>NW_019154099.1:13835816-14074750 GCF_002288905.1 Enhydra lutris kenyoni | reverse complement strand
GTGAGTGCTGTGAAGTGTGTAAACCTGGCGATTCACAGACCTGTACCTCTGGGGATAAAAATATATTATATGTTTATAAAAAATAAAATTTAAAAATAATAATAAAAAAAAAATTCCTTCCTAGAAGCACCTATGCTAGTGTTTGTTCCAGTAACTGAGATGTTTGTATATAAAATAAAATGGCTACTGCTTGCCTTTTGTTCTTAAACTCTCTCAAGGGAATATCTTTTATAGTCCATCCCACCAAGACATACTAGAAAGGGAAATCTGGAGCACAGAGTTTAGTCAAGTAATTTGACACACTACCAAGTCATCTACATCCACTCTGTTGACTTAGCACTCATATACATCTCTTTAAATGGTACTTAATTTCCAAATACAGATAATAACAAATCAATATTTCCGCTTACAAGATACTAAGCTTTTCCCCAGAAAAGGATACAAAACCCCCGACTATCCATCCAAACCACTAGCTATAGTCCATGAATGATAGGTTTGTATTTCTGATCATCTCTCTTTCCAAGAAAGATAAATAAATAAAAACTCTCCTACTTGGGAATATGATCAATTAATTAATCAATTCCCTAATTGGGAATCTGCCCAATTAGGAATTTAGAATAACATGTTAAAGTGCCCTCAATCATGGAGAATTAAACTTGCAGAAAGTTGTAAGGAGTACTTTAAGAGATTCTTTCCTTGAGCTTAAATTCTAGTTTGGCCCTAGGGAACAGTGGTAAAGAGCAATCCTCCAGATGACAGAACATGAACCATGCACTTTAGCTCTGGAATTTGACTTTACTCTACTTACAAGCAACCTTAGCCTGTTACTATTTCATGGATGTCAGCTGATGACATGAGATTCTCAGGGGAGAAGCAATGGTCTTTTTACTTACAACACAGAAAGGAGTGTGTCAGTGTATTTGCACTGGTTCTTCTTGCCCCTCACTCTCACTTTGGCAACATGATAAACCCAGATGGATCCTACACAAGTATCCCAGCTGAGGAACACTGAGTTTGGGGAACCTATTAATTTTTTTTTATCAGTTAGCCAGCCTGATCTTTGGTTGAGGGAGGGGAGAAGCATTACTTCATTTCTCAACCTCCAGAAATAAACCTGAGAAATAGCCTGGAGGTCTAGGGCTTGGTGTCTGGCACACCGAGGACATTTATGAAAGTACAAGAACTGTCTTTCCAAACACTATATTTTATAATTCATTTTCATTCATTTATTAATTCACTTGCTCTCCTTTTTAGTTTTTATTTTTCTTCATGACACTTTTCATCAATATTTCTTGTCTGTCTCTCCTATCTGAAGAGAAGATCTAAGAAAGCATTTTGTTTTATTCACTGTTATATCCCTAGAAGTATGCCTTGGTCTATTTGTTTTATGAAATATTTTTGGTTGAATTTAAATATTTATCAGTTTCCTAAAAGCTGACTGCTTTTCTTGATACCAGGGATATATTTTAATGCCATATTTAAAATGATGGAGAGGGTTTCTACTTAAACCCTCGAAGTCCTTATTAATAAAATATCTATAATAGTGTCTATTTCATATTAATATTGAGATGATTTAATAAGTAATACAAGTAAAATGTTTAGTAAAATTGTTATTACATAGTAAGTACTCAATTATTTATTAAAATATGCTCCTACTGGGGCACCTGGGTGGGTCAGGTGTTAAGCGTCTGCCTTCAGCTCAGGTCATGATCCCAGGGTCCTGGGATTGAGCCCTGCATCAGGCTCCCTGCTCTGTGGGAAGCCTGCTTCACCCTTTCCCACTCCCCCTCCTTGTATTCCCTTCTCACTGCCTCTCTCTGTCAAATAAATAAATAAAATATTTAAAAAATAATAATAAAAAATAAAATATGCTCCTACTATTGATAATTCTGGCATTGTACACACTGTATTTATAGTTTGAAACTTTTTACTACAATATTTGATTTTTTTCTTTTTAAAATACAATGTTAAAATACACAAGCTTGTATAAAAAGTAATGCAATGCAAGTTGACTGGTGCAAATATTTTACTTTCCCTTCCAGAATATGCTAAATTAAAAAAGAAAAAGTCAGAATTACAACTAATAACCGTCCAATCCTGTTCTCTCTTCTCCCTCTCCAAAGGTAACTTCATCATGTCCATTCCTGTTCTTGAACAACCTGGATTTTAAAAATACTTTTAAATAAATGTCATTATGTTGGAAGTAGTGTTCTATAACTTTCAAAAACTTAAATCCAAAAGTATTTCCTTTAAGACATCTGTCAGATATTCAACCTTCCCAAATCATCCCCATGACATATTTGTGAGTGAAAGAGTGTGAAATAGTAACTGAATTTGTTATAATAAAATTACTTCATCCCCAAAAAGTCCTAATTGAAAATCTTGACCCTTCATTTCCTTTAAGTACGCACAGTTTCTCTATCCCTAGAAGTGTTACAAATTTTATTATCCAAATATGAAATATACAGTTTTTTAACTATCTGGAAGATTCTAACACTAAGCAATATTCAGGCTAAGCAGATCTCACACTGGCAAATGTTAAGGAAAAACCATTTATAAAGAGAAATAGCTTCTTTCTTTCTATTAGTAGGGCGTTATCTTTAATCATTCTTATTATAATTTTAACATTATAGCCAGTAAACATGATCATTAAGAAAACTGATTTAGTCCCCACAGAATACAAGAACATTCCAAGGACAACTTTTCATAGATATGGTTTTACTTCTTGAGGGAAAAAAAAACCCAATGCATAGTCTCTCATCTTACTAGTTTTGACAGCTTGCTGCATTGCCTCAAAAAATACAACTTTTTCAAAATGTCACAATATAACTAACCCATCAAATTGTTTACATTCAGCCTGCAGAAAAGCAGGGAAAAATTAGTGGGATTCAAATCAAGCAATAATGATAATTGAAAAAAATATGACCATGATCATACAAGTTCTGGACAAACTATAATAACTCTTACAGAAATACATTTTCTACTGTACAGTAAGATGTCACTTGTCTCTAATATCTTTCCTTTATCTATGAATATGGTTAAGGCAATAATATATCTGTACCTAACTTTTATGATTCAAACTTATTTTCTAGCAAGATTATCTGTCATTTGTATTTTCTTTGAAATTGTATAGTTTACTTTGCTTTATGTAATATTCAGAAAATAGAAATCAAATATTAGAGGAATGCTAGATGATCATGGTTATAAGTATAAATTTACCATAATATATTTTATTTGGTTGGCATACACTTTTATCTTAAAGTTAGAAATACCAGCCAACTTGTTTACAGGGAGAGTATCTTCAATGATAGATGTTATTAGCAAGATAAGTTGTTGAAAATTCCACAAAAACATGGAATTTGCAAAAATCAGTCATCCCAAGACAGTACATTTTTTTCCTTTCTTGTGCAGTAAAATAATAATTCAGGCATTGTTTTTAATGTATAGCTTTCTCTCTGTATTTTACATCCATATTTCACTTTCATAATGAGGAAATGAATTTTCAGGTGATTATGTAATGAGATTTAAGCATGTTGGCATCACTTTATTTCCAATTTTAATGGAAAATAAAACAAAAAATAAGTATTCTTAGTACTATTACAAGATAGCATTTTACACATGAAACTGCAGATAGGTTACAAGACTTAAATACAGTCATAAATTTTTAGAAATAGTATAAAAATAATGATTTATTAACTAATTATAAAGCATTGTTTTCAATTACTAATGTTATATCAACTCAGCAAGTATATTTTCTACTAGGACTAAAATAACGATCAAAATACTTAAATCAGATTTGAGAAACAGTTACAATATTCATCAGAGAAGTATAAAGGTACACTATGATTTTAATGCCATATTTAATAGTGGCTTATCTATGAGTAATTTCTTTTATCAAAATAATGGATATATGAATAAAGATCAAATGAAAATGCCATGTACTTTTAAGTATGAATAATTATAAATGCTATTCATTTTTCATCCTTATTTTACTTTTTTTGACATTTGTCTCAGGTTTTTAAACTTTTTTATTGAGCAAAACTTCCAAAGACCATCCTTCCACTCCTTTCAAGAATTTATGTTGCAACTTTTTTTCTCTTTGTGTGAGTGTGTATGTGTGTGTGTAACTATCCAATGTATCAATAATTCCATTATTCTTAGATGTGCAATTGGGTGGGTGATGCCAGAGTTAGGTCAGTGCTATATATATTGCTTTCACCCTACATTTCTTACCACAAATTAAAAATAAGATCACACTATATCACGTTCATTTTGATTTGCAAGCTTATATTATGGAATGATGATGTGACAAATAGGTCTCTTGCTTAAATTTAAATTGAAAAGTTGCAATGTAATCTTCCATTTTGAGATAAATTTATATGGGGAGCAAATCCCTGAACTGAATTACTAGTTATGTGATATATGAAACCATAGCTTCCCTTCTTTGCTTTTTGAATCACTCTTATTTCCATGTCTCATGTAACTGGACTTCAATTCTTTAGCTTCCTTTTTCTTTCTTACTTTACAATAAAATAAATGTGCATAGTAAACATTCATGTTAATAAAGTTCAACCTAACATTAATAATTATATTTTATACATGCTGAACTTTTTTTTTTTTTTAAAGATTTTTATTTATTTATTTGACAGAGAGAGATCACAAGTAGACAGAGAGGCAGGCAGAGAGAGAGAGAGAGAGAGGGAAGCAGGCTCCCTGCTGAGCAGAGAGCCTGATGTGGGACTCGATCCCAGGACCCTGAGATCATGACCTGAGCCGAAGGCAGCGGCTTAACCCACTGAGCCACCCAGGCGCCCCCATGCTGAACTTTCAATTTTAGAAAATTACCAACCTTTCATAAAAGCAAATAAATATTTTGTACATATTTCATATTTCATATTATTTTAGTTTTAATATTTAAAAATTATTTGGATGATAATTGTGATGGATTTAATCTGCTCTAATTATTAGCATTTTGTACATATCTGTATCAGTATTTTACATATATCAAGGGTAAGGTCATAAAGTCATAAAGTCATTACTACTTACAGTAGTAAATGTTCACCTTTTTAGGAAAAAATTGATTCCTATTAACTTAAAGTGACAACAATAATTTTGTGATAAATTTTACATTTTTAAAATCTGTGGGATAACTGATTTCTGTGAATATGATATTGCCTATGCTTTAGAATTTCTGATTTAGGTAACTTTACAGTAAAAGGTATAGGACTTTTACATAGAAGGAAATAATCTTCCAAAAACATAATTCTGAAAAATATTTGATTAATGAGAATATAGTAGCACATAGAGACTTATGGTTGTGTACTAAAAATATGAATATTTTATCATTAGTTGTTCATATCAAAATATTACCCATAAAATAATCTAAACCTGTTTCATAATAAACATTATTATAATAAGCAGTACTTTTATTTTCAACAAAATGATATTCAAATTAAGAGAAAATATAGCTAATTTCAATTTTTATAATAATTTAATTGTGAACTGTGTGATCCTATCCAATAAAATGATATTTGAAAAGAAAAGCCCAAATTAAAGGAACATTTATTGAAAACCCATTAGGTGTTGGCCTCAGATGCTGGTTAAAAGAATAATACAGAGTCTCTCACCACAAGTTTGTTAAAATATATTGGAGAGAAAAACATGTGAAAATAAATTATTATTATTTTAAACATTAAATTATAATTGACATTCTTTAAGGACACGATAACATACCTCTGTATCAAGATAGTAACATTTTTCATAAAGGAATTGGCATTTGTTCTCAATGTTGAAAGGGACAATTTTTATAAACCTTGCAAGTACAAAACAACAGGGAGAGAAGTTACATGAAGAGTGGATACAAACAGAATGACTACAATTTCCCCTCAGCCCAAAAGGAAGTTGCCAAAGGATACATAACATGGTAGGGCTTTTAAAAGTAAGGGTATGATCAAGAATTTATTCTAAAAAGCTTTTAAAGCTGATATTAGAGATGACATAAAAACACAGCTGAAATTTTAAATGTACACCAGAGCCAACTGTGCCTAATACTATTGTGGAGACACAAAGTAGTTAATCTAGAAAATCTGGAACAAAATGATTAAAAATACTTTGGTGTTTGTGAAAGAATGTCTAAATGGCTGTGAGCACAAGAAAGAAGAACCTATAAGCTGAGTGTCATTAATAATCAGTAAAGAATTCTTCCACAGTTTTTCTCCTAAAGCCCTTGAAAATACTTAAGCTACATTACACATTCATATTTTATTAATATTCAAAGACTGAGAGATAGACCCAGATAATATATGCAGTTTATGAAAAGTAAATCTATTTAAAAAGTTTTGATAGAGTATCTTGAAAGAGTTTAAATTTGAGAATACCAGGAGTTACATTCTAACCAAGGAGAATATATTGTAATTTGAGTCCTCCCATAAAAATTTGGCCCTCAGTAGTGAATGAACCAGTAAAAACATTAAATATACAAATTTATGTTATCATAGACACTCAAATAAGGATACCGGTTCTACTATCTACTAGACGTAGGACAACTGGAAAATCAGTACAACTCTTTAATCCTCAAATCTTCTCCTTCTCCTTCTCCTCTCCCTTTTTTGACAATTATGATCATGTATAATTATATACATATATGATTGTAATATATGTAATTGTATGTATAAAAGGAATAAGTTAGAATTATTAAGGGGTAACTTATTTAGAATGTAAAACACCACCTAAATAGCAATGAATAAATTAGTAGATGTTATCATGGTACATATAAATATTTGTGAGTATAGCAATTACTTATGTAAATGGAGAAGTGGTTTTGCGGTTGTAATGACTTTTATAACTATAGTGTTATTAATGGTTGTTGTAGAAATAAACTGTAAGTTATCAGTAGTTTTGCTGTGTGATTAGTGAAAATAATATGTGCACTTTTTGGAACTAGTAATGGTGTATTTGTTGAACTACTAACAAGCCTCCACTGGAAGATCACTAGGAACAGAAATAATTTACATCCTTTGTTCATTTTACCTTTAAACAAATGAATGTTCATAGCCGAAGATATTTGGTTGAAATAGTTATCTCAGTGGAAAAACAGACTGTCAAAAATCAGAAAAATTTGACTTTATTAAGTCCTGGGACCAGAGTTCACATGTTTTATAATCTTAGGCAATTTACTTAGAATCTCATGGTCTCTGTATCATCTCAAGGCATGAACATGATGGGTAGGCGGAAGTGTGTTGAATAACCAAAAAAACATCTTTCATTGAAGAGGTTTGTTGTTGTTGTTGTTGTTTTCTAAAAGGTTTTTCTAAAACATTGCAGAGATCATAGATTTGTTGTCAGCAGGTATGAGCATCCTGTCAATCATGTATTCTATGGCCGGTAAAATGTTGGCAAGCTTAGTGTTTGGTGATTACATAAGCAGCCGCCAATCTTAAATTTCAGTTCTTTCTTATAAGAATCAAGATATACAGCTTCTCTTAAAAATTAGGATATCTGACAACACTGATGAAACATTTTTCAAAGGCAGCAATAGGTAGGGGCTGTTTTCAGTGCTGAACAGGGTATGATCCCTAGTCCATTATACTCTTTGTACCTCTTTGGTTTCTACAACATGATGATGAATACAGTTGCTATTTACTGTTCCAGTTGATATACTTTGTCTTGATAAATCTTAGAGAAAAGTGAAATATTTTGGTACCCAATCTCTGCCAAAAGTTTGAAGTGAACAAATACACCATGAGGGTTATCATGTTGTATAAAAAGGGATAAAATATTTCCTTGCAGAGCGAAGAATACTCAGACATGCTTAGTTTGTGTTAAAAAAAAAAAGTATCTGTGTTAAAATAACAAACTCTGGACATAATTATCAACTAGTCTTTTTATCTCCATCCAGTATCTTATTTACCAACTCCTCTAGTTATTTGAGTTACAAATTCTGTTTTCAGAGAATACACATTTAAGCTGAAAACTAATTTATGGATAAAAAGATGAAAAAATAAATCTAATTAGTATGGCAAAATACAGTAGAGAAAGAAATATAGGTACTTTCAATAATCATAATGAAATGTTAAATGCCATTCCCACAGTTTGTAACACTTCAGCACCTCTAAATATATTGATATATTTCCTTTATTTCACATTACTTTCTTTAAATTAAATGGAAATATATTTCTATTCTACAACATAGAACATTCTACATCAGTGTATTACTTTTGTTAGTAGCATTAACCAGTCAGATATCTTCTATATATGCAAATTTTCACATATCCAAATAGCTTTTACATATCCATTCTTCCTTGTGTTTGGAAGCCAAATGGTTTTCATTATTCTTGGCTACACTTTGGCAAACAAAACAAAACAAACCCACAAAAAACACTCACCAAACAAAGCAACAATCAAAAACCTCTTCAGGCATTTCTTATATTGTGATTCTTCTCTGGGAATCTAGATAAAATTAAATTTTATTTTTATATAAATTGCATAGTAGGATATACCAAATATAGAGTGCTATACCTTTCCAATTTCTATACTTCATATCAGTATGTGATCTATATAATTAAAACATATTCTTTCATTTATTTATATATTATAATTCACTCTTAGCAACCAGGATATTTTAGGTAATAATGAATTAAATGATCACACTGCATGACTTATTTCACTCAGCATAATCTCTGCAATAGTTAATAATTCATACCCTCTTTATATAAAAGAACAGACTTTTCAATAGATGAGCAAACAACAAGGTACAACATAGTACACTGATATAAAGAAGGCAAGAGCCATAACCAAAGTTTGCATAATACTCAGCATTCTTAAAATGGCATACACACACAGGCACACACACCACATATGATAGAATATTATTCAGCCATAAAAAAGAATGAAATCTTGCCATTTATAATGTCTAGAGAGTATAATACTAAATAAGTCAGAGAAAGACAAATGGTGTATGATTTTACTCATATGTACAATTTAAGAAACCAAACACATGAACAGAGGAAAAAAGAGAAACAAACCAAATCAAATCAAAACAAAACAAAACGATAAACAGACTCTTTACTAGAGAAAATAAACCAATGATTACCAGAGGGGAGGTGGTGAGGATGGGTGAAATAGGTAAAAAGGATTAAGAGTACACTAATCTTGATGAATACTGAATAATATACAGAATTTCTGAATCACTATATTATACACCTGAAACTAATTTAACGCTGTATCTTAACTATAGTGGGATTAAAATAAAATTAAGTAAATAAATAAATAAAAACTATATGTTCTACCTCAGTACTTGTGACCCAAAGTAGAAGATAAGGTGAATACTTATTCACCTTATGTATATTTATGTGATTTAATACCTATAATATAGATTATGCAATACTGAAACAGTTAAATATTAAACACTGAATAAAACTATATGTTATGTCACATCTTCATGCTACCAAGAAAATAAACTTACATCATTATTTGAAATAAATAATATATTCCTAAACATTTGTTTGTATAGAGATTCAAAATCTCTAATTCATATGTAAATCAAAGCATAATTATTTAATAAATTCATTTGCATCTTAATTCTTATAATGATGTAGTCTAGACATAGCAACAATCTCAATTAAAATGTTTTAACAATATAATTATTATAAAATAGTGCTTACCATATAATAATTCCATTTTTGAAATGATAGATTTTGTTATTTAGATTAGGGTACAATTCCTAAAGTAATTTTGTCAGGATTATTTCCATTAAAATGAAAAGATGGAAAATGTACTATAACAATAGAGTTGATTGATAAAATCTTTAATCAACACTACTAGTTTTTACTTATAGATGATATCTTTTTAAAGTCTTGTATGATTTTGTGATCAAGGAAAGTTTTAATTTTATAAAAATTTCATTTTATTTATTTGAGAGAGAGACAGAGAGCACATGTGAGGGGAGGGGCAGAAGGAGAAGCAGACTCCATGCTGAGCAGGGACCCTGACATGGGGCTCAATCCCAGGGATCATGACATTCGCTGAAGGCAGATGCTTAACTGACTGAGCCACCGAGGTGCCCTGAGTCTTAATTTTCTAAGAAATTAAATGGCCTTCAATAAAATATATTTTGTACTACTTTAGAAGAAATCTCTTAAATTTGATTGTCATATACAAGTTAATCAGTTTTTCTTTACTGTCATCTCCCATCCATTTACTAATGAAAAAAGCTATATAATGAAGAGTTTGTTACCAGTATGTCCAGTTCTCTCATTCTTCAGATATCAATAATCTGGAAATTTTTATCCTCCTAATAACTTAAAGAATAGGAAATGAAGTAAATTACAAAATATAATGCAATAACTGTACATGGTGTGTGTATAAATTTAATGTACATTTTGTGCATATTGTAGAGATAATGTTCATCTTTACACCAAAAATCTTAATAAATAATAATTTTAAAAATCATTATATTCTATAATTTAAAAAGTGGAGTTGTGGGGAATATGCAATCCAGTGGTGGTATGGTGGTTTTACTAAGTATTCTGGGGATCTGACTCCTTTTCTTTTATTAATGTTTCTGTCTCTAGCATGCCACAATATCATTCATATTTCAGTATGGTGACTCAACCTCAGCCATCAGCCATCATATCTACATTCCTCTAAGTAAGAGGGAAGAATCAAAAAAAGGTAATGACAAAAAAATAATATAAATAAAAATTTAAACAAAGTGATGACCTCACTCTTCAAAGACTTCTCTAAAGTTAGTAAAAAGAAAGAATGGGGAACAATTAACTGTCTTTGCTATGTGTATGTTTATTAATCTGTATGTTCATAAGTTATTTATTGAATACGCATTTCCTAAACTCTAAAGATGGTGAGTATTTATATTTGATTATTTTCCAAGAAAAACTTTAATATAAAAATTAGAGTTAAAATGTCCACTTTAATATCAAGTGAGTAATCATGTATCATTTTTAGTTTATAAAACTGTCACCAAACTGTTTTGTTATGACAGATTCAATATTCAACAATATCTTTTTAAAGATTTTTAGGAACTTTTAAAGAAACAAATTAATAGCTAAGTTAAGTAGAGAGACCTGCGCTACCAGTATTGAATGGTTGATTAAGTGGAAGTCAAATTTATCACTGCAGATGGGGTGGGATGGAATGGGGATATTGTGTCACTGCCAAGGGAATCCAAGACAAAAGCTACTGCCATTTTGTGTACCTGGGGGAATGGATTGGGGTAGAGGGGAAAGGCTACAACTGGAAACCGTAATACCGACTCCAAAGGAGAAAAGTGTCTGCAGTTTCTCCAGTCCTCCTGATATGACAATCCTGGGAGAGTCACTTGAGAGAGGTGTTCAAACAAGAGTGCCAGATATGGAAAACTGCAGATAGAGGTATCTGAACTAGGAATGCAGATATATGTAAGATTATGACCAGTCAGAAGGATCAGAGTGCCTGACTGCAACTGTGTTCGAAGACTACAGTGTATTGGATGTGCACCAAGATTGGCATAGGGAGAGTAATTTTCCTAGTGCTCAAATCTTATGTTCTTCAACAAAATACCACAGAGTGGATGTCTTAAACACCAGAAATTTATTTCTCATAGTTCTAGAGACTGAAACTAGACTACTTACTAAAGTTATGAATGTAGTAGAATCCTAGTAAGAATATCTTCCATGATTACATTCAAGTTATTTTGTGTTAGTGTTCACACCCTACTATAATTAATTGTACTTCTTCCTGTTATACTCTACTATTGGTAATTCTTCAAGGTATATTTAAGTTTGAAAGTAAATTTTGTAATTTTAATAGTTGCTTCTTAGTTCCTCATAACAAAATTTAGACCAACATAGTTCTTCATCCCCAGAACATCTAGACTAACAAATTTTTAAGGAGCAGGATGCACATATTTGAGTTGCTCTGATTTTAATCTTATATAAATATGTGGCTTGGCTGAATTATGAAGTGTATGTAGACTTTGTTTCTCTTATGAGTAAATGAGGAAAAAATATGATTTAAAATAGAATTCTAGCACAATCAACGATGTAGAGTATGATTTCTGGAAAAAGACCTAGTATTTCTCATTCAGATCTATGATTCAATGTAACTGGAATCTATTTATTTCATATTATGTAATTTAAATGCAGTATTAGTTCCTACCTAAGATTTTTATATAAAATGTCTTCTATACTCAGGAGGGTATATGTCTAGATTTATTTTATAGTGGTATTGTTATAGGAGCACCTGGGTTACTCAGTCAGTTAATCATCTTCCTTCACCTTAGGTCATGATCCCAGGGTCCTGGGATAAAGCCCAGGGTCTAACTCCCTGTTCAGCAGGAAGTCTGCTTGTCTCTCTCCCTTTGCCCCTCCCCCTTCATTTGTGCTTTCTCTCTTGCTCGCTCTCTCTCTCTCTCAAATAAATAAACAAAATCTTTAGAAAAGAATTTATACTGATATTGCTATATATTACATTTCAGTTCCAATATGGTTCCCATAGATAATTGATGGTTGTGTAGAATATTATACCAAAAACTATTATTTTATTTCACTTACTTTGTATGTTACTAGTGTTTTACTATCATATGCTATTTGATTGAAGTATCCATCATAATGCAAATGTACTAATTTATAATTGTGCAAGTATCGATCCATTTAAGTATATTAAAAGCAGAAGCTAAATTGCGATTATGTAGAATTGCTCAAGCTAAAATCCATTATCAAATATTTTTAATTCCAAAGATGTATTATTATGATTTAATTTAGTTTTCTAATATCTACCACTTAAAATGGTTCACACAAATCTACTTATTTTTCAGTTCCTGAAATAACAAAATTAAGCTGATTAGTAAATAAAACTAGCCAAATTGTCAGATCAAAGAATTTAAGTCATTAGAATTCAGGCCTCATCTATGAAAAACTGACATCTGAGCTTTTTATACCCCCCAGAATGAGAATGCTTGAAGTAAAACAATAACAACAACAACAACAACAATAATAACAAACACCAAATCAATGAAGTAGCAGCAATGATAAAATTTTTACTCAGGAATGAAATTACACCTATTGCTGAATTCAAGGGCGATAACTGAGACAATATGAACAACAATGATCAAGAACTAATACTCTGAATCACTTTCCATATACTGTTTATTTAATTCTTTAATGCAACATTTTATATTAAATTATCAGATACATTTCCTAGTGGATGTCTTCTCAGTTGTCAGGTTGTCTCTGACCCTCTTTCCTGAGAATTCTCTATGCTCATGGCCACTGATAAAATGGAAACTCAAGCAAGCTCATTAGCATCACATACACTTTAAGTTTATTTTGTTTGTTTTGGTTTGCTTTGGACTAACCAACCAATCACTTCATGTATTTTTCAAAGGCAAATCCAAGAGGCTTCAAAAAAGCAGGAATTTTACATTCCACATTCAAAATAGAAAAAATGGAAATGGTATTAACGAGTGTGAAGAATGAGGGTTGTTAAGTGAAACTTATTTAATAAGTTTAATTAATAGGTAGAAAATTAACCATACTTTAGTAAAATTTCTTTCCCAGTTTATTAATGATACCATGAATGGGTGTTCTGAAGAGAAAGAACTATGGAAGAAAGAAAGATATCATTACCATAGAATCAAAATCATTAATTCTAACCAAGTAAACTGAAGCACATATAAGCTGTGTCCTCAAACTACTCTTTTTTCCCCCTCACATAACTGGCTCTAAACAAGCCATTTGTAACCAAAACAAGTTCAGTTCAAATTCACAGTAGTAAAAAACTTCATTTTTATTCTTCTTGAAGATAACATTTAAAATGCTAGGGACATAGTCATCATAGTACTTTAAGGATTCTTGAAGTACTTGGATAGGAAAAGCCAAGGAAAAATTCACACCAAAGATTTTATTTTTGTACTGCTTGCACAGATTTAAGTATTGTAGAAACAAATGGCATTTTATATAATTAAATAATCACTGTAACACTACCCCACAAATGGGGGTGAGCTGGTAAAAACTTAAAGTTGCTCATGTCTTCTGGCTGCAACTGAGACTCACTTCCCAGTCTGTTCTTGGCCAGTGGACTCTCTTCAGAGCCAGGAGTTTCCTCTAGAGAATGGGCAAATTACAGTCCCTGTGGTGTTATTTAAGGTCCTTCTTCCATTTTCCAAAAATGTAAAGTTTTATCTGATGGTGTTTTATTACAAATTATACCTAATTTACTATTTATGGATCACATATTGGTGAATACAATACTACCTAGTAGATGTGAACTATGCCTCAAACTAGGTAGGATTCATGTACCATTCAATTTCTTTTATACTATGCCAGAGCCTGTGTGAAGCCAAGGGATAAATACCATTCATGTTCCTGGGGAGTTAATTTCATCAATGGAAGTAACATTATCATTATTTTTGTATTAAAATCCAAGCAAATAATTCAATAGAAACAATAATATGAGCGAATTTATTAAAGTAAAAGATGAGAATTTACAGACAAGATACACTGACTCTTCAGTGGAGCATCTTAGACTTCAACCCACACATTTAGCACAGCACGAAGTCACTAACTAATAAGTTCTTGGTGAAAATGAATTTGCCACACCGGTAGTGTCATTCAGGAGAACGTCAATGCAATATCATAAAGGATTACCAGGATTTGATAAAATAGAAGCTGTTTAGAACTGTTTAGGGGAGAAAGAGCAAATGGGAGCCCATATGTGAAATCTGGCCTAGTATGTACTTTGTTTAGCCAAAATATTATTTTAAATAAATTTTTAAAACCCACAAATTTGTTATAGCCCCCAACATTTTAAACATTAGAAAAACAAAAACAAAGTAAATTTATAGATTTTCTTGAAAACATGCAAATTAAGATAAGACTGCTACCACAGTCTTTGAAGACAACAACCAGAGTGAGCTCCCTATTGGTGAAGCGTGCACTTTCACACTTCACTATACTCTATTTCTACTGGCTTCATTCATTTGGACTACTTGCATGTAATTGTGTGTTCTTAGCTTATAGACTGAAAAGTCTTGCCAGATCTGCCAAAACACAGAATGAAACATCACTGGTTTCTTCTGAAGGGCCATACCACAACAATACATAAAACCATACACATACCATACATACAACCATCCCACAAATACCACATACCATATAAATGCAAACACAGCTACCATAATAGATTGTATCAAAACTGCCATTTGGTTACAGTCAAATTAGTAAAATCATCAAAAAAGCCCCACTTACAAAAAAGCCGAAGCCTTCTGCAAGCAATTGCTTAATCCGTGTATAAAAGAGGGATCCACAAAATTTAATGACTTTCTGAAATCACTGAAAAATGACACATGATTAAAATAAAACCATTTGAAATGCCTGTCCAAAAAGTGGATTTTAAAAAAATGCATATGATGAAATCATTATATTTTATATACATAAATAGTTACTACGCTCTGACAGCAGAAAAATGTGAGATAAATTTCAGAAGGATAAACTTTTAGGTTATGCCTGAGAAGATGAGATTCGATCAGTGAGGCTGTAAGAATGACATTTATTAGTAAAAGGAAAACCACTTCCTATGTTCCATAAAATAATTTCAGTAGTTTTCAAAACCTTGCTGTAGGCAAATAAAATTTGGGGAAACAACTCTGTACCAAAATAAACTTTGCTACTTTGCACTGAGCCACAACAATTCCTTGACTTCATTAAAGAAAGCAAAATTTAGAGAGAAAAATCACCAAATGATTTAAAAGCATTGTTTCAATGCATGCTGTCTTTCTTTTATCTTTTCTCTGCATACTTCTTTATTTACTGGGTTTCTCCTGGGAGGAAGATATCATTGAATGCTAATATGTCACTGTTTGCCTATTAAAGTTATTGTTTTATGTTCCAAGCAACCCACTAGTTCATTAATCAGAGTATTCAGAGAATTTATTTTATAGTTGGGACCCTTAGAAGTGTAAGAGTGTATACGAATAGACAGGTCAGGACTATGATCCCTTGTATCTTTTTACTTTTCATATTATACCAGCTCTTGGTTCCTTTTCTTCTTTCCTTTTTTTTAAAGATTGTATTTATTTATTTGACGGAGAGAGAGGGGGCACAAGGAAGGGAAGCAGGAGAGGGAGAAGTAGGGTCCCCGCTGAGTAGGGAGCCTGATGCTGGCCTCCACCCCAGGACCCTGGGATCATGACCCAAGCCTAAGGCAGACACCTAACCAACTGAGCCACCCAAGTGCAGCTCTTGGTTCCTTCTCATTATAAAATTAATTTGTATCTCCTAAATAGAACATAACCCCAGTCATACAATTTCCTCGTGTGGTGAGCTATATTAAAATAAGAACTAGATATATTGATGGATGTCTCAGAAATAATGTAATTGAGAGCTGAGTGATAATGGAAATGTAATAGGTCTAAATTTAATCATTTTTGGATCCAGTATTCAAACCTCTGTCACTGAGGATACATTTGATCTGAACTTATTATTAAATATTTTTTAAAACAATATATCTTTCCAAGGAGAGGTTCTGAATACAACTAGGTAAACCATTTCAGAAAAAAAAAAAAATTAGGATATTCCAAAACCAATTAGAAATATTCTCCTCTTTTTGCTTCTAAACTGAATCATGTTGTCATACAAAATAGGCTCATATAATCAAATATCCAACATATCTTCTTTCAGAAAAACTTGGACTCCAATATTGGTTCTACATGATAATTATAAAAGAAGAGTACATTCCCCAAGCTTCATCCCATCACCATATGCTGATTTTCCCTAAAGGAAAAAAAAATTCTGAAACCACAAAAATACTATAAATATAAACAAAATAATAAAATAAAAAACTCCTGGTATAATGTAGGACATTACTTCACTGGCCTATACTGTTATATTTGGTATATTTAAGAAAGAATGACAGGTAACGATTTGAGAATACAGTTAGACTTACAAATTTTATAAATGCTTAACATTAAAATCTTTAATAGTAAATTTAAAAAATGAATCATTCACAGATTTAAGAATACAAAGGCAGGTGCATATATGTCTTTATGGTACTATTTTCCTTTGTTTAAAAATGGATATATAGGCCTACAAGAAAAAGAAATTCATAATCCTGTGAATGTAAGGTTACATATAAAAAAGTATTACACTGTTAAGTACTGTTTTAACTTTTTGGGTGTGTTTCTGACAAATATCAATCTGAAACTGTGTTGTAGATGGCTTAAAAAAAGTAGAATATATAACAGAGATGTCTTGAAACCCCATATATTGAAAACATTTATTCTAAATCACTATTTTTATTAGGAATTTCTTGAAATTTATTTTAATTATATCTTATACTAGGTATACTATTTCTTAAGCTATTTTTTCACTTATTAAAAGTTCCAATGAATGTCTGAAATTTTTATCTAAGGACTAACTTAATTCTAATCATATTGTATACTCTTTCCATCTATCAAATAAGACATTGGGTAACCCTTAAGAAAGAGCTTAAAGATCATTTATCATCTCTGTTCATTTGTAATTTTAAATATTTTATTGTTAGAGACTACAAAAAAATAGAGACTACAAAATATTTAAACACTATTTGAAGGAATTTGATCATATATGTAAGAATTTTTATATGTTCAAATTAGCTCATTTCATTACCTTAAATATAACTCCCTGTTATACTCTCCTGGAAATTCTAATCATTATTTCCAGAGTGTTAACAAATATGATATTTAAAAAGGCAAAATCAAAGGCAAACTGGAAAAGAATGCCAGAGTTTGGTATTTAGACAAGCTGTATTCTTTCTGGGGGTAATTTAGTATTTTATTGGTCTTACATTGATTTGCAAATATAAATATAAATATATACATTTATATGTTTAGCATTTTATTGGTCTTTCACTGTTTGCAAATATACTTATATTTATATAAGTATATTATATATATATTTTTACATGTGTATATAGTATAAGCATATAATATACCTTTCCTCCTTCCACCACAACTATAACAGGATGCTAAGCAATGGTTAATTACAGGTATTATCATTGGATGTAAATGCTTATCGCCATTAATTTATTTTACTGCAAAGAATGCCATTGCTTCTCAGAGTGTAGATCATTTAACATTTTATTTATTTATTTATTTATTTATTTATTTATTTATTTAAGATTTTATTTACTCATTTGACAAAGAGAGTGAGTGAGAGAGCAGCAGAGGGAGAGGGACAGGGGAATCGATCCCAGGATCCTGGGGTCATGACTTGAGCCAAAGGCAGACACTTACTACTCAGGTGTTCCTTAACATTCCATTTAAATAGTTTATTGGATAGAGGCACCTCAAAAGAGTCCATTCTCTTTAAGTGGTCACAAGTTCTTTTTCCTTTTTTTATTGAGATATAATTCATATAATACAATATTGACCTGATCCTTTTAAAGCATGCAAACCCAGTGTTTTGGGGGGGGGGTTTCTGGAAAATTTTGCAATCATCACCCTAATTCCAGAGTGATTTTATTATCACATAATCACTAACAGTTACACCCTATTCTTTTTCTCCACATCTTCCCTTGCAAACTACTAATCTACTTTCTATTGGTATAGAGTTGGCTATTCTGGACATTTAATATGAATAAAATCATGCAATATGTGGCCTTATATTTCTGAATTCTTTCACTTAGCATAGAGTTCACAAGATTCAGGCATTTTGTTGCATGTGATTTCCATTTCAAAACTTACTACAAAGATGTATGAATCAAGATTGTGCTGTTCAAGGCTCAAGGTAGACACAAATGACCAGTAATTATGTGAAGAAATGCTCAATATCATCAGTCATTAGGAAAATTCAAGTGAAAACTATGAGACCACCACTTCATACCTATGAGGTTGGTTACAATAAAAAAGAAAATAACAAATATTAATAAGTATGTGGAAAATTGGAATCATCATACACTAATGGTGGAAATGTAAAATCTTTCATCTACTTGGAAAACAGTTTTGTAGTTTCACAAAAAGTTAAACATAGAATTATCATAAACCAGCAATTCTACTCATAGTTATACCCTCAAAAGATAGGAAAACATTTGTCCACACAAAAATGTATACCTAAACGTCCATGGGACATTTACATTATTTATAGCAAAATGTGGTGTATTTATAACATGAAATATTATTCAGCCATATAAAAGAAAGAATTCCATTTTTAAGGAACAGTTTTGCTAGATATAGAATTCTTGGTTCTTTTTTTCAGTCCTTTGAATATATCAGCCTCCTGTTTTCTGCTTCCATATTTTTTGATGAGATATTATATGTTAATCTTTCTTAGACTCTCTTGCACATAATTTGTTTCTTTCTTGCTGCTTTCAAGATTGTCTTTTGACAATTTGATTATGATATATCTAAGTGTGGATCTTTTTGAGTCTATCCTAGAATTCATTGAAATATTTGGAAGTATAAATTAAAATATCTCATTAAAATTGGGAATATTTGACCATTGTTTCTTCAAATATTCTTTCTGCCTCTTTTTCTATTTCCTACCCTTGGAAGTCTCAGTTTGTTTAGATTGGTGTGTTACTTCACTTCCCACAGGTCTCAAGGAACTTTTCACTTCACTTTTTTTTTTTCCTCTTCCTCAGATTGGAAAATCTCAAATGACCTTTATTTTGATATTTGCGTATCTTATTTCCTGCCTACTCATTTGT
The DNA here is from genome assembly GCF_002288905.1 of Enhydra lutris kenyoni. Classification (NCBI taxonomy): domain Eukaryota; kingdom Metazoa; phylum Chordata; class Mammalia; order Carnivora; family Mustelidae; genus Enhydra; species Enhydra lutris. The sequence continues at coordinate 14,055,073 of NW_019154099.1, read as the reverse complement.
TGTTGAGATTCTATTACATTTCTCAAGTCATTTATTTGGTTTCTTTCTTTAGTGTCTATTGATTTACTGATATCCCCTAGTGAGAGATATTTTCATACTTCTTTTATTTCTCTAGACTTGATTTCCTTTGCTTCTTTGAACATATTTAAGACAGGTGATTTAATGTCTTTGTATAATAAATCCAATGCCTGGACTTCTTTGAGGATTTGTATTGACATTTTTTTTTTTTAATAACATTATTTTTTAATTTTATTTTTTATAAACATGTAATAATATTTTTATCCCCAGGGGTACAGGTCTGTGAATCGCCAGGTTTACAAACTTCACAGCACTCACCATAGCACATACCCTCCCCAATGTCCATAATCCCACCCCCCCAACCCCCTCCCCCCATTAACCCTCAGTTTGTTTTGTGAGATTAAGAGTCACTTATGGTTTGTCTCCCTCCCAATCCCATCTTGTTTCATTTACTCTTCTCCTACCCCCTTAACCCCCATGTAGCATCTCCTCTCCCTCATATCAGGGAGATCATATGATAGTTGTCTTTCTCCGATTGACTTATTTCGCTAAGCATGATACCCTCTAGTTCCATCCATGTCGTCGCAAATGGCAAGATTTCATTTCTTTTGATGGCTGCATAGTATTCCATTGTGTATATATACCACCTCTTCTTTATCCATTCGTCTGTTGATGGACATCTAGGTTCTTTCCATAGTTTGGCTATTGTAGACATTGTTGCTATAAACATTCGGGTGCACGTGCCCCTTCGGATCACTACATTTTTATCTTTAGGTTAAATACCCAGTAGTGCAATTGCTGGGTCATAGGGTAGTTCTATTTTCAACATTTTGAGGAACCTCCATGCTGTTTTCCAGAGTGGTTGCACCAGCTTGCATTCCCACCAGCAGTGTAGGAGGGTTCCCCTTTCTCCGCATCCTCGCCAGCATCTGTCATTTCCTGACTTGTTCATTTTAGCCATTCTGACTGGTGTGAGGTGGTATCTCATTGTGGTTTTGATTTGTATTTCCCTGATGCCGAGTGATATGGAGCACTTTTTCATGTGTCTGTTGGCCATCTGGATGTCTTCTTTGCAGAAATGTCTGTTCATGTCCTCTGCCCATTTCTTGATTGGATTATTTGTTCTTTGGGTGTTGAGTTTGCTAAGTTCTTTATAGATTTTGGACACTAGCCCTTTATACGATATGTCCTTTGCAAATATCTTCTCCCATTCTGTCAGTTGTCTTTTGGTTTTGTTAACTGTTTCCTTTGCTGTGCAAAAGCTTTTGATCTTGATGAAATCCCAATAGTTCATTTTTGCCCTTGCTTCCCTTGCCTTTGGCGATGTTCCTAGGAAGATGTTGCTGCGGCTGAGGTCGAAGAGGTTGCTGCCTGTGGTCTCCTCAAGGATTTTGATGGATTCCTTTCTCACATTGAGATCCTTCATCCATTTTGAGTCTATTTTCGTGTGTGGTGTAAGGAAATGATCCAATTTCATTTTTCTGCATGTGGCTGTCCAATTTTCCCAACACCATTTGTTGAAGAGGCTATCTTTTTTCCATTGGATATTCTTTCCTGCTTTGTCAAAGATGAGTTGACCATAGAGTTGAGGGTCTATTTCTGGGCTCTCTATTCTGTTCCCTTGATCTATGTGTCTGTTTTTGTGCCAGTACCATGCTGTCTTAAGGATGACAGCTTTGTAATAGAGCTGAAGTCCGGAATTGTGATGCCACCAACTTTGGCTTTCTTTTTCAATATTGCTTTGGCTATTCGAGGTCTTTTCTGGTTCCATATAAATTTTAGGATTATTTGTTCCATTTCTTTGAAAAAAATGGATGGTACTTTGATAGGAATTGCATTAAATGTGTAGATTGCTTTAGGTAGCATAGACATTTTCACAATATTTATTCTTCCAATCCAGGAGCATGGAACATTTTTCCATTTCTTTGTGTCTTCCTCAATTTCTTTCATGAGTACTTTATAGTTATCTGTGTATAGATTCTTAGTCTCTTTGGTTAGGTTTATTCCTAGGTATCTTATAGTTTTGGGTGCAATTGTAAATGGGATTGACTCCTTAATTTCTCTTTCTTCTGTCTTGTTGTTGGTGAGAGAAATGCAACTGATTTCTGTGCATTGATTTTATATCCTGACACTTCACTGAATTCCTGTACAAGTTCTAGCAGTTTTGGAGTGGAGTCTTTTGGGTTTTCCACATATAGTATCATATCATCTGCGAAGAGTGATAGTTTGACTTCTTCTTTGCTGATTTGGATGCCTTTAATTTCCTTTTGTTGTCTGATTGCTGAGGCTAGGACTTCTAGTACTATGTTGAATAGCAGGGGTGATAACGGACATCCCTGCCGTGTTCCTGACCTTAGCGGAAAAGCTTTCAGTTTTTCTCCATTGAGAATGATATTTGCGGTGGGTTTTTCATAGATGGCTTTGATAATATTGAGGTATGTGCCCTCTATCCCTACACTTTGAAGAGTTTTGATCAGGAAATGATTCTGTACTTTGTCAAATGCTTTTTCAGCATCTATGGAGAGTATCATATGGTTCTTGTTCTTTCTTTTATTAATGTGTTGTATCACATGGATTGATTTGCGGATGTTGAACCAACCTGGCAGCCCTGGAATAAATCCCACTTGGTCGTGGTGAATAATCCTTTTAATGTACTGTTGAATCCTATTGGCTAGTATTTTGGCGAGAATTTTTGCATCTGTGTTCATCAAGGATATTGGTCTGTAGTTCTCTTTTTTGTTGGGATCCTTGTCTGGTTTTGGGATCAAGGTGATGCTGGCCTCATAAAATGAGTTTGGAAGTTTTCCTTCTATTTCTGTTTTTTGGAACAGTTTCAGGAGAATAGGAATTAGTTCTTCTTTAAATGTTTGGTAGAATTCCCCGGGAAGCCGTCTGGCCCTGGGCTTCTGTTTGTTTGGAGATTTTTGATGACTGTTTCAATCTCCTTACTGGTTATGGGTCTGTTCAGGCTTTCTATTTCTTCCTGGTTCAGTTGTGGTAGTTTATATGTCTCTAGGAATGCATCCATTTCTTCCAGATTGTCAAATTTGTTGGCGTAGAGTTGCTCATAGTATGTTCTTATAATTGTCTGTATTTCTTTGGTGTTAGTTGTGATCTCTCCTCTTTCATTCATGATTTTATTTATTTGCATCCTTTCTCTTTTCTTTTTGATAAGTCTGGCCAGGGGTTTATCGATCTTATTAATTCTTTCAAAGAACCAGCTCCTAGTTTCGTTGATTTGTTCTATTGTTTTTTTGGTTTCTATTTCATTGATTTCTGCTCTGATCTTTATGATTTCTCTTCTCCTGCTGGGTTTAGGGTTTCTTTCTTGTTCTTTCTCTAGCTCTTTTAGTGTAGGGTTAGGTTGTGTACCTGAGACCTTTCTTGTTTCTTGAGAAAGGCTTGTACCGCTATATATTTTCCTCTCAGGACTGCCTTTGTCGTGTCCCACAGATTTTGAACCATTGTGTTTTCATTATCATTTGTTTCCATGAAGTTTTTCAACTCTTCTTTAATTTCCTGGTTGACCCATTCATTCTTTAGAAGGATGCTGTTTAGTCTCCATGTTTTTGGGTTCTTTCCAAATTTCCTCTTGTGATTGAGTTCTAGCTTCAGAGCATTGTGGTCTGAAAATATGCAGGGAATGATTCCAATCTTTTGATAACGGTTGAGACCTGATTTAGGACCGAGAATATGATATATTCTGGAGAATGTTCCATGTGCACTAGAGAAGAATGTGTATTCTGTTGCTTTGGGATGAAATGTTCTGAATAGATCTGTGATGTCCATCTGGTCCAGTGTGTCATTTAAGGCTTTGATTTCCTTGTTGATCTTTTGCTTGGATGATCTGTCCATTTCAGTGAGGGGAGTGTTAAAGTCCCCTACGATTATTGTATTATTGTCGATGAGTTTCTTTGATTTTGTTATTAATTGGTTTATATAGTTGGCTGCTCCCATGGTAGGGGCATAGATATTTAAAATTGTTAGATCTTCTTGTTGACAGTTCCTTTGAGTATGATATAGTGTCCTTCCTCATCTCTTATTATAGTCTTTCGCTTAAAATCTAATTGATCTGATATAAGGATTGCCACTCCTGCTTTCTTCTGATGTCCATTAGCATGGTAAATTCTTTTCCACCCCCTCACTTTAAATCTGGAGGTGTCTTCGGGTTTAAGATGAATTTCTTGTAGGCAACATATAGATGGGTTTTGTTTTTTTATCCATTCTGATACCCTGTGTCTTTTGATTGGGGCATTTAGCCCATTAACCTTCAGGGTAAGTATTGAGAGATATGAATTTAGTGTCATTGTATTGCCTATAAGGTGACTGTTATTGTATATTGTCTCTGTTTCTTTCTGATCTACTACTTTTAGGCTCTCTCTTTGCTTAGAGGATCCCTTTCAATATTTCCTGTAGAGCCGGTTTGGTGTTTGCAAATTCTTTCAGTTTTTGTTTGTCCTGGAAGCTTTTAATCTCTCCTTCTATTTTCAATGATAGCCTAGCTGGATATAGTATTCTTGGCTGCATGTTTTTCTCGTTTAGTACTCTGAATATATCATGCCAGCTCTTTCTGGCCTGCCAGGTCTCTGTGGATAAGTCTGCTGCCAATCTAATATTTTTACCATTGTACGTTACAGACTTCTTTTCCCGGGCTGCTTTCAGGATCTTCTCTTTGTCACTAAGACTTGTAAATTTTACTATTAGGTGACGGGGTGTGAACCTATTCTTATTGATTTTAAGTGGGGTTCTCTGAACCTCCTGGATTTTGATGCTTGTTCCCTTTGCCATATTGGGGAAATTCTCTCCAATAATTCTCTCCAATATACCTTCTGCTCCCCTCTCTGTTTCCTCTTCTTCTGGAATCCCAATTATTCTAATGTTGTTTCGTCTTATGGTGTCACTTATCTCTCGAATTCTCCCCTCATGGTCCAGTAGCTGTTTGTCCCTCTTTTGCTCAGCTTCTTTATTCTCTGTCATTTGGTCTTCTATATCGCTAATTCTTTCTTCTGCCTCATTTATCCTAGCAGTGAGAGCCTCCATTTTTGATTGCACCTCATTAATAGCTTTTTTGATTTCAACTTGGTTAGATTTTAGTTCTTTCATTTCTCCAGAGAGGCCTTTATCTCTCCGGAGAGGGTTGCTTTAATATCTTCCATGCCTTTTTCGAGCCCGGCTAGAACCTTGAGAATCGTCATTCTGAACTCTAGATCTGACATATTACCAATGTCTGTATTGATTAGGTCCCTAGCCTTTGGTACTGCCTCTTGTTCTTTTTTTTGTGGTAAATTTTTCTGCCTTGTCATTTTGTCCAGATAAAAGTATATGAAGGAGGAAGTAAAATACTAAAAGGGTGGCAACAACCCCAGGAAAATATGCTTTAGCCAAATCAGAAGAGATCCCAAATCGTGAGGTGGGAGAAAGGGGATAAAAAGAGGTTCAGAAAGAAGAAAAAAAAAAAAAGAAAGGAAAAAAAGAGAAAGAAACAATTAAAAAAAGAAAACCAATAATGAAAAAATATAAAAAGGTAAAAAAATATATATATATATTAGATAAACTAGTTAAAAAACATTAAAAAAGGAAAGGGTAAAAGTTAAAAAAATTTAGCAGAAGAAGAAAAATAAATTGAAAAAGGAAAAAAATTAAATTAACTGCAAGGCTAAAGAATCATGGGGAAAAAGCCATGAGTTCCGTGCTTTGCTTTCTCTTCCTTTGGAATTCCTCTGCTCTCCTTGGTATTGAAACTGCACTCCTTGGTAGGTGAACTTGGTCCTGGCTGGGCTTCTTGTTGATCTTCTGGGGGAGGGGCCTGTTGTAGTGATTCTCAAGTGTCTTTGCCCCGGGCGGAGTTGCACCGCCCTTACCAGGGGCCGGGCTGAGTAATCCGCTCGGGTTTGCTCTCGGGAGCTTTTGTTCCCTGAGTGCTTTCCGTAGAGTTCTGGAGGGCGGGAATGAAGATGGCAGCCTCCCGGCCTCCGGCCCGGAGGAGCCGAGAGCCCAGGGCCCCACTCCTCAGTGCGCCCTCAGAGAACAGCGCCGATTTACTCCCGTCACCCTGCCTCCTGCCGCGCTCCGAGCTGACCGAGCCTGCGACCAGTTCAAGGCAACCCCGAGCTTAGAGCTTACTCCTCGGCTCTGTCTCTGTAGCTGGCTTCCCTGTTCTAATACCTGTAAGCTCTGCGACACTCAGACACCCCTGATCCTTCTGTGACCCTGCGGGACCTGAGGCCACACTGACCCTGCGTGGGCTTCACCCTGGTTAAGCCTCTGGAGCGATGTCCCTCAGCAGAACAGACTTTTAAATGTCCCGATTTTGTGCTCCGTTTCTCCGCCGCTTGCCGGGAGCCGGCCCCTCCCCCCGAGGTCTATCTTCCCGTCGCTTTGGATTCACTTCTCCGTCAGTCCTACCTTTCAGAAGGTGGTTGATTTTCTGTTTCTAGAGTTGCTGTTCTTCTTCTCTTCGATCTCCCGTTGGATTTGTAGGTGTTTGCAATCTTTAGATAAGCTATCTAGCTGATCTCCCGCTACCTGAAGTAGTCTCAGCCTGCTACTTCTCCGCCATCTTGACTCCTCCCCCCTTGTATTGACTTTTAAAATTTTTGTCCTCATATATATTTTCTTTGCTGTTCCCCCCACCCCCTTCAAAGCTGTACATTTTAAATAATATAATGTGGTACCTCTGGAGATCAGATTATATACTCTGGACAGGATTTTTTGTTGTTTCTCTGCTATCTTTGTTTATTTACTATATGAACTAATTTTCTGAAGTCTGTATTCTGTCATTTATGTCACTAAAGTCTGCTCAGATTAGTTGTCAGTTATTGATGGGAAGGGGTTTCATTAAATGCTTGGTACCTCCATGTCTCTGAAAACTGAGGGTCTTAATATGTTCGTTGAGGGATACCTTCAGTATTCAGCTAGGAAATTTACAACTCTGCCTTAGATTTACTCCCTGATTGCACAGAGACTCAAGGTCCTTCAGAGATAAGTATTTAAGAACTTTTCAGGTTTTCCTAATCAGGAGCACAGCCCTGGTTCTGAACACAGTGCTATGAATGTACATGGCCTTCTAGATTCCCAGGAGTATTTCAGAGTTTTGACAGACCCTGATGAATATCTGATTATCTGGTATTTCTTTTTAAGCTTTTTGATTAACCTATTGTTTGCTAAATTGTTATCTGCCAAATTAGGCATTTAGTGGTTCTGAATCAGTCGCCTCTAATTATTTCCAACAAATGCCATTGGGTAGTAGGCAAGATCTAAGGTAGTCAAATAAAAACTAACAGAAGTGAGGTCTTTCAGGAAACCAGTAAATGGGTCTGTTAATGACGATTCTATGAGACTGGGGGTTTGAAGAAGCTTTAACTTATGCTGCCCCGTCAGTGGCAAGAAGGCTGATGGTTTTCACCATGATTGCTGTTGATTTTCAATTATTTAACTGGGGGTGAAGGGATGGAATAGGGCAAGGTAAAAATGCCAAAAATCTTGTTGTTCTTGCTGAGATTCAGTTAGTTTTTCTTAATAAATGTTCCCCAATTTCAGCAACACTATAATTTCCAGAATTCTGAAACTATTGATTATGACATGTTTGCCATTGTTCTTGTTCCTTTTATGGAGGAGAGGATATTTGGAGTACTGTATTCTATCATTCCACACTTTTATTATTTGATATAAATCGCAGGGAAAAGAAATACAGTTAGGGTCCGTGATCAAAGGAACGAGACTGACACAAAGCGAAAATCAAACAAAGCTTTATTTCGTGCCAAGCATCGAAAATCAAACCAACTGGTAGGGGCCGTCTCTTATGAAGAGAGGACGATGACGACCCCAACAAGGCCGCTCCCTAGAAGGCCGCTCCGGACGAGGCCACTCTGGACGAGGCCACTCTGGAGGAGGCCGCTCCAGATGAGGCCTCACGCCGGTGGGGCCGCAGCTTGGTGCCGAGGCCACTGGTGGCGGCGAGGCTGCTGGCGACGAGGCCATTTGCCCCAGTGCCGCTGCCAATGACTACGATGACCAGGAGGACCACGAGGCTTACGATGACCAGGAGGACCACGACGCTCCCGACGACCATGACGACCACGATGCTCCAACGTTCCCCACAACTATCCTAATGGCTATCCCAATGGCTATTCTAACTCCTCCTCCTACCCCCCCCAACCCCAGTCTCACAGACTAACGTTTATAGAGGAGGTTGAGCCCAGCCCACACACAGGTGGCCAATGAGATTTCAACTCACCACAGTAAATATATGTGCGCCCCACTGATTGGATGTCTTCATCCGGCCTGGCCTGCCCCTACATGGGGTTTGCAAGTAAGTTCCTCTGGGAGGGGCAGGGCCAATCTAAGCTCACAATGAAATGGCTCCCTCTGGCTAAACAGGCCCTTACAATACTTACAATATCTTAACATTCTCTCATGTCATTTACATTCTATTCATTAATTGATGATTTCTAGGTAATTTTTAATAGAAAATTTAGTAATCTATGGATGATGAACAAACCCCATTGCTATTCCTTCATCATTGTCACCATACACACATACACACACACACACACACACACACTCCTCTTATTTCCACTCCAACATAAATGTATTTCAACTTATTGAACTATAGTCAGATGATATGCTTCCTCTAAATGTGTTTGCTCCACTCGAGACTATGTACACTAGAAAGCTTTTTCCATTTCTAGCATCTCTAGAATTTGAGCTTAGGCTAAATAGATACCCATGCCTCCCCACCCATGTGTGTAGTCTTTTATGAAGTCAGTTAAAGCTCAATTATAAGTTAAAGCTCATATTATAAGCATAATCAACCTCTAAATAACATTTAATTCAGAAAAATAGAATCCTTTGGATGAAGTATTATTTTAAAAGTAACAGTATCTTATCTCTATAGGAATAGAATTAGTATAGTGATATCTAAATAAAACATTTTGAGTGATATAAAAATTTTAAATCTTATTAATTCTATATAATTTATTCAATATTAAAGATTAATTTAATGATCCTTGATGATCTTAACATTTTGCCAATGGTTTTGAAAGGAAATATTCATATATACTTTGATTTAAAAAGTCTTTGAACATTAAGAGATGGTTTTATACTGATTTTATGTTATTTTACCCTTACCAAACATCCTAGGCAATTATGTGAAAAAAAAGAGAGAACACTCTTCCAAAATCTAGGAAAACAATGATTGTCTTTCCCAGGCAATTAATAGGAGGAAAATAAGTTTATGCAGAAGTAAAGAAAGTAAAGTATCTAGCAATTTGGCTTGGAAAAATTTCCCAAGATAGAGTTGATATTTTAGATCAACTTGCTGATTGGGACTTTCCCATCCAGTTCTTACAAAATCATTGATTGCCCTCCAAGAGAAACTTGTAAACCTGTGAATGTGCCCCAAGCAGCACATCTCCAGTTTTGAGTCCCAACTTTCAGACTCAGAATTGCGGAAAAAGTAATTCTTTCTTTGTGTTCATAAGTCACACTAATTCAGTGAAATGACCGTGAGTCTGAATGAACATAGCTTACATCTTATAAATGGAAAAGTAACTTTAATTACTGTCTTTTGAATATAACTTCAGGGAAAGGAATAGGTAGAAATTTTTAAAAATCTTTTCCACTCATCCTGTTCTCCTTTTGAATGCATTTCCAAAGCCTATCTTCCCACATATTTTGTTAAATTGATTTAAATATATGCAACATAATTATTCAATTTAATAAATACCACTCATTCCAAGAAATAGACTTTCATCATTATTGCCAGAAGTTCCTTCTGTATGTAGGAAGGAGCATGGTTCCCTCATCCCTCAGTGGTAACCCTTTACCAACAATGTGTTTACCATTCCCTTGATTTTATCTCTCACATTACCACTTATATTTATGTCTCTAAAAATATGTATTATTTAGCTTTGGTTGTTTTTGAAGTTAAATTGTATTAAACCTATTATCTTGCAATTTGTTTTCAATTTTCTATATTTTATTATTGAGACTTTTCTATACTGTCAAGTGCAGTGTTTTTCATTTATTTTCACAACTTTATTATTTTCAGTTGTATGAATGAAATGAGATGTATTTATATAATCTATCACTTGCATTCCTTCTTGTGTTTTGCTGTTGGGAACAGCATTTATAAAACCATACTTATACAAGCTTCCTAGTGAACATATGCAAATTTTTTTTAGGGCTTACATCAGATAAAAAATTGCTAGATCTGGGTATGTACATTTTTAACTGTACTGGGTAGTATCCATTGTTTTTCATAATTTACTAATTCTATTGTCTTTCTACATATCTGACAAGAAATTAAGCATACCCTCACATCCTTTGTTCTCTCCCTACCACTGACATAGGTTGATACTTAGAAATTTTTTGAGTTATTATATCTTTTTCCTATGATCTCAGCTATTTTTAATATCACAGCAAATGTTTAAAAACTATTTGATCAATTTACTTCAAATGTCTCTTACAATATCTATTTCATCTATTACTTTTTTTATATATTCTATCCAAAACTGTTTTTCAATATTTATCTACATGTCAGATATTCTAAAACATATATGTCTGAGAATATTTTTAACATAATCTCATATTTGAATGACAGTTCTATTAAAATTTCTATCTCCCCTCTATATATAAATTTTACATTCATTTGGTTAATATTGTCACAAAAAATCTCATGACATTTTGGTTTTTATTTATTTTAATGAAAACGCTCTTCTCTCCTGTAAGATTTTATAATTTTAGTTTTGTCATCGATATTTTAAAATTTTACTATAGGTGTCTAGGTATGAAATGCTCCTTCTCTCTCCTCTTTTTTTTTTTTTTTTTTAATTTGAAGGCTTACTTGTTTGTTATTTATTCTAGGACACAATAATATCATCCAATCAGATATTTTTGAGCCTAATTTTTTTGAATTTTCTTTCATTCTATAATCTTATATTAACACTTCTACATTATTTTTTATTTCTGTTCATTTTTCTTATATACTTTTTATTAACTTATCCTCCCTTGGTACTTCTGGAAGAATTTTTCAATTGGATATTTCAGTTTTCAAATTTGTTTCTCATGGGTAAACATTCTCTAATTACCCTATCTACTGTGTGTTTTCTTTTTTTTTTAAATTTTAGCTCTTTTCTTTACCATATGTATTTGGGATTTTTTTTTTTTTTTTTGCTCATATAGCATAGTATAGCACATATATCATTTTTAATGTGTTTAAAGTATAAAGTTTAATGATGATGATATTGTTCTTCAAAAGTATCAGAACATGTGTTTGTTTGATCCAGCTTGTTGATTCCTTTTGAAATAAAGGTATTCCTGAGAGAGCTTACTGATTTGTTTATAAGGTCCTGTTTCTTGCAGTTAAGAATTAGAGAACAAAGGATATACAATAGACTGTATTAGTGCTATGGCTACAAAAATAGAACTTAGTGAAAATAATTCCTGGAGGTGAGAGGTCCAGGCATGAAAGAACAATATTTATCTTTCTGCATCCCACAAAATAACTTCTGGAGGAGGATTTACTCTCATTCACCAGAGAAACAACATCGGGAAGAGGTACTTGTTATCAGTGTGTCTCAAACCTTCAATGACTATTGGAACTGTATGAGGAAGTTTTGTTTTTTGTTTCTTTGTTTTCCTTTTAATTATGAGGAGACTGACAAAATACAGATGACTGTATCTCCTTCAGATATTCTGATTTAATTGGTCTGTATGTAACTCTATATGAAATTACAAAAGAAAATCCAAGTGAGTCTAATGTACAATCCAAGTGTAAGAACAACAGTCCCCAAATAAGTTCCTCAGCCTTGTGTGTAGAGAGGGATAGAGGTAGAAAATGACCTTGCAAACTAGTCAATTCACAATATTTTTTTTCAGCTTCTCATTTTAACCAGGCTTCTCTGAGTTGTCCTGATTTTAATCCTATGTTCTAAAAACAGAAAATTAAGATATCACTTAAAAGGACAGGTTCTGAATATCCTAAAACAAGTTAGGAGAGAAACAAGAGCAAAAAGAGAAGTTTCTTTACTGTATCATTCTCTCACATTCATACTTACCTAGTCTGGAGAAACTGCCTCTCAATCACATTTCAAAGAAACATTTATTTCCCAGACTTTAGTTCAGAGTTTATCCTTATTTCCATGATTTCTGTCTTTGGTTGGAATAATTCTGACACAGGAAGTAAGCAGTTTATACTAGTACAGAATCCTGAGAAAAACCACACACTATTAGACATTTAAGAACTAGGGACAGAGTATATATATTTTCTATCCAAAGTCCCTAATGGAATTATTTGCTCATAGGCATCAGTAAACAAATATCAGTTGTATAAATAAGTGTACTTTCTTCAACATGAAAACTAGTACAATTGAAGAAATTAAGAAATTTGGTGTCACATCTATATTATGTGATTTGAGGTATACTAGGAAGGGCATTATATTTGCTTTTTACTAATCACATTTTTCAAATTGTGTAGTTAAAGTTCTTACATTAATTATATTTTCAGATACATAAATGTCTTCAGTATGTACTCTCACTCCATATATACCCTACACTCAGAAACCATATCATAAGCCAAAAAACATTGTCTAAGTTATTTCTAAAGAGATTAATTTCCTTAACATTAACATTATGTTCCACTGAATTTCTCTTCTTATTAGAATTTATATTTATGCATGCTCATTCATTTTGTGGCCTTGGATTAGTCATGTCATCAGGATGGAATGCATTTTCGGCCCTTGAAATTGAACACTAGGCATAATGATCTCTTTGTGACTCAGTTCAAAGTATACAAATCTTATATGATTATATTATATTGAAACAAATGAAATTGCCAATACTCTACTCTCTTTTGACTTATCAATATGGTAATTCCACAATGTTTAACTTAATACTTTTGGCCTGCTTTTTCACGCACTCATTCTCAGCCAGAAAATTATAAATACATGAAGTACTTGGAAGTGCAAAAATGTTTTTAACAACTGGAATCACTGAAAGTGGAAAGAGCTGAAGGAAAGAAAGTAGAAAAACAGACTATCGATGGGAAATATTTCCACTTGAAAAGATTATCTATGGCTATCTCAGAACACATATTACAGCCAATCCTTAAGACTTATGGAAATAAATCACTTTGTGTTATTATCCAGGTCTTCTTCCTGGCTTTAAGTGTTCCACATTCTTGACATAATGAAACTGGATTATTACATAGTTACTGACAATAGAATATATCCAGCTTTCTCATCTCCATTGTTTTCAATCTTGTTTTTCCTTTTTCCTATTGCCAAAAATAACCCCTATTACATAATGTTATTTAAATCACGTTTTGCACCCTACCAACATGAAAAGTAGTTGGCTAAAATTCTCATGTCTCTTAACAAATTTTCTATAATGGAATTTTCCTAGTTTATTTGATTTATAGAAAATTTCAAAGGATTCAGTAATTTCATGCTTAATTATTCAAAATAGTTTAATAATAATTTTATACACAGAATTTTAATAGCTCTTAAAGTGGAAGTGATCATATACCCATTATCACAAGTAGATGTGTGCTCTATTATAGTACCAGAGAGAGTTAAGGGTATTTAATTCCCTTAAAATGGTATATTTGTCCTGTACCACAGCAAATGTGTATGTAGGAAATGTATGCTTTAAAGGTAATCTTCAACTTAAGCACTTAAAAAATAATCATAATCCAAATTAGTGTACTTGAAATTAGTATATTTAATTAAATGTTTGGCTAGGACAACCTCCTTATTACAAGTGACTCTATTCTAGGACTGATGTGTTATTATACACAGTGATACAGATTTAGGAGGAGGCAATCTCTAATTTCAAGAGAGTCCTGTGTGGAGCCTTATGAAAATATTCCTTCAATTTTCCATCATCAGCTGTGCTACATTCCATTTTTACAGCTATCTCTGTAAGAGATGGTGATCCCCAGAAAACTAGACCCTTAGATTCACTTCTACTTTTATCTAATCAGTGCGTTTTGAGTAGTGTCAAGAAAGCAAGTCATGTGATAAATTTAGAAAATTAGCAAATGAACATTTTACAAGTGATGTAAATTTAAATAACCACCTATATATTTAGAGGTCTTGTGTTATAAGATTTATGTGAAAACTTCAGAGAATTCTAGATATCTGTTTCTTTTTGGTTGGGTAAATATGATAAAATTTATAATTTTTAAAATTATGTAGTATTTGTTATTAAAGGTTGCTCCACCTACATGCATGTAAGGGAAAGAACAAGTGATATATTAACACACAATATGTATTGTTAACACACATTTCTTAGGATGTATATATTTACCTTATTAAAAATTAGTATTTTTTCACTTCTTATTACAGGTTGGTGAGTAATTGACTACCCATGGGCTTTCTATAGAGGTATATTTCATAAATAGCTACATTTCCCTAGGAAATATCCATTAAAAAACCAGACCTTACAGGTTCTACGACACTGAAGTGTGATTTATAAAAATTTCATGCTCCTGGGTAGATTCTAGTATTAGATTCAAATAATCACTAAAGGGCTGTGTTACTGCAGATATGATTTTAAACAAAGCAGTATCCCTATGTCTAAGGAATTTCTTCTTTTTCACCCAGCCACTTTCATGAATCTGCCTCTGGTGCACATAAGATGAATCTCTCTTTGATCATGAGAGTGAAATTCAATAGCCTCTGAAAATATGAAGTCTCAAACATCTCCTGTTTCTTACCAGATGGATTTATCTCTTTAATCTATTTGCATTTGTTTCTTTGGATCTTATGTATAATAAATAGTATCTTTCTGCTATGTGAATATTTTGTTAGGACAATCTTAATTGTCATAACTTAATAACGAGGAATGGAATTTACTAAGTGACTTAAATATCTTTCCATGAGGGAAATAAACAAAAATTCACATCAATAAAGTTCACCTAACACACTTCAAGTAAAAATGCATAGCTATATAGGATCATTTTTTTATTTCTGAATTTTATTTTTTGTACCAAATTAATGTGTTTTTCTGTGCAATCATTTAGTTGTTAATTGAAGGAAATTTTTAGGGTTTAGAAAGGAAAGAAAATATATAGTACTAACTCCTTGGGTCAGTATTTTCTGACTTGAAAATACTTCTAAATATGGTTTATATAACACATTTTAAAAATAGTTTGCATCCTATGTCATCAAGACATGAAATTATATATCCCTGAATTAAATTAAGCTTGAGCTAGGCTGGGGCAGTATAGTGGAGATTCTCCCTTTTAAAAATCCTTTTCCAACTTAGAGGACATAATTTAGAATAGGTCACAACATCTTTCTACTCTCTGGGTTCCTCAAAAACAGGTGTGTAATCCTACAGCCCAAGAACATGAGGGCATTCATTACAGGTGTAACAACCAAGAATATATTATGACAGACAATTAAAACGGTATATTCCAAATTGGTCCTACTATGTTATCGCTCATGTCTTTTTATAATTATTGATTAATGTACTCTGAAATTCAGAGAAAACTTGATAGCACCTTCATTTCTAAAATAATCTTACAGAAATGGTGTATTCTTTTGTCATTTTAAAAAGTCCTTCTAGTTGCTAAAACAATTGTTTTCATCCCTTAGATGAAACTGCCACAGGAAAAGCAAGCTTTCTGGAAATTATAAAAATTTATAATCTGGAATCTCAGTGCAGACTTCAAAATTGTATTGTATTTTTTGGTCAGCTGCCTCTCTTATCCCTGTCAATAGTGGTTTTACCGTGAAATTCACCCCTTGAACTTCAACCACCTCTCTCTTCTAGACCTTTTTTCCCTAATTCATCTGGACTTTACTGTTTCAAATCCCTGCCCTTCACCCTTCCATACACACCATGCAGATCTCCCCTAAACCTCTGTTCCTTCATCCAGCCTAAAGAAATAAGTTCCTCCTCCTTGTCTTACTGAGACCTAACGTTTCTGCCTCTGTGAATGATGCTGTCCTTGGTTCATTTCCTCAGGACTGCATGTTGTGAACATCATACAAAATTAGTAGCTTTTTGGTCGCTTAGTAAATGGCCTGGAGTAGTAAATCTGAAGGAGAATATGTTGCTTGCAAAAATCCAAGAGGCTCACTGGGCAGTGTGCCTCTTTATTGCCTGCATTAGGAAACAGATGTAACAACTTTTTACCTTGGAAGGGTACTGCTGAACTTCTAGAAATTTCATTGGAACTGAAGGTCCAAGAATATTTGAGAGATTTATTTCCCACCCTTTGACATATACATAATTCACCAATAATGCTAGAATAGCAGCTAATATGTGAGCATGTTGTTTCTTTGGAGAAACCTGGTGCAGATTTTGGTAATAGGACTGGTTCTCAAGGAATAGATTCTCAAGCATGAGCCTTCTGAATTGTCTCTGGGTTTTCTAGAATTCTAGAATTATTCCTTGAATCTAATTATATTTTAAGGTACTAATAACACTATTTCCAGGCATAAAGGGTCACTGACTGTCAATGTCATGATGTGGCAAGAGAGATGCAAAATAACACTATTGGATTTTCCTAATCAAATACTTATATAATCCTCAGTAACCTTATATTTGATAACAAAAAGATTTTAGCTAAACTAATGAGTATCAAGAACTTGGCTGGTTACTGCTAACTTTTTTAATTCTCTCACTTGATTGCATTCACATCACCTATAATAGAATCATTAGCTACCTTAATGAGAGATATAAATGTTGTCAGGGTTATACACTGAAATTTAACTACTATGTCTCCTAAATACTGTCTGGCATTTCCATTTCTGTCATAACTGCTTTTTCTTAATTGCTAATCAAAACCCTACTTCTTTACCCATGAAAACCTGTCATCCCTTTGGATTATGCTGGGAGATAGATAAATATCCACAAATTTGTATCCATATATAATATATAGGTACTTATATACATATCATATTACATATATATCTCATATATATTTGTATATGTTGTTGAATAGCAGTTATTAGTTATTATAGAAAAACATCTCCATTAATTGTTTCTCTTGGGCTTCCCTTCCAAGAACATTAAATGTACAAGTGCTCTTCTAAGCTTTGTCTATTTTTAAAAAGTTTACAAATATAGGTTTTATTACATTTGAGGGATTTTAAAAAAATTTTTTAAACTTCATTTATTTCCCTGGTCCCACACATGAATCACTCACCAAAATGGTACACTCTTTTATTTCTTTTTTCAACTTTACCAAGGTATAATTGAAAAATAAAATTATAATATATTTAAAGTGTTCCATGTGATTTTTTTTGATCTACATATATACTATGAAGGGATTTCAAAACTGAGTTAATAATTTCATGGCCTTATTTATTGATTTGGTGAGAACTTAAGTTCTAATCTATTAACAATTTCAATTATACAATACATTATTATCAACTATCTTCATTGTGTTATACATTAGATCCTCAAAAGTTATTCATTTTATAACTTAAAATTTGTATCCTTTTACCAAGCTCTTCTTAATTCCCAACCTTCAGATGCTGGCAACCACCATTCTACTACTCTCTGTTTATATGACTTTTTTGTTTGTTTTTATATGTTTAAGATTCCACCTATTAGTGACAGAATGCAGTATTTGTCTTTGTCTGTCTGGCTTATGTCACCTAGCAAAGGGCCCTCTAGTTTCAACCACACTGTTGTAAATGGCAGGATTTCTGTCTTTTTATAGGTGAATCACGACCCTGAGATCATGACCTGAGGCAAAATCAAGAGTAGGACACTTAACTGACTAAGCCACCTAGGTACCCCTCCTGTCCTTTTGATAAGAGACATTCTAATAGGTATAAAGTGATATCTCATTGTGGTTCTGACTTGCATTTCCCTGATGATTAGTGATGTGTACTTTTTTTTTAAAGAGCTTATTTATTTAATTGAGAAAGAGAGACAGAGAGAGTGACAGAAAGAACAAGTGGGGAAGAAAGTGAGAAGCAGGCCCCCTGCTGAGCAGGGAGCCCAACAAAGGGCTCCATCCCAGGACCCCAGGATCACAACATGAGCCTAAGGCAGGTGTTTAACTGACTGAGCCACCCAGGTGCCCCGTGTTGAGCACCTTTCAATGTACCAGCTAGCCATTTATATGTCTTGTTTGGAAAAATATCTACTCAAGTATGTTGTCCATTTTTCAATTGTTATTTGTTTTTTTATTATTGAGTTATTGGGATTCCTTAAACATTTTGGATATCAAGCCCTTATTGCAGAAGTGATTGGCAACTATTTTCTTCCATTACATAGCTGCCTTTTATTTTGTTGATGGTCTCCTTTGTTCCTTTGCATGATATTTTGTTTTTGTTTTTGTTTTCCTGTTTTTTTTTTTATGTAATCATACTTTATTTTTGCTGCTGTTGCATTTGTTTTTAGCATCAAATCTGAGAAATCATCTTTAAGAGCAATGTTAAGTAGCTCACCACCTGTTTTTTTTCTTCCAGGACTTTTACATGTTCAGGTCTTACATGAGATTTTTAAATCAATTTCAAGTTTATTCTTATATATATTGTAAGATAGTGGTTCAGTTCCTTTTTCCAGTATAGCTGGTATTCAGCTGATCTTTTAATCAGGATTATATTTGCACCCATTGCTCTTATTTAAGAGAACCTAAAGTCTTAGTACTGAGTCATCATATAAATAACAATTATCTTGAAGGCCATTTTTTTTATTCCTAAATTTAATATTAACAAGCACAAATATCTAGATTTGTAATAAATCCCTTGACATATCCTATTAAAGTAGGAATCTTTTAATTATGTGTGCTCATGTAAACTTATTTGAATTACAAGCACTCCTTGGATAACTTTAGTACTCAGCAAATATTCCCATATCTCTAACCATGCCAGAAGGATGTGACCCATTTAATAATTTTGCTATGGATCTTATATTCATAGTGAAAAATAAAACAATGTTTCTCTCATTTCTATTCCAGGGATGGCCTCAGGGACAATTTTGATTAGAGATTTTCTAACCAGGGCAGGGATCTTTAGTACTGATTTATTCTTTTCCAAATATGTGAAGAAATAGTAGACACACTCCTTTGGGCTTTCTTAGATATGAAACTTATTTCTGATTTCTCTAATATGCTTGGAGATCATCACAAAAAACATCATATCCATTTCAAAAACTTTTTGCTTATTATGGTCCTATGGAAGTACCAACTCACCATGTCTATTAGGCAAAGGCACTTTGATTTTTTTCCCAAAAAATAAAGGAATTAGCTCCCTTTAAAGATTTTATAGGTGCTTGTGGCATCAATTTAAAAAAGAAAATCTCAAATTTGAATTCACTCAGACTGGCCCAGTTTTGTGAAGGCCCAACTTGGTGAAGAAGCCAGACATAACTGGCAGTAGTTCACAATTCTTTTGTTTGATCTTTGGTTACCTGACTTTTCTAACTTAAAATGATTGAGTCAACAGCTCCTACTTGTCACAAGAAATAAACTTTATAATCATTCTCCTATCTTAACACTTCATTTAACCCAATATCCTCTTAAGGACTCCACAGAGCTGTGTGAGACTCATACCAACAGCTTTGGTAACATGAGTACCTGTTTACTACCTCCAAACTTCCTTACCTGAGAATATGCTCTCCCCTTGAAAATGTCCCAGCATCTCTTTCTGGCATGAAAACTCGCCTGCTCTAATTCTAATCTAGATCTTAATAAAAGATCAATATATACTAAGTTAGTCATTGACTTCTATAAACTCCATAAGAGGTAATTAATATTCTCTAAAAATAATACTTCAGAAATTAAAGACATCCAAATCAGCAAAGAATAAGTCAAACTATCACTCTTTGCAGATGATATGATACTATATGTGGAAAATCCAAAAGATTCCACTCCAAATCTGCTAGAACTTGTACAGGAATTCAGTAAAATGTCAGGATATGAAATCAATGCAAAAAAATCAGTTGCATTTCTTTACATCAACAACAACACAGAAGAAAGAGAAATTAAGGAGTCAATCCCATCTACAATTGCACCCAAAATCATAAGATACCTAGGAATAAACCTAACCAAAGAGGCAAAGAATCTATACTCAGAAAACTATAAAGTACTCATGAAAGAAATTGAGAAAGACACAAAGAAGTGGAAAAATGTTCCATGCTCCTGGATTGGAAGAACAAATATTGTGAAAATGTCTATGCTACCTAAAGCAATCTACACATTTAAGGCAATCCCTATCAAAATCCCAACCACTTTTTCCAAAGAAATGGAACAAATAATCCTAAAATTTATATGGAACCAGAAAAGACCTCGAATAGCCAAAGCAATATTGAAAAAGAAAGCCAAAGTTGATGGCATCACAATTTTAGACTTCAAGCTCTATTACAAAGCTGTCATCATCAAGACAGTATAGTATTGGCACAAAAACAGACACATAGATCAATGGAACAGAATAGAGAGCCCAGAAATAGACCCTCAACTCTATGGTCAACTAATCTTCGACAAAGCAGGAAAGAATGTCCAATGGAAAAAAGACAGCCTCTTCAATAAATGGTGTTGGGAAAATTGGACAGCCACATGTAGGAAAATGAAACTGGACCATTTCCTTACACCACACATGAAAATAGACTCAAAATGGATGAAGGACCTCAATGTGAGACAGGAATCCATCAAAATCCTTGAGGAGAACACAGGCAGCAACCTCTTCGATCTCTGCCGCAGCAACTTCTTTCTAGGAACATCCCCAAAGACAACAGAAGCAAGGGCAAAAATGAACTATTGGGACTTCATCAAGATCAAAAGCTTTTCACAGCAAGGGAAACAATTAACAAAACCAAAACACAACTGACAGAATGGAAGAAGATATTTGCAAACAACATATCAGATAAAGGGCTAGTGTCCAAAATCTATAAAGAACTTAGCAAACTCAACACCCAAAGAACAAATAATCCAATCAAAAAATGGGCAGAGGACATGAACAGACATTTCTGCAAAGAAGACATCCAGATGGCCAACAGACATAAAAAAGTGCTCCACATCACTCGGCATCAGGGAAATACAAATCAAAACCACAATGAGATACCACCTCACACCAGTCAGAATGGCTAAAATTAACAAGTCAGGAAATGACAGATGTTGGCGAGGATGCAGAGAAAGAGGAACCCTCCTATACTGTTGGTGGGAATGCAAGCTGGTGCTACCACTCTGGAAAGCAGCATGGAGGTTACTCAAAAAGTTGAAAATAGAGCTACCCTACGACCCAGCAATTGCACTACTGTGTATTTACCCTATACAAATGTAGTGATCCAAAGGGGCACGTGCACCCGAATGTTTATAGCAGCAATGTCCACAATAGCCAAACTATGGAAAGAACCTAGATGTCCATCAACAGATGAATGGATAAAGAAGATGTAATATATATATACAATGGAATACTATGCAGCCATCAAAAGAAATGAAATCTTGCCATTTGCGACATCATGGATGGAACTAGAGGGTATTATGCTTAGCGAAATAAGTCAATCAGGGAGAGACAACTGTCATATGATCTCCCTGATATGAGGAAGTGGAGATGCAATGTGGGGGGTTTGGGGGATAGGAAAAGAATAAACAAAACAAGACGGGATTGGGAGGGAGACGAACCATAAGGGACTCTTACTCTCACAAAACAAACTGAGGGTTGCCTGGGGAGGGGGACAGGTAGATGGTGGTGGGGTTATGGACATTGGGGAGGGTATGTGCTATGGTGAGGGCTGTGAAGTGTGTAAACCTGGCTATTCATAGACCTGTACCCCTGGGGCTAATAATACATTACATGTTAATAAAAAATAAAAAAAAATTTTTTTAAAGTAATACATTAGGAAATCACTTAGGGCAGGGAATTCACCTAAATATAGCCATAATATTTCTTTTATTTCTACTGGACCTACAATAAGTTTCTGTTCATTTACTATAAAAAGTCAGGAGACATTCCATAAATTATATGGTAGTTGATTATAGCTACAGCTGAAGACTCAGACTTTTACAGAAAATTGCAATTTCTCCAAATTCCATTGAAGAATTGACTTCCAACTTTTGAGAATTTTAATGCTCCCATCATAGAAGCCAACTGGACTAAAGACCAAGAGAGAAATACCTAGATATGTAAGTCTTGGTCTTCAAATATGATCATGCATTGATTTTCTGCTTCAGCTCTCATGGTATATGACTCTAAGCTGGCTATCTCCACAGTTGGGAGCTGCACTGAAAGCTATGTTGGGTAAACCACTGGAATGTCATAAAACCAAACAAATAATTAAATCATAATTTTGACCTTTGTTTTATAATTATTTATATGTACTTTTAAAAATGTTTTCTATACATTTCAATGTATATTTTATATCGGTACAGCAGGGTATATACAATACTGGAGTCTACTCAAAAATTTTACTGGTAGGGGCAAATAATAAAGAAAATTACAGAAACTATTAATCTATATGACTGCTTTAACAATTACAGAAACCTGGGGACCTGTCCCCCAAAAATGGGATTTAAAATTGATTGGAGGTTTGGTAGGTTTTGAAAGAACTATGAAACTGTTTTTCAGTGGCTGTGTAAGTTTACTGATCTCATCAGCAATGTATGAGTGATCCAGTTTCTCTACATCTTCATCAGAATTTGGTGTTGTCATTATTTTTTTAAATTTATTTTTAGCTGTTCTGATAAGTAAGCAGTAACATGTAAACAAGAAACTTCCATACATTCCAATGAATTCTGGAACACTGAAAAGAAATAAAATAAAATAACATGAAAAAAAAAAAAAAAGAAAAAAGAAAAAAGAAACTTCCATACAACCAGGAAGTTTTTTTCCTGGGAATTAATTTCAGAAAAATGAAAATATACATTCATACATAAACCTATATATGAATGTGTATAGCAACTTTATTCATAATAACAAAACCTGGATGCAATCCAGATATTCTTTAACATGTGAATAAATAATGCTGGTACATCTAAATCATGGAATCCAATTCAGCAATAAATACAGAAGTACTTTTAAGAGACAAAAAACCTTGCATAAATCTATAGAGAAGTATGCTGAGTAAAAACTAAACCTAAAATATTATGTACAGTATGAATCCACTTATACAATATTCTTAAAATAATACAACTATAGACATGGATAACAGATTAGTGGGTGCTAGAGTTTAAGGAGAAGGCAGGTAAGAAGAAAGAGATATAGCTATAAATGGGGAACGCAGGTGCTGATAGAAATGTTCTGTATCTTGACTAATTCAATGACTATTTCAAAGCTTCATTTAAAAAGCAATGTGCATCTTCTTTTCCTATTTTGGGCAATCCTCCAAAAATAGAAGTTAATATTTTTATGCCCTTGTACATATCTTTTACTAAAGAAATGGTGAAAGAGGAGAAAAGAAAGGGACATATAGCCAAATGAAGATCTTTGTAAAGTTCAAAACTCCTGAAGGTATTTTCCATCCCGTATCATTTCACAGCTAGCAAAACATTTTGCATATTTTGTAATTAATTTATTCCAATTGCATTTTCACACATCTGAGCAAGCTCGCAGATATTGATGTTTTCACATGCTTGAATGAATTTCAAGTTGACATTAAATATAATAGTAATCAACTTCCCAGATTGACCTCTTTTCTAGAATATTTCACTTTCAAGCATTTAAATGTGTACTAAGTTGCTCTTTTAATAGTTTAGCTCAATGGGTTGGTTTCTCAAATATAGCCAAATGCATGGTCTGTTATTTCTCTATTTCTTAATCTCTATTCTTGTTTCAAGGCAAACATATCTTGAATATATATCTTGAATGTATCACTCTCTCTCTCTCCAGAATGTCAAATCGAGAGATACCATTCATTTTTATTTGGTCTTAAATTTATATAAAATTATATACAAAACAATGATAAAGATGCTTTCCTTTATTTTAGTTGAAACTGCTAGAAATATTCCTACAAATGTGATATGGAAAATAATAATGTGTCTTTCAAAAAGTGTCTTAAAATATAACTTAAATTTCAGTCTGAAAGGATGAAGTGGGCCTACTTTGCTCCTATACCTTCTGCTAACTAGAACTAAAAATGCTGGATATTTTACATAAAACAATTTAAGAAGACTCTTAGAATAGTAGCATTGAGGAAACTTGCAACCCAAGAATATACAGTGTTTACTACCCTGGGTCTTCTTTTTGCATCACATATCGAAGACTTAGTGCCTAAAATGATGGAAACAACACCAATAGGCACAGTCAAGAATGATCTGACCAAAGCCTGCTCTCTCAAGAAAAAGATCAGCAAAAATGCAACTTGACAAGAAAGTAATATTCTTAGATATAACAGTCTATTCAAAGCAAACACCTCGGAAAGGGGGAGGGAATGACCATAATCCCACCCATCAGCAAAGGCAAACTGGGGAAGCTGACTTCCAACCTTAAGAGGCTGTGAAAATGCACCCAACTCTATTGCCAGAGTGATATAGATAAGGCCACAGAGGCAAGTAGAAAATCAAGATTTTCATTCCTGTCTGGTAGTATCAAATTACCTTCTCCTTAGGTAGTATTAGTAGAGAGGACATGGAAAGCCTGAACTTTCAAGTCCATCCTGAAGTAATGGGGTAGCACTTCCACTCCCAAGTGCTAATGTCAGAAGTCTAATTGAGAGTTAGGAGCACAGTAGCAATATGGAGACACAATAAGAATTGAAAATTCCCATCTCTGCTCAATAGGAATGAGGAAACTCCCCGAATTTGGGTGTCAATGGAAGGCAAGGAAACTATGTAGTACTCCTATTTGGTATTAAGAGAGAGGGAACTCAATCTTTTCCTAGCAAAAGTAGTGTCAGAAAGAAAAAGCCAGTTAAAAGAGATTTCTGTAAAACCCAGAGACCTGTAACATAATAAAAAATGTCCAGATTTCAATTAAAAGTTACTTGTCATACTAAAAAATAGCAAGATCTCATATTTTAATTAAAAATGTTTGCTCCAAGAAAGACACTTCGAAGAGAATGAAAGTAAAAACTACCTGGTGAAAAAAATATTTGCAAACCACATGGATAACAAAAGACTAGTATTTAAATTATATACAGAACTCTCAAAACTCTACAATAATAATTCAACAATCCAATTAAAAGTGACATGAAGAAAAGGAATCCAAGTTAGAAAGGAAGAAGTAAAACTATCTCTGTTCACAAATGGCCTGATCTGATATCTAGAAAACCCTAAAAATTTCACATAAAATAATGGATTAATAAACTAATTTAGTAAAGTTTCAAGATCCAAAATCAACATACAAAAATCAGTTGCAATTCTATACAGTAATAATGAACAACTTGAAAAGGAAATTAAGAAGAGAATCCTATTTACAATAATGACAAAAAGAATAAATCCTTAGCAATAAATTCAATCAAGGAGGTAAAACTACATGACATTGATGAAAGCAATTAAAGAAGACACAAATAAATATAAAGACATCCTGTGTTCACAGATCAGAAGAATTAATATTGTTAAAATGTCTAGGGGCACCTGGGTGGCTCAGTTGATTAAGCATCTGTCCCTGCTCAGGTCATGATCTCAGGATCCTGGGACTGAACCCCATGTCAGGCTCTCTACTTAGTGGGGAGCCTGCTTCTCCCTGTTCTGTGCCAACTGCTCCCTCTGCCTGCCACTCCCCTTGCTTGTGCTCTCTGTCAAATAAATAAATAAAATCTTTAAAAAAATTTTTAAAAGTGATCTACATATCCAATGAAATCCCTATTAAAATCGCAATGGCAGTCTTACAGAAATAGAACAATCCTAAAATTTATATGGAAACCCTCAGTAGTCAAAACTAATCTTGAGAGAGAACAAAGCTAAAGGCTTCACATTCATAATTTCAAAACATATTATGAAACTATAGTAATTAAAACAGTATGTTACTGGCATAAAGACAGACCTACAGACCAATGAAAAAGAATAGAAAGCCCAGAAATGAACCAAAGCAAATGTGGTCA
Source organism: Enhydra lutris kenyoni (assembly GCF_002288905.1). Taxonomy (NCBI): domain Eukaryota; kingdom Metazoa; phylum Chordata; class Mammalia; order Carnivora; family Mustelidae; genus Enhydra; species Enhydra lutris. The sequence goes on along the minus strand of NW_019154099.1, from coordinate 14,029,111 downwards.
ACTCATCTTCCACAAGGGTACCAAGAATACACAATAGGGTAAAGACAGTCTCTTCAACATACAGTGTTGGGAAAACTGAATACGCACATGTAAAAGAGTGTAAAAGAATAAAATGGGTATAAAATTTCAGTTATGTAAGATAAAATCTCTGCAGAACATTTTGCTTATAGCTAACGATACTGTACTATACACTGAAAAATTTGTCACAAGGGTGCATCTCAAGAGTCTTTTCTTAACTGTAATAAGAAAAAAATGACATGAAGAAATATTTCACAGAAGAAGATACACAGATGGAATATAGGCCCAGGAAAAGATGTTCAACATAATTAGCCATCAGGAAAATGCAAAGTAAAATCACAATGAGATGTCACTATACATTTATAATAATAGGTAAAATAAAAAATAGGGCATATGCTGTCAATGATGTGAAGAGACTGAATCATTCATATATTGCTGATGGAAACATGAAAGACTAAAGCCATTCTGAAAAAATTTGGCATGCAACTACCATATGATCCAACAATTGCACTCCTGGAAATTTATCCCAGAAAAGTGACAACTTAGGTTCATTCAAAAACCTGTATGCAAATTTTTATAGCAACTTTATTTTCAGAAACCAAAACATCAAAACAGCTTATGTGTCCTTTAGTAGGCAAGTGGTTAAACAAACTGTGGTATGTATATATCTTGAAATACAACCCAGCAATAAAAATGAACGCACTACTGAAACATGCAGCAATCTGTCTGAAGAACCTCTTGAGAATTATGCTGAGAAAAAAAATCCTACAAATGGTACCTAATGTATGATTCCATTTATATAATATTTATTACTCAATGACAAAATTATGGAAAACAGATTAATGTTCTACAGAGCTAAATCTATGCTCCATAACAAAAAATTAGTGACTCTGAGAGGTTAAGGGAAAGTTAAGGGGAGTTGGTTGGGGTGGTAGGGCAGTGGATATGACTACTGAAGGGAAGCATGAGGAATCCTCCTGGTGATGGAAATGTTCTATATCCTGACAGTATCAATGACAATATCCTGCCTGTGATATTTCTGCCACAGTTTCGCAAGATGGGAGCACTGTGGGAAACTATGTCATGATAATTAGGCAGCTCTGTTTTATTGCTTATAACTACATGTGACTTTATACATATCCCAAAATAAAAAGTTTAAAAAACTAACTCTAGTTTAGTGCCTAAAATCATATATAAAAAATGCAGTTAAATAACTGCAAGCATCCCTCAATTTTGTTTGTATAAATAAATGAAAGAACTTACATATGTGTGTGTATACACACACACACACACACACACACACACACACGGATATTTAAGAAAGTAATTGCTAATAAATATAGTAAATATAGTAAAATAATGGGGAAAATTAGTGTCAAAGGTAAGATAATTGAAAGGCATTATTCTTAAAATGTATGCATCAAACTTAAAACTAGTTAATAAATAATTATAGTAAATAAGTATCTAGTAACCTAGTTAATGTTATACCAATGTAATTAAAATATAATATTTATATCAATAATCCCCTTTGCAAAATAGAAAAAAAAATGAATTTTTCTTAGAATTAGTATTACATGATTAGAACTATTAAGTAATAGGGGCACCTGGGTAGCTCAGTGGGTTAAGCTTCTGCCTTTGGCTCAGGTCACCATTTCAGGGTCCTGGGATCAAGCCCCACATTGGGCTCTCTACTCAGAAGGGAGCCTGCTTCCCCCACTCTCTCTGCCTGCCTCTCTGCCTACTTGTGATCTCTCTCTCTCTCTGTCAAATAAATAAAATCTATAGAAAAAAAACTGTAAGTAATATATATTTAAGCAAGAACAGAAAACCAAAAAAATAAGGGCAGATATTAATAATTCTAAACACATGACTGACTGTCTTTAAGAAACTGAACATTTATAATACTGTTCAATTTATCATCAGCATTTAAAAATACATATAATATCACCAGGATATTCCTATTCTAATAATAGGTTATTGCAATGTGCTAAGCCACTGAGGAACGTACTATTATAATGAGTTCAAACCGGATTCATCTGAGTCATAAAAATATAATGATAATAATATAATGGTAATGATGATAAAGTGACTTGTACTAGGTCACCATAGTGAGTCAGGAGTAAATGTAGTTAGAAAACTTAGGTGATCAGCCTATCCACTAAATCATGCTGCCTTTCCAATTTTAAGCACTCAATAATAATGCATATTCATTAAACATGTAACAGCAAAAATTAAAAAGCAATACATCCTAGCTGCCTAAAGGGGAATAAATGCTTTCCACTTCTGGTCATTTTCCTTCTGCACCTATGGTATTACCTAACATATTAATCTCCTTTATTATTTCTGGAAATTGTTGGCTTTAACTGACTGCCTATTGCCAGCTATATCTTTTGCTATGCTTAGGAATGGAGAAATTCAATTCAATAGCCATATCAAATGCAAAGTCCATTGTCTTAGTTATCTAGGGCTGCCATAACAAAGTACCACAGACCAGGTTGCTTAAACAACAGAAATTTATTTCCTCACAGTTCTGGAGGAAATTTTTGGAAATCCAAAATCAATGTCAGCAGGCTTGGTTCCTTTTGAAGGCCATAAGGAAGATTTATCTCAGGATTCTCTCTTTGGTTTATAGATGGTCAACTTCTCCCTATATCTTTACATCCTCCTCCCTCCATCAGTGTCTGTGTCCTCTTCTTATAACACCACCAGTCATATTGGATTAAGGACCACCCTAACGTCTTCATTTTAACTTCATTGTTCCTGCAAGGATTCTGTCTTTAAATATGGTCACATTCTGAAGTACTAGAGGTGAAGGCTTTAGCATACAAAATTTGGAGGATACACAGTTCTGCCCATAACAGGCATAATGCCTTAAATTTTATTTCAGCTAAGACATGAGAGTGACAAGAAGAAACTGAATGCAGGAACTTGTAACTTTCCTTTAAAAAATACTATCAAATATTATATTTATTTTTTTTTTAAAGATTTTATTTATTTATTTGACAGACAGAAATCACAAGTAAGCAGAGAGGCAGGCAGAGAGAGAGAGGAGGAAGCAGGCTCCCTGCCGAGCAGAGAGCCCGATGCGGGGCTTGATCCCAGGACTCTGGGATCATGACCTGAGCCGAAGGCAGAGGCTTTAACCCACTGAGCCACCCAGGCGCCCCTCAAATATTATATTTAAATGACTACCTTTGTAAAGGTAAGAAGTTAGGGTTGTATTTAACTTTGATGGTCATTGACATATCTTACAGAACTTCAAAGAAACATCAGCAAATTATCAGAAGGATTATTCTATGTAGAGTAACACTTGAAAATTGAATTATTTGATTTTATTAAAACTGACTAGGTAAAAATTGACAACATTTTTGGGCAATTAATTCTTGCCTTTAAAATAAATTGAGTTGTAGTTATCTCTATCCATAAAATTACAAAAGAAAAAATATCCACAAACGTTTTCTGATGTATCACAGCTTGGAAGATGAAACAGTCATGCAAGCAGTTGACCCATATGCTTCCATTGTCAAGCATTATTTTTTAGAATTATCATCATCAGTAGGGCATCAATGTTACTGTGTGTCAATTATTAACAATATCAAACATTAAATTTTTTTGAAATAAAAATGTACTGTTCCTTCATCTTCATTTTCTACTATTTTATAGGAAAGATATGACACTGCTCTGTATAGTAGGATCATTCAGTTTTCTTCAGAAACTAAGGGTCCATAAATTAAAATAGTTAACATTGATTAATTTGATGGAGATTCAGACTGAGAGATTAGATATGAAAGTAATAATGGCTAAGCTATCAGATTGACTTCACTGATCTTGCCAATGAGGTACAAGTCCCATTTTGCTTTAACATAGAAACTTGTTTTGGAGTTTGTTAGAAGAGTGAAAACACTCAAAAGCAGAAAAAAAAATTCAGTTCTTCTTTACTTAAGGTTAACACATACATTTAGGTACACACACAGGAGAGTGAGAGAAAAGAAAAATAATCTTAACAGAAGGCAAAAATAGCAGTCTATACCCAGTATAATTAAATTTAGAATTCAGTTTTAGTGTTAAACACAAGGTATTGTAGAATGCCTGTACTTTACATACAAAATACTTTAAAGGTCAGAATCAATCAGCTGTATTTTACTTGTCATGCCTGCTGGGCTTAACCAATATAATGAATACAGTTCTGAATTTTAGTTTTGTCCCAGACTGATTGATTCTCTATAAACCCATTATGAAATTCAGTATATTATGGGTCAAAGGCTGTTGTGAAATGGAAAAAAAAAAAAAAGGAGAATAAACACGTACAAGTTGTAGAGATAAAGATTTAATCAATCCTATAAGTAACGAAGTGTGGTAGCCGTACAGTAGTTCCTAAGAGCCTTGTAAAATGTTTATGTGTCACAGAATTTTATAATATGAAGAAAACTTTCCTCTATCAACTTTTTTTGTAGCCTGAGGACTAAAATAGTTATTTATGGGTTTCAGTACTTGGGACATAAAAATACACTAAACTGAAAGAGCAAAAAGAAGTTCTGATATAATGTGCCAATCATGACCAGTTTCCAGTATCACAATACTATATTAAAAAATCTGAAGATGCAAAGTAGCACTTGTTGTATACAATATAAAAAAAGACAGGAACTAGTCACTGCTTATGTTACTGTTTTTATAAAGATAAAATAGGGACTAGATACATCATGATATAAGACTTTTCTACGATATGGAAGAAATGCATGAACACAATGTGTATGGACTAATTGCTAGAATCACATTAAACTGTACTATAGTCTCTGGTTCTCTATTTGGGGTATAGGTCCTAAAGAAAAAAAAATGATCCTTTATTCAGCATAGCTTGCATTTATGACTAAGGACAGTTATTTATGGGAAAATGATTAAAAATGCTTTATGATGATTTTAGAGTAGCCTCTTGACAACAATGCTTTAACTGAAAGCTGCACAATTAATTCAGATTTGCTTGGCTCTTTAAAACTTTGTATTTTTATATACATTATCCCAGTTGACTGCTATTTCCTAGAAAGAAAGGCTGTGTAAGTCTTACTACAGCTTCATAACTTTTCTTTTTTAAGATTTGATATTTATTTGAGAGAGAGAGAGAGAGAGAGAGAAAGAAAAAGAAAGGGAGAGAGCACAAGTGGGAGGGGCAGAGGGAGAGGGAAAGAATCTCAGTCAGACTTCCTGCTGAGTGCAGAACTGGGCAGGGGGCTCGATCCCACAACCCACGATCCAAGCTGAAATCCAGAGTTGAATGCCCAACTGATTATCTCACCCAGGTGCCCCAAGGTCCATAACTTCTTAAACACAATACTGAAATACAAAAATATCCTAAAATTTAAATTTTTCTCACAACCCTGTAGGTATCAAAACTGACCTGAATTGATGTAGGAAAACTTACAGACCAGTCTGAAAATACATTTCCGTAAAAGATAGAAATATGTTTTCTGCTACAGATCATGCTGGGACCATTTTATATATCTAACATGGGGAACAAGCAAAATAAAATTGAATTCTAAAATATATGTAGCCCTAAGGGTTTGGGATAAAGGATTACCTACTTGTTTTCCCTGGAAATGAGGAGAACAAGGCTGGCAAAATTTGAGTTGCTCAAGATTATATAATACACCTCAACTGTATAAAGTAGTTATTGCTATTCCCATTGACCCATTGTGAAAAAATTAAGACCAAGAATTTCAGTAATTTGTCAAATGAACCACAAACTAAAGACTGTCTGGACTGACAACAGAATTTCTCTTTCACGAGCAAATAACATTCTTAATCGTATAGTATCTCACTTCCTAACACTTTGGCTTTTATTGTTTATTTGCTTGCTTTTGTTTTGCTTTGATATTTATATCCAGAAATTATTGTGTGCCTCCATTACAACTGCTATACAAATTTCAACTCTGATGTGGTAAAAATAGATCTTACCATTTAGCTGTGGTAAAAATGGATTTTACCATTCAGCTGATACCAAAGTAAATCTAGTAATCTACTGACAGAACCTTGGTTTCTATAAATCAAATATACATTCTTTAAAATGTTTTCTATGTTCCTTACTATGTTCTGTATCATAGTATTCTATTTTGCCCTCATATAGCCTCAGACATTCCCTGTTTTTTTTAATTTTTTATTTTTTCAGTGTAACAGTATTCAGACATTCCCTTTTAAACGACTTTACTTTCTTGATTTCTCTAAAGCCTCTTTCCCTGCCTGTCTTGCATGGCACACTCTCAGTTTAATTTATCATTGTGCTCCAAAATTATCTCATCTGAAAGGGCTCCCCTAAAATAGCCTTCCCCCAATTGTTAATTCTCCCCTTTTCATTTATTTTTTTCCTTTTCCTTTATTCTTTTCCATGAGAGTAATTTTCCTAATTTACACTGTAATTTTATTTATTTATTTATTAGTTGGTTATCCATTTTCCCTTGTTAGAATGTAAGTTCCATGAAGGACTTACTTCCATGTACTTCCTCTCATCCTATTATCATATACTAAAAGCTCAGCATGGTGGACATAGGCATTCAGTGAATGAATAATTCAGTCCATCACTAAGATCAAGAATTCTTCATCAACAACTTGCCTATTGCAATTAGCTTGCTCACCATGTCTTTGGAGCTTTTAGTGATTCCCTCACTTCAGCCTGTTTTCTACCCTGTACCTAGCTTAATCATTAAAAAAAAATAATAATTTTAAAATAACTTAATTTAAATCTGTTTATTTTTCCTCCCAGTACTCCATCTGTAAGAGCTTAAAGCACATGAATGACTTGTTGCTCTGAACCCCATAGATGTTCCAGAACATTCTCCAGACTGATCCCTGACTACTTCTTCAACAAATTTGTTTTCATTTGCTTTCACTCCATATTTCCTTTTGCTGTAACTTCAGTTATCTTCCTTCAGCTCCTATACTAACTCTTCCCTTGCTTCCTCTATGTAGGCCTCTGTCAGAGTGGATTCTCTGCTAAGAATCCTTTTCTTTCCTTTCCTTTCTACCACGTATACCTTCTCTCAGATACCACTTTCTTTGTTTCAGATCTAAATTTTCAGGTCAATTTCTTTAACACACCTTTCTGTGATCCCATGAAAATGTGAGAGTCTTTCTAAACATGTTTCCAGAGCATCAAAATTTCTTCTTCTTGGGCGCCTGGGTGGCTCAGTGGGTTAAGCCGCTGCCTTCAGCTCAGGTCATGATCTCAGGGTCCTGGGATCGAGTCCCGCATCGGGCTCTCTGCTCGGCAGGGAGCCTGCTTCCCTTCCTCTCTCTCTGCCTGCCTCTCTGCCTACTTGTGATCTCTGTCTGTCAAATAAATAAATAAAATCTTTAAAAAAAAAAAAAATTTCTTCTTCTTTGTGTGGTTACTACAGTTGTAGTTTCACATGTGTATGTGTTTACATATGTGAGGATATTGGCCAAATGCCTATCTCATTCATTAATCTGTAAGTCTCATAAGGGTAGGTGCCTGGTTTTTCCTTAGCCATTGTTATGGATTGAATATTAGTGTCTCTACCCCCATTCATAATTCCCAACATGATAGTATTTGAATGTGATGACTTTGGAGGTAATTGGATTTGGATGAAGTCATAAGGGATGAAGCCCCGATGGTTCAATTAGTCCTCTTATAAGGGAATAAAGAGACATGAGATCTCTCTAACATTGAGGATATCCAAGAAGTTGGCCATCCATAAATCAGAAAGAGGGCCTTTACGAAGAACCTAATGAAGCTGACATCCAATCTCCACAAATGTGAGAAATAAATGTTTGCTATTTAAGTCGCCTAACTTATAATATTTTTATTATACTATCCTGAACCAAGAGACTTGTGTATCACCAGTTCCTCACACAATGCCTCACATAACAGGAATTCAAATACTATTTAGAGAGGAAGAAATGGTTGAATAAATGAATAATATAGTGGACCTTAAGATACCCACTCTACCAGAAAGAAAGAAGCTGCCATGCTAATATATGTGTCTGAATTCTCTTTTAAGTGAAAACAACAAAAGAGTGTGAATAGGAAGAAGAACTTCACAAATACGAATTTAATTTCTTTCTACATAGTATCTTCTCTTTATATACTTTTCAATCCATTCCATCTTTTTACTGAGGTTTAGATATATTTTATTAAAATAACATTTCCCTGGTGGTTGGAAGCATTTTGTGAATCTTTGGTAGGGTTGGGAGAGTCTTGCTATTAATGATGAGCATCTAAGGAAAGAGCACTAAGATAAATCAGAAACAAATATAGATAAGTATCTTGGTGGGGGCAGGAAAGCATAATCAGTGAGAAGTCTAGCTAATATAATTAGTGTCTTGGTGTATACAATTATAGGATGATGTTCCAATATAATTCAAAGGGAGAAGACTAATTAGCTTATGTCTTCAATGGACAGAGCAGACGTAACTTGCAAAAGCATAAAAAAAAAAAAACAGTTTGAAATATAAAATACTTTTCTAATATCTCAGAAAGTAGAACACATTTATGATTCTACTTTTATACAAACACGTGATACATACATTTGTATATTTGTATATATAAAATTAAAATAAATAATTTTCATAAAAATGAATCAAAATTACTTGTCAATCACGGTCATAAAATTAAAAAATGATTTTTTTCAAATAGGATATTAAATGATTTAGCTCTTCTGAGCCAGCTTTGAAACACAAAAATATAAAATATGACAAAGTAAATCAAATTATATCTATGTCACCTCAATCAACTGATTTTTAATAATGATCTATAGTAAGTGGGTGAAAAATACAAAAAAAATAAACAAAATTTTCTGATTAATGAATTATTTTAACACACAAATACGAGCTTCTTGTTTTTCCCCATTTTTCTAATGAAGATTTAAGGTATTTACTTAAACTCACTCAATTTAGTATTATATAGAATGAATTATAGACTTGGATATATGAACTTAAATTTGTGGGCACCTAATGATTTCAGTCATAAAATATCCACAGTCTTAATATCTGTGAAGCTATGCTCTAAGAAAAGAAAATCTAACCATACATTTGCTAGTAATAACATTTAAAGTATTTTATAAAAAAAATTTACTTAAACTCCACAGCATCTGTATAGGAAAGACAAGACAGATTCAAAGGTAGTGAATCAGACAAAATAAATGCACAAGTTTTAGTGTTTACAGACTCCCAGCCATGCTAACCAAGATTCCAGATATCTTAATTTCTGTATCACTTTTCATTTTATATGTTCTCATGTAGCATATTTATAGATTATGACTAATATGAATCTGAGGAAAAAAGAGGATGCTGAGAGTAGAACTACAAAGCAAGTGATTTAGAGTCAAGGATACTTGAATTACATTCTGGCTTCTACCACTTACTAACTGTGTTATCTTAAGACAATTAATTAGAAAATACTGAAAATAATAATATTTACTCTAGATGATTGCAAGCATTAAATATTTCATGTAAAACACATAACATGTTAAAAAAAGAAAATAATGTTACCTCGCAGTGCTATATTTTTTCAATAAAATGTACAATTAATTAAATCATTAATTTTAATTTAATTGAGTATAGTAGCCATTATTTTTCTCTGCCCTAAATTGTTTAGCTTGACTCCTTTTTTTTTTTTTTCCCTTTGTGCCCGCAGATACTGACTCAAGCCTAGTGTGATCCTCTGATGGATAGGCACGGGGTGTTTGTTGTACACAGTTTACTCAGTATGGCTGACTATGGCCATTCAAAGTGAGCTTTGATAAATTGTCTATAGAGTAAAAACTGTTAGCAAACACACCTATGTACCTCATTTATTACTAAATGTGTATTTATGGCCAGGTTTATGCAGTGTGGTAAAAGGACTTTAAGTGCATTTGACACAGCCGATTCTTATGGGAGCAGACAACTATGTGGACATACAAAATTTCTTTACGGAGTAATTTCGGACAGTTTCAGGAGTTCCACTAGAGCCCCTCATCTCCTATCTGTTGCTTCAAATTATTATTATCAGTAAGAAAGAATTCTGTAACTAGACACAATGCTACAGATTTACATCCACAGCATACAATAATTTGAATTACTTCCTTTTGGCCTGATGCCTTATTACTCCCACACAACTGTCTCACCTGAATCAGTAGCATCAGTCTCAACTCAGATCTTGAGGAAACACAGAGTTTCAGGTCCTGCCTCATACTTACTGATCTGGAATCTGACCTGATTTGCATGTACATTAAAGTTTGAGAATAAATAATCTTAAAGGTAAATGACAAACAGCAGGACCTCTACATAAAAACTAAGTAGATCAGAATGAGAAATAAGAGGTCAGAAATATTCCAGAGTCATGAAGAAAAAAAAGGACAGATGCCATAAACACAAACTAAGTGAAAAATAAGCAAAAAAAAAAAAAAAAAAGTGCTGGATTGATATGATTTACAATATGTTTGTATCCCATTTTTCTCCCTTTCAGAAAATATAAATGCCATCTTATCAGATAATCAGATCACAAATCCAGGACTTACTGTTAATAATTCCATTTTTTTTCACATCCTAAATCAAATCCATCAAGTACGCTAACTCTATCCCTTTTACACTTCTCCTTATCTCTATTCTCACACTAAGTCCACACTGGTCAAGACAAACCTGACACAAAGACTGATATTTATATTCTATTTTGTTCCTATTCAAAAAGTCCCAGTTACCTAGAAGACTCTGCGGCACAAATTTTCACCTTCAGTGTTCCCCTACAAATAAGATACAGAGAACGTATGGAGCAAAATCTAGTTAATAAAACTTTTCTAGAGATTACATGAAGAAAAAGATAAAGAAAGGCATGATTTTTTTTTTTTTTAATGCAGATCCATTAGTTGTGGGGGAGACAGAAAATAATTCATTGAAGGTATTTCATTGAACATACTCAATAACTGATAAAATAATTGACCTGTATTTTAGAAAATTAGATTTTTTTAAGAAAATGAGATTTTTAATTATTATTTACCAAATGAATGTAGTACAGGTGCTGGGCAGGCAGGGTTGTAAGGGCTCATAATACCCTAAGCACAGGACCTTGTATGCATATTTTCTGAGACAGTTCTGAATGACAAAGAGCTTTGTGGTCCATGCTTATTAAAACTGAATTTTATCCTGAAGGCAACTGAAAATCATCACAAGTTTCCTTGGAGAAGATTTCACTTCACCCAATTACTTTTTAAAAAATAACAGCAAACTAATCTCATCCTGGTAAACATTTTGCAATATGTGTGTATCAAATCATTACACTGTATACCTTAATCATATACAATGTTATATCTCAGTGAATATTGTTATAAAATAACAAGTGAATGAATGGACAAATATATAAATGAATGATTACCCACTCCAGTTTCACGTACAAATTTTTCTTTTTCACAATGTGATCAATAATTTTGTTGATAAGACTGTTGAGAAGAATAGTTAAGGAACTGTTTAGCAGGGTAGGTCTAACCCGATGAGCCCCTAGGCTAAATACTAACAAATGCAGAGAAGTGTAATTAAAACATAATTAAGAAAGTAGAATTGACAGAGTTTGCAATTTTGGATGTACTCTCAGGGGTGATTCTCAATTTATGACTTCTGGAGGTGGTGAATGATGACACATATTACTGAGAAAAAGAATATAAGATCAGAAATATGGTTGTAGGTGTCCTTAGGCAGTAATTATGCAAGGAGAAGAAATTGCGTCCATTACCATCATCAAACAAAACCATTGTCAAAACTAAGATGAAAACTTTTTGTAAACAGTAATGTTGTTACTGTATTTATATGAACTTAGTTTGAATTAGATTCTATAAAGTATGCCATATAATTTTGTCAATGCTTGAGACACACTATATATCAGATAGTCCGTTAAGTATTTTAAAATATTATCTCTTTTAAAGGTTTAAAGAATACCATAAGGTAGATTCTATCATAATTTCTATCTCACAGATGAGGAAATGGAATTTCAGAATGATTAAATAATTTGCCCAGTTATACAGCTGGTTACTGAATAAACCAATATTAATCCAGAGCTACCTATATTCTGTATATTACCTGTGTCAATGAGAATTCCTCTTGAAAACAGATGGTGCAATCAAATTTGCTAATGGTAGAAGTTTATGAGGGGACTCATCAAAGACATGTAAGAAAGGGCAGGGAGAACTAGCAAGGTATGATCATGAAACTTTATCTATCATAGTCCAGAAGGGACAAAATAACAGGGATGATTATAACCCAGAAACAGCTAGAACACCTGCTATAATAGTAGGAAGATGTTTCCTTAAAGGATTTGAGGACTCAGTGGAGGAACACAGAACTTGCAACCTGTAATCACACAGGGAAAGAGCCAGGTAAATACCATACTTATTAAAAAGAAATGGGAATTTATCTTAATGCAATTGATAACAAGAAACATTTATGCTTAAGAACTTTGCATTGTCTTATGTGAGAAGTTATTTGCAAGAAACACTATGTAAGAACAGAAAACTGTACCTAGCTGAACAGAGCAGTATAGGGATATGCAAACAAACATGTACAAACATCTCACATATCTACCAGCTACTTCAGTTCACTGCCTGCAATAGAAGCCATGCCATCTACATCTGGTGTTATAATTTTCTTTCCTGTTTCAGATAGCTTTCTTTCTCCTACTTTAGAATAATATCCAATCTATACCTCTTCCACACTCACTTCCATAAGCAAACTTTGGGTCTCTTTCAATAGGAAGGGCTGTCTTTATTGTAACATTTATGCATTTCTTAACCATTTAACATGTGGGAAATTACACTACCATTTTCATTAGACTTCTGCTTTTTTAATGTAGGTTTTTAAATGTATCTATCACTAGAGAAGCTTTTGAGTGGTATACCATTTTTGACATTAGCACAATGGTTTTTAATTCATAGTTTTACATAAAGCAGTATTAATTAGGAAGATATATATCATGTATTAGCAGAACTGAGTAAATTGCCTCTCTGTACTCAAGTAAAATCCACAGAACAAAGGAACCAACAAAGTCCATAAATTCAGCTCCCTGGGGGCACAAACACAGGGTGCAGAGTGGACATAGAGAAGCAAACAAAAACTATTTACCATAAATCTCTATGCTGTGCTGCTCTTCACATGAGAAATAAGAACCATATGTTCTTAAAGTTCCACAACTGAGATTAAGAATTGTTATAACCAAAAGAGAGGACATAAATGCCAGAAAATCTATATTTAAAGAGGCTATATGATATAAATACACAAGTTACTGACATACCTGGAAGATATAATAGTTAATGGCAAATCCAGAAGAATAAAATAAGGAATATGTAAGATTGAAAATATTCAAATACCTAATAAAAATACTTTCAAAGTTAAAGATGGACTGAAGCATAAAATTCAAAAGTCTTCAGTGAATTTCAGGAAACAATCCATTTAAACTAATTGTATAACATGTAGGAAAAACAAAACAAAGTCAATATAAAAAAGAACAAGTAAAGTGTATATTAGTTGGAAGGAAAGGACTCAGGTTCTCCTACATATTATTAAGTGCCAGAAGGCAATATCAAAATTTTCAGAAACAAATATACAACCAACAAATTCTATACCAAATTATGTCATTGTTCAGGGCAATGGTAATAGAATAGGAGTTCTTACACATGAAGGTATTCATATTCTTAATGAGTGACACAGTCTTCTTTGGAATAATACTCAGAACAATATTGTATAGGAGTGATAAATTAACCAAAAGGGAATATCCAAAGATATAGGACATTTCTAAAATATATAAACAAGTAATAAGAGCACAGTTTGTCTAACCCACTGTTGTAACACTATCTCATATTATTATTTATATGCTACCAAGTTAGGCCCAAATTCATCAGCGTAAAGGAGAATAAAATATGAAAATCATCAGCAGAGATACAAATAAAGTAACAAAATCACATAAATTATGTAAAAGAATTTATGATAGAGCTAACTGGGCCAGATTGAAAAATATATATATGTGCACACAAGGACCTGGCACAAGGATAGGGGAGATCAACAAACAAAACATCTTTCTGAGAAAATATTGGATACATAGATAATAAATAGATGAAATCCAAAATAGATCTCTACTCTGGCTTTTTTAAAACATATTCACAAATTCTTTGACACTTTATCAAGATTTCCTTTCCTTTGAATGTGGGCCAGCTTTAATAACAAGCTTCTGAAAACTAGAATATGGTGAGATTGATGTTGCATGACACTGAGGCTGGGTTATAAAATAGTATAAAACTTCCACATGGCTCTCTGTCCCTGGGGATGCTCACTCTGGGTCCATTTACCATGTAGTGAGGAAATATGAAGAGGTCACGTGTAAATGTTCCAGCTGACATTCCTGGCTAAGCTCCCAATGATGGCCAGCATGAACCACTAGACATATGAATGAACTAAAATTCAAAAAATTTCTCTCCCGGGCGCCTGGGTGGCTCAGTGGGTTAAGCCGCTGCCTTCGGCTCAGGTCATGATCTCGGGGTCCTGGGATGGAGTCCCGCATCGGGCTCTCTGCTCAGCAGGGAGCCTGCTTCCCTTCCTCTCTCTCTGCCTGCCTCTCTGCCTACTTGTGATCTCTCTCTGTCAAATAAATAAATAAAAAATCTAAAAAAAAAAGAATTTCTCCCCTATCATCTTTGGGCCAACCCAGCTGATGCCAAATGGAGCACAGCTGATCTGTCACCACTAAACCTCGCTCAAATTGCAGATTCATTTATTACAAAAGGATATTTTTGTTGTTTAAGGTACTAAGCTTTTGGTGGCTTATATATTAAGCATTAGATAAATGGGATAGGACTATAATTTTAAAAGACAAGAACAGTGGTAAGGTTTTGGTGGCAAATATATTAAGCATTAGATAAATGGGATAGGACTATAATTTTAAAAGACAAGAACAGTGGTAAGGTTGGCTATTTAAAACATTAGTAGAAGTTATTTCTCAAGGAAAAACACATGTATTTATAATAAACTGTTGAAGAAGGTCCTGGAATAAAGACCTAATGATTGTGGAGGCATTGAATTATCCCAGACACAGTTCAGTGTTTCCATATTCTGGTTCAAGAGGGAAGCCAAAACAAACAAAAAACCCAGCCATATCATGTACCTGGAGATGAAAACAAATCAGAGAGAAAATTGTGACAGAAATATGCCACTACCAAAATTACTTCCGCATTAGAAAGAAACTCTTTTATAGGGTTCTGGGTAAGTCTGGGGTCAAAAACGGCAGGAAAACAAGCATTTTGGGATTTTCAAATAATTTGTTTACGTTTATAGCCGACTGGATTTTCATATTAGAAAGAACTAAATGCTCATATCTATTGGAGAAGCCTAATATGTCTTACATTTTAGAATCTTAACCACATGACTTAATCATCTATAAATACTTCAGTTATACATCTAATTATTACCTTATATTCCATTGTATACAAAGTGGTATAAACAGTGAGTTTTATGTTTCTCTCAGAAGAAAACTATAGTTTTGGTAACCCTGGCAATCACCATAAAACAGCTAAAAGAAAGGAAAAGTATACTTATTCATGATAAGTTTTGTCTTAGATGATTCTATGATATGATCAGTAATCATAAAATATTAGAACCCAGAAGAAAGTTTCATATGGATGCCAAAGTGGTTTTACAAAATTCAGTAGCTTTCTTCTACATTGGTAATAACCAAACAGAAAATATTACAGAAACTATTCTATTAACAATAACAATGTAAAATATAGTTCACTGTTATTTACTTCTTTACACAATCATGTATTTTTCATTTTTAAAATCAAATTTGTCCAGAAATTTGAAGTACAACTTTATGTTGTATTGCTGACTTAAAAATATAAATACATAAATTTTATGTACACCTTTTTGGTTAGTAAATATTCCAATTTATATAAATCAAATATTATAAACTATTTATTATAACTATATATTATACATTATATTTGCTCTAATTAAATACTATAAACATGTTTTAAATATATATTAAATCTTTTTAAAAAAGTAAGACACTTAAAAAGTCAAGTGGTAGAATAGAGAAAAAAGAAAAGTATCACAGAAGTGGATTATAATTATAGCAGAATTTACAACTTTGGCTAGAAAACTACAGTAATCTAGCCACTGAAAATTATGGAGTTTCTAACACTGATGAGTTAACTAATGAATATTCTTCAAGTTGTGAGAAAAAAATAGATAATGCTAAAAATTTCAGCCTCTAGTAAACATCAATAAGAAAATAAGATGCCATTTGAAATACTTTTAATTGTCCTCCTCTATGGAAATTTGTTCTTTAAGATTTTATTTATTTTATTTATTTATTTATTTATTTATTTTTAAAGTATTTTATTTATTTATTCGACAGATAGAGATCACAAGTAGGCAAACAGGCAGGCAGAGAGAGAGGAGGAAGCAGGCTCCCTGCTGAGCAGAGAGCCCGACACGGGGCTCGATCCCAGGACCCTGAGATCATGACCTGAGCTGAAGGCAGAGGCTTAACCCACTGAGCCACCCAGGCGCCCCTTATTTATTTATTTGACAGAGAGAAAGAGATCACAAGTAGGCAGAGTAGCAGGCAGAGAGAGGGAGAAGCAGGCTCACTGCTGAGCAGAAGCCTGATGCGGAGCTTGATTCCAGGACTCTGAGATCATGACCTGAGCCAAAGGCAGAGGCTTAACCCACTAAGCTACCCAGGCACCCCTGGAAACTAGCTTTAATAAAAAAGTGATTTTAACATAATATGGAGCCAATCATGGAAAAGATGCAGATTTTGGAAAGTTTATTTCACATGACAGCCAAATTTTTTCAAAAAATTATTTAATGAAAAGTTCTAACGGTGAGTTGATTCAGCATGATTCATTCTTTTATTTGAAAGAAACCTTGCATTTGTTTTGCTTTGCAGGTGTTCTTTTTAGCAGTAATACAATAGTATAAAATATTTGCAATCCAAAATAAGTTCAAAAGATTGGAAGAAATTATTATGACGGCAAAAATTCCAATTTATGTTATGATGCTTTTTGAAAATGGAAATGACTTGAAAAATATTCAAACTAATATTTTAATACTTGACACCTTGTAGAGGTTGATTATATAAAATAAAGAAAACCAGCCTATTATCTTGAGAGTGATTTTAAATGTTGTGGTTTTGTACAAAAGTTAATTTACATCTTAGAAGACCAGAAGAATTTATTTAAGTCCAAATGGCAGAAAATTTCTAAAATTAGTTGAACTTACAGATCATTATAATGCTGATATGGCTAATCATAATCTATTTATCTGTTAAAAATAAAACATAACTTATAATGCTAGTGAAATATCATGCTATATAAGAACTACTATGAAGTATACTAAAATAAGCAAAATGCTTTTCCTTGTAATGAAATGTAGTATAACACTGAGATGCAAATTTGAAATAATTTATTTGGCTAAGTGGGTATGCTTCTAAATTAAAATAAATGGCACTATTTCATCATAAAACCAAGGTTGGAACTAAACCACGTTTAAGTGGTGCCTCTGAACATACTAAGTTATATACAAGGATGCTAATTTATATGTGTTCCCGCAGTGGTATTAGTGACTCTCAGCCAGGTAGATGAACTACTTAGTCACCAGACTTACCTCTAAAGTCCAGTGGCCTAATCCAACAACATTAGCTTTTACTCATACCACATATCTAATGCTAGCCAGAAGGGAACTTAGCTTATAATATATATGCTCAAGGACTCAGACATAAGACAATTGGAAGATCTCTGAATGACACAGGAGAATGGAAAGATGAAAAGCTACATTATCTCTTAAATATTTCAACTGCAAGCAGCATATACTCCCATTTCATTAACTAGAACAAATAACATGGTCACACTTTATTCTAAGGAGGCAGTGAAGTGAAACTCTCCTTAATTTTCAGAAAAATAGAAAGGAACTTTATATTACTATATAGTTATATTATTGCTTGAGCACCCCCCAAATACACATCTATTTGTATATATTTACATCTATATGCATCTAGATCTATTTACTTTATACTCTCTATGAGACAGTTTAAAACATTTCCATAATATAATTGCACATATTACCTCAGCAATTAACAAACTCCTGTGAAAATATATGAAGGAGTCATTATCTTTGTATATTTGTGACAGAATTAGTACCATAATCCAGTTTTCAGGTTCTTAATTCTCTACTCCTTATGAGTTTAGAATATAACTTCAGTAAAGTCATAAATGCTATATCAAATATTTACTTGTAACACTGAATCAAATCACCAATGACCTCAAATACCTTTGGGAATAGATATTATAAGCAAGAAACTTTTACCTGGGTTCCATTCAGAATTAGACAGTAAACCACAAATTCTTCAGAAATTAGGAAAGCATTATCTTTCATATCATTTTTAATGTCTGCATTGGTATCATCTAACTATTGCTACACAGTTAACTTCCTTTAAAGGGTGTGGCTTACTACAACAATGGTCTGTTTTTTCCCCCCTGATTCTATGGGTTGGCTGGATGATTTCCCTACTCTTTTCTCAGGCTTCACTCCTGCGCTTGCATCCATCCGGTGAATCAGTTTTCCAACAAGGCCCCTCTCTTGTCTCGTGGATAGTGCTGGTGGTTAACAGAGTTGCCTCGCTTCTCCTTCTGTTGCTTTCTTACTCAAGTTAAAAACCAAAGCTGAAAAACCTCTTGAGGCCAAGCCCCATAACTCACCTGACACTTCCACCAAATTCTTTTAATCAAAGACACAAAGGCAGCCCAGATTCAAGTGGTGGAAATAGTTCCACTCTGGACGGGAAGAAATACAGAAATACTTTTGGCTATATTTAATCTACGGGAGGATTTATTACTCTGGTTTTGTAGATGAGGAATTAGATGAATTCTCTAGAATAACAGATATCATAATATGGTTTTGAAACTATTAATAAGTAAAGTCTCTTCAATAGCAAGTCATACAAATTTTAGGACATGGAGCCAGAAAAATAATAGAGTAAAATGCCTGTGAGTGGTGTGTGTGTGTGTGTGTGTGTCAACAGGTGACAAGAGGAAGAGGAAGAGGGATGTTTTTTTCCTTGATGTTTCAGGCCATATATATATATATATATATATATATATATATATGCACACAATTTGTTTTAAAATTGAGCTTCCATTCATGACTACAGGGATTTTGGTAGTTGCTTGTTTACAATTAGATCATTTAACAAAGCTACACACAGCAGCTGCTTGAATGTTCTATTATCTTCTGTGAAAAATACCATATTAAGGCCAAATGAAGCATGTAGCTTCATTTGGTAAAATGGTAAATTTGGTAAAAGTTGCTACCATCAGTAAATGATAGAATACATTTATAAAAGCTAGGTTATCTGAAATATATTAGGGATCTTTTGACAAACTGCTCTGGATTTAATATTCAGAACCATCCCACAGGTGGAGGACTTTACAAAAAGGGAAAGGTAAAATGCTGATTGAAAATTAGGAGACAAGAATCGCACACTGCTTATACCCAAGTGTCCTAGCAAATGATTTAGATTGACAGATATCTTGAAGAGTTGCTAAAATGGGACCATATGTCTGATAATTTCAGGGTGATGACAGTTGAAAAAAGTGAATGTTGCCTTGATTGGGTTATAGAACTTGTGAATATCAGAACTCTGTCAGAAACTTGAGAGGCATAGACACATACTCCTCCACACCAGCCAGAGGCAGAATACAGTATTCAGTTGAACAGCTCATGTAACAACTCCATGACACCCTCAACCTTTTTCATGTCTTTTTGTTTTTTGACTAGACAGAATCACCCACTTCACCATCTGATCATAAGGGATGAAATTTTCTTTTATTAGCATTTTGGATTGACATGACTAAAATCAGAATTTTAAAAGTATAAATAGGATATGGAGGAAAAATTAATTTTGTATTTTTCTCAAAGCTTTAAGTAGTATTCATTACCAAATAGCTCTAACATAAAAATTTTAATAAATACAATAAATGAATAATTTTTAAAGATGGTGAAATATTATAAATATGGGGATATATAAATACCAGATTCCATATTTGTTTACTATGCATAGAAACAGATCACAAAAGATAAATCTCAAACTATCTTCATATCCAGTAAAGATAAAACTTTAATTAAATATAAATAACATTTTAAATCCAAGATTCTTATGAAAAATATACTAGAAATATTTAAGCAGAAATCTTCTCTGTGACAGTGAGAGAGTCTTAGGGTACATTTCATTCCCTCCCATACACACAGATGCTACAAAACTATTGAAATTTAGAGTATAAAGAATGTGATATTATCTTCAATAGGGAACAGAAGATGAAGATCATGTTTCAAATTAGATGAATTGTTTCATTTTTTGATATACTTAAGGTATCTGTGTGGCCTTCACATGGAAGTCAGTTGGAAATGTGTGCCTGCAACTCAGGCTAAAATGCAGAATTAAAGACATTCTACAGGTGAGGAGAGAGAGAAAGGAGAGATAAAACCCCTACAGAAGAAAACATAAGTGAACTTGATGACAACAGTAGAAATTACACAGTGTGAATAGAGAAAAAACATACTTCAAAGGAAAAAAAAAAAAGGGAAACACATTATCAGGGACCTGTGGGGCTATACCTAAAGATCTAATGCTTGTGTCACATGAGTCCTGGAAGGAGAAGATGAGATGATCCGGATGAAGCTGAAAAAGTAGAGAGAGAAATAAGCAGTCAAACTTCCCAAGTTGGACAAAGAACAAAATTTCATACATTCACGAAGCTAAGTGAACTCCAAGGAAGATGATTTTATTATAGTCAAACTTCTGACAACTAAAGAGAAAGAAAACATTTTGAAATAAGCAAGAAAGATATCTGATTTTACCTATAAGGGAAAAAAATGGAGGTTCAAGAAAGTGTTGTAACATGTTCTGTGAGTTGAAACAGAACAGTTAACCAGAATTTTGTATCTAACAAAAATATCTTTTAGACATTCCCAGATGAAGGGAATCTATGTGAATTTGACATCAACAGGTCTACCCTAAAAGAGTGTCAAAGGCATTTTCTCTGAATGGAAAGTATGTGGTACATAAAGAAATTTTGGAATATCAGGAAGGAAGAAAGTAAAGATAAAAAGCAAAAATATGAATAAATACATTTTCCTTATTTCTTGATACATAGAACAATGTAGATAAATATCCAAATAATGATGCTATTGGAAAAAAAAGCCAATCACAAAATATTGCATTCTGTGTGAGTTCATTTATATAACATTTTTGAAGTGATAAAATTATAGAAATGAAGAGCAAATTAGTGGCTTCTGGGAGAACAGGATGGGGGAGATGGATGTGTCTATAAAAGGGCAATATGAGGCATTCTTGTGATCATGGGGATATTCTGCATCTGGATGTATTATTTTCAATATCTTGATTTTGATACTCAATTATAATTTTGCAAGATACTATCATCAGAGGACAGTAGGTAAAGTGTACAGGGCATCCATGGTATTTCTCATAACTGCATATGAATCTACAATTAATCTGAAAGTAAAAAGTTAATATTTAATGGTGATAATGACAACATGAGAAAAAATTCTGATCAGTAAATTTTATTAAGTGTCTAGACCCTCCTGTAAGAATTGAGAAAGCATTTCCTAGATTATTTCAATAATGGACTCCAGTCTAAATATATCCAAGCCATATTTGCACTGCCACATACATAGGTGAAGATTTTCATCTTCTTAGTAGATATATGGAAACTAGTCTAGTGTTCAATAGCATAGGACTTAGAGACTTACATGCAACATTAGCAGTAAAGCCAAGTAAGGCATGGAAAGTATAGTGAAGCAGGTGGCTCTTGATGACTTTATCTGCACAATCTAAAGTATTAACCTACCAATAATATAAATAAACAATTTTCTCATTCTGTTATTCATAAAGTTCTTCTTTTAATATTTTTACTATTACTAATTATAGAAGTAATTAGCACAATTGTAGACTAATGTACATGGGGCAAGGGATCTAATTCTTTTAAACCTTAGTTTTATCACTTGAAATAGACTACATAAACTACCTCAGAATATTACTTTGAGTTATAAGTGAATTTAACATATATACAAGAAATATTCATGAAATGCCAAAATTATAGAAATGGAGAATGGATTAATGGTTTCCAGGTATTATGGATGGAAGATGAGAAGGTCCACAAAAAGGCAGTATGGGGTCCTTATCTTTTACATATATTTCTCTATATATACAAATTATTTGCATATATATGTGTATATACACATGCATACACAAAGTACTTAATGTAGATTCTGATATGCACTAGATGGTTAATATATAGTAGGCATTGTTTTCAATAACTGTTATTATTCTCAATAATAATGTTTGAGATGAAAAATGATTATGTTAATAGAATACTGAGAGAATAAAAAGCAGTAGTAACATAGTCATGCTTTGAAGAATAAGCATCATTTTCAGAAGCAGAGAAAAGAGTGAAAATAATTTCAATCCAGATCAATTTACTGTCATCTAGTGCAGTTCCATAAACATTAGCAATATCCAGGAAACAGAACAAAAGCATCAGTGATCATACAGAGTTGCACAGAGAATTACAGCAGAGTTCCAGCATGACACCAACGCATAGCTCTCTATCACTAGTATTGAATTTACTTCATATTGAAAAAGTCATCCATGACATCCTCAATCACATTGATTCAAGAAAGATAGTAAACAGGCTTTTAACTAAAATAACTTATTATCCTAAATTGTCAGCCTTGAAAATCACTAAAAACAGAGAGAAGCAGAAAGGAAATGAGATATGTTACGAGATATGAGCAAATAATACAGTGTGATTCATTTTTAAAATAAAGAGGCTATTATGCCCAGTGACAGAGTATCTATGGCAGATATATTTAATAAAAGGGGAATCTTAAAAACAAAGCTGAAAAATATACTGAAATATCAAGGAGCTACAAATCAGATTTAAATTACAGTTCAGTAATATAAGGTTAAAAGGTCAGTACAATATCAGTATAAAAATTCCAAGATCACATATTGAGAGATAAAGCCTTTTTTTTTTCATGATGCACTTGCACCTAACCAGAAAATGTCCATGTTCCAAATAACCATGTTACTGTGTTCCAAACTTTGAATTAATGGAAGAATGTATCACAATCTATTATTTATATTATACAATATCTATTATGTATTATACACTCTCTACATGCTATATCTATATTATGTATATCTTATATAATGTCTATTATGTAATATCTATTCCAATCCACTGTACCTCCCCTGTGTCTTATGCAGTTTTTGAGGCTTTTTAAATTTATAAAGTCTTCTCATCTCAAACTTCCCATTTCTGTATTCCTGTCCCTATCTATAACCATGTAGAATGCCTATAAGAGAAACTCATTATCTTGATGCAAGTTCAGGTTGTTATTTTTTCCACTATGGAAGGATATGTATTAATAAATAAAAAGTATGTTCTATACCTTCAAGAAGAGACGAATATGCATTAACACACTGTATTGAACATTTACACCTGTTTACCCTCTAAATACAAACTTTATATCATATATCATTTGTGATATGAGTATTCACAAAACCAATTTCTGAATAATTCCCATATGCCAAATATTTCATTAGATAGCATTGTCTGTTCCAGTTCCAAAAGAGCCTGCATAAGGTTAAAGTTATTAACCACATTTCTATGTGAGCTAGAAGTAATAATATAAATCACACAAATTGTCTAGATGATCAAAGAGATCATGTGTGAAAAGTGTCTCACATGGAGAAGTTTAGAAAATGCATGCTTTATTTATAAGATATTATTATAACAGAAAACACAATAAATTTTAATTCTGGAAAGTAAGAAATAATATTAAAGGAAAATAATAAGTTTCTTTTCCCTTCTTATATACTGTTTCAATTCTCAAATGTAGTCATTTTCATTATATCGGTATTCAGTTTTTAGTATTCTAAAACCACCCTTCCCAACACAGTAGCCACTGGTCACATACAGTTATTTAACCTCACATCAATTCTAATTCATTTTCTTAAAATTCAAGTTCTTAGTCACAATAGCCTTATTTCAAGTGCTCACTAGCCATATATGGCAAGCAGCTATCCAACTGGAAAGCCAGAAATAAAACATTTCCATCATCACAGAATGTCAAACAATATACTTAATACAGTGGTATTGTTAAAATATTGAGGATAGTGTTTAGCCATCCTAGATAAAAGTTTCATATAGTCAAAATTGTTCTTGCAATTCACTGGAGTAATTAACATTTAACAGGCCATAATTAGAATTTTTAGATATTTCATAACATCCTTTTTGTCCCCTTCTGCTTTGGAAAATACTGGTTTCCCTGGAAAAAGCAACATATTAAGTAGGTGGTGTTTATCCGGGTTCCATTTATTTTAATTAAAAATTGCATCTCCTTGTAAATACTGGACTCACAAAGGATAGGGAAACACAAGAGAGTCACAAGGGAACTGACATTAAGCGAGAAACAATTTTCTGTCTGGCTTTAAATACTCACTTGGAGAAGTATTCTTTAGCACTATGCACTATTTATGGATTGATAGTAAATTCTCTTCCTCACTCTCTGTCTCTCTCTCCTAATTACTAACAGGTAAGTTCCACCTTGTTAAATCAATTTCTGAAGTGATTCCACCTCTAACTCTTGATTTAGCTATTTGTGACAGTATGTATGGACTCTCTAGAAAAGAGATAGAAATTTGGAATTTAACTTATAGGCACATCCTCCTTTTTTCTTTAACATTTCCACCCCTTTTAGATGTAGCCCTTCTAAGACAAATAATGTAATCTATTAAAAAACAAAAACAAAATACCTTTCTTCTTTATTTTTCTTTCCTTCTTTGATTAAATGCAAATAGTCTAATAAATGGCCTTTGTTTATGGGCAGATGAGCAAAGTAGGAATGGAATTAATTGAACCAGGTTTCCTATGAAGTGTTCTTCATTAATAATTCTCCCAAAACTACAAGCTCTAAGCTTGAAGAATCCTCAGTCTTCTACCTGGCAGAATAAATCACACATCTTTTTGTCTTCTTCAGCACATATTTTGGAATTCAACTCAGGTGTATACTTAATGACAAATCTATCAGCTTGCTGTATTCCAGAAAATTATAAAAAATTCTGCTTAACCAGTACACCATCCTCTTAGCCTTGTATCATTATAAATTTGTCACATGTACTCTTTTGCTGCCATAGTAATAGAAATTTAAGAGGAAGAATATATATATGTATGGTCAGTCTGCTACCTGAACCAGAAAGCTGAATACATTTTTGAAGTATTTTCTTACTATATAGGATTCTATTATATGGAAATAATATTTGGGCCAGCAACTAGTATCCAGTGTTAGATTTTGCCCTAAAATGCCGTTCAGTCTCTTATAAAAAGAAAGAGAAGTGCTAGGAGTTTTATGTTCACTCCTCCACTGAACAGGAGAGTACAAAGCACAGCTCTTTGCTTTGATGTATAAGGAGAATTTATTCTCCAGGGCTCCTTGCAGGATCAGGCTGACTGTAGAAACTATCTTGAAATTACAGGCTTGCTTGGTTTCCTCTCCTTCCTTATTCAATCCCCCCAACCCCCACCCCACACACAACTGGTTTCTCCCGAGAACACTTCCTTAACGTACCTCTCATACCTTAATCTTTGGTTTGGCATCTGCTCTATGAAAACCTCACCTAAGACATTTGGATTTAGAAATGGTCCTGGGAAGCAAGTTTTAAAACAGTAATTGGATCACTTGCCATCCAGATGTTAATGAGGACTCATCTCTGGTATTAGGTGAAGTGGTGATAAACCTAGTATACATTCAATTTTAATTACAAAATAGTATTTAACATGTAATCAGAAATACCTTTCATTTTGGAATTTTTTCCTAAAGAAATGGGTAGGTATTTGCTCTGTATCTGGTGACTAAAAGCTCACTGCTCAGATCTTTCCCAGAATAAAGAGAAGGTTAGTCTAAAAACTAATTATGTTTTCCAGTACAGAACATAGAAAATGGCTATAATGTCTCATTGGCAGAATACCAGTTTTAGAGAGTATGAGATCATACCACCACTAAGCACTTTATTGCCTTTTCTTCCTGACTCCTTTGCTTATGACACTTCTGTGTTTTGAAATGCCATCAACTGTCACCCTTTTCTGCCTGCAAAAA
The DNA here is from genome assembly GCF_002288905.1 of Enhydra lutris kenyoni. Taxonomy (NCBI): domain Eukaryota; kingdom Metazoa; phylum Chordata; class Mammalia; order Carnivora; family Mustelidae; genus Enhydra; species Enhydra lutris. Next base: position 14,002,891 of record NW_019154099.1, on the reverse strand, counting down.
TTGGTAAGGACTACCATCAATGTCAGAGACAGTGAATCTCTCTAATCTTCCTTTCCAAAGGAAATTCAAAAGGCGAGTAAAAGGCACTAGCTCGAAAGTATGTGAAGTCATGAGATTGTGTGTGTGTGTGTGTGTGTGTGTGTGTGTGTGTTTACACATACGGAGGATATTCATTTTTGGATGGGAAAGATGTGTGTTTAATGTTATCGAACTGTCAGTAGGGAATTTGGAGTCATGGAGGATAGCCAAAATAACAGATGCATGTCCCTGGGAAAGAGGAACAAATTGGGATCCATTTTGGGGGGAAGGATTAGCCTTAGTTTGTGATAGGTCTTTTCACTATAATACAAGGGAAGAAGAAATATATAGGTAGGGTTGCAAGTTTAGTGACAAGATATTGAGGAATTTCTTATTTGATAAAAGTTAGGACAGAGGTAGTGAAGTAGGATTAGAGGGCAATGACGCAATACTGCAATCTATGCTATATTAAATTAGAGCATGGACTATCAGTGGATATATAGAATTTCTGGGTAATATTGGTGGCTGAATTAACAGACCAAAATTTCTCATGTTCTCAATCTTTGGTAATACATATATTATTTTCCTAAATAGTGTTTAGAAGTTCAAGGATAAATTCAGCCAAAATAGGACAAGAAAGCTGATACTGACAAGAGAATGATTAAAGTTTTAAACTATGTAAATGGAATGAAACAAGTAGCAAAGAATTGAACACTGTTGAGTAAGTACAGATAAAAACAGGCTAAATGAGTGCTTTATGTCAGAGTTTTAATTCGTTCACTGATGATCTCCCAAAGTAAGTTTGGTTTTTAGAGTGGTGTCTTGAAGGTGATGGTGATTGTTTCGATCGCTGCTTCACCGTACATGCAAGGAACTAATGGTTTTTTGCTTTTTTTGTTTGTTTGTTTTTGTTGTTTTACTGCTAATCTTTAAAGATGAAAAACAGATGTCAGGAGGACTATTTTATTTCAGTATTCAAATATTTTATGCATATAGGTAAGAGAAAAGATAAGTTTCCTTTCCATGTAATTTTATTTATGAAAAGGTTTATGTTTGAGTTCCTCATGGAGAGCAGGGAAAAAAAAATACATGGTGTGAAACTTTATTGGTTTGCACATTTCTATTTTACCTGATGTGAGGTTTTAAATGTGGATACCACTAGATGAAGTTCTTTAAATCATATTTCCCCCCTGCTGCTGAAGACCAGAAGGGGTCTTTGTGAGGGCAGAACAACAAGCAAAGAAAATGGGAACAAATTTCTATGGAAATTGTGAATCGTCTGGGAAATTCCGAATAGTATGTTTATTTTTCTGTTTGCTCTGTGGACCAAGATTAGTTGGGTTATTCTATTCTAAAGCAATAATAATATAGGCACCTTTAATAGTGAAAATACTATTTATTAAATATTAATTTTGGTCTGGCCATTGTATTAAGAGCCTTGTGAAGATTATCTCAATTATAACTGTAGCCTCAGTTGTAGGGAGTATTTTTATCAGCACATAATAATTGAATACAGAAAAAGCTTGAGAACTTAAGTAATTTTCCCAACGTCACAGTTAGTAAAATTCAGAGAGGGATTCAAGTTCAAGAAGCAGTCTTTTCAGAGTGTGTAGCCAACTACGTTTCTGTATGACTCAGAGTGAAGTTTTTGCCAGATGAAGCAAGTATCATTGTTGGCTCCTGTGTGTAAGGGAGAAATGACTCCTTAAGTGTGGTTGCCAGACCAATAGTAGTGCCACCACCTGGGAATTTGCTACGAGTACAAGTTCTCACACTACCAAAGACCAACTGAAGCAGAAGCTTAGATTGCCAGTTGGGGCAATCTAATATAATTCTGATACATGCCACAATCTGGGGATATAGTGTGTGGTCACAGTTCTTGAATTCATTTGATTTTCTTCACTGACTGTCCATGACAGGGTTACTCACATTTAACATCATTGGATTCAGTGCTTAGGCATTTTATTTCCTGAGCAAGAACCTCCTATTCCTGTACTGTTGGAAAGTAAGATCAATACTTAATCTGATCCCATTTTCACTGAGTCATTTAGACACTTAAAAATTTTTTCTGAACTGTGGGTAATATTCTTCTCATCTTTTATCTGATACTGGTGGTTAAATTTGCCTGGCTTTAGAGAATATCTTTTGTCATTTCTTTTCTTTTTTTTTTTTTTTTTAAGATTTTTATTTATTTGACAGACAGATCACAAGTAGGCAGAGAGGCAGGCAGAGAGAGAGGAGGAGGAGGCAGGCTCCCTGCTGAGCAGAGAGCCCGACGTGAGGCTCGATCCCAGGACCCTGAGACCATGACCTGAGCCGAAAGCAGAGGCATTAACCACTGAGCCACCCAGGCGCCCCTCTTTTGTCATTTCAATGGAAGGAGATGTTAAGTGATAATTTTAAGTTCTCTAGCAATTCAAACATTCTTTTTCTCCCTTTTCCATGACACCATAATCGTTCTGCAATATTCCTCTCATGCTCCTCATCTGACCTCACCTTACAAGAATTTTCCACAGAATTTTGTATTCGATTTTCTCTAAACAGAATTTATAGGTTGGACTGTACTGTAATCTTTGCAAACCACTTAAGTCAGTATCTAATACACTAAGATGACTATTTTAAGAGTCATGAAAAAGTCTGAATTCTATCCTGAATAGAATTCCGTGTATCTTTCATACGATCCTGTGGGCTGGTCAAACTGGGACACTTTTGAAATCTTTTTATATTCATCAGTACTCACGATATTTACATTTTAGAAGATTATTAGTTTTAAAGGCTGAAGGTTCAAAGACTACTTCCTCCTTTAGGAAATACTTTCTTTTTCTTGAAAAATCTGCCTATTATTTATAATCAGTTGAAAGAAATTAGAAATGAATATTATCGTAAACTCTCATTTTCATAGTATGTGTCCTTTCTTTTCTATCTTTACTACTCTTCTTTAAAAAAAAAAAAAAAATCAGCACGCTGGGGCACCAGGGTGACTTGGTTGAATGTCCAACCCTTGATTTTGGCTCAGGTCATGAGATCGAGACCCACATCAAGCTCCATGCTCAGCACGGAGTCTGCTTGTCTCTCAGCCTCTGCTCCTACTCCCACTTGTGCAGTCTCTTTCTTTCTCTCTAAAATATATAATAAATAAATAATCTTAAATATCAGCAGGTTATGTTTAGAATTATGAATCAATGAAAAATGTTTCCAAATAACTCTGTCTTGACCACAAATGCATCATAGTATTTTTGTTTCTATAGCGAGTTTTGCTTTCTTTGTAAATATACATAGGTTACCTGAAGTAGACTGGCACACATTTATCAACAAACTGATAAACACCAAATTTATGTGTATGTTCTGTTAACACTGCATCTCAATATATTTTACATTGTTCCTATCCATGTTGCTAGTATTTTAAAAACACTTTAAAGCAATCAGGGGACTATATAATGAATGATACCTGTATTCTGGTGTCTAAAAAATGTTTATAAAGATGGATATAACATTGCTGGTGGGGAAATCTTTGTTTACTGATTCTCCTACTTCTCATATGACAGTAATGGTGTTTTGGCTTTGTTATGCTGGGGAATTCATTCTCAGAGCACACTTCATCCTACAAATAACTCATCAATAAATAATTTCAAATAAGTTGGCACATGATTCCTTTGCAACATAACTGGTTTAACTCAATGTGCATATTTTGTTCCTGCTACAATTAGTGCAAAAAGAACCTGTGTCATATGTTATGATTATATTAACATGAGAATTTGGTGAGAATTTTTATATTATAGGAAAAGACCCATTAAGTATGAATTCAAACTTTTGTATAGATCCAACAACATAATTCAATTAAGCATTGGCTATGTAAAACTGAAAACCTTTTTTGGAAGCACATTTTCAATGATCAGTTCAGGAAATCCCTCTTGTTTGAAGCTAGTATCCTATTAAACACATCTTTTAATACATCAAAACACCTACAGACTTTAATACTCTTGTACATTTTCTTCATTTCTATATATAAATCAGTTGATAAACACAATTTACTTTTCATTGTTCTGGTCATGCACAGCATTATCTCAATTTGAGGTGTTTCCATTTAAGAGTTATTGCAACAAACTGGAGTTATTACAGAAGAGGTCACAGGAAGATAATTTTGGGTAAAGAGATTTTAGGATGAGACTTAGGTCAGGGACTTGGACATCATAGACTTTTAGAGAGTCTGTCTACCATCAATTCCTTCATCCAGCACCTAACAGCATAAACATTGATCTGTGAGTTGACATCTTCCCTCCCTATGTCATACATAGAATATAGAATCAATGGTGTTTCTATTCCAATTCACTGTAATTGAATTCAACAGGAAAAAAAATCTTCAGATGAATAAAAGTATAAATTAATGAAAAGTACCTCAAAACATATACTTTACTTTTTTACTCTTTATATTTACTTTTTATTCTTTATTCATCACTTATTTTTAAAGATTTCATTTATTTATTTGAGAGAGAGACAGTGAGAGAGAACATGAGCGAGGAGAAGGTCAGAGAGAGAAACAGACTCCCCATGGAGCTGGGAGCCCGATGTGGGACTCGATCCTGGGACTCCGGGATTATGACCTGAGCCGAAGGCAGTCGTCCAACCAACTGAGCCACCCAGGCATCCCTATTCCTCACTTTTAATGAGATAAATCAACTTCAATATCAGTAAGATCTCAAAGAGGTACTTATTTCTTATCTTCCATAAAAATTTACCTAATTGTCATTTACTGGTACTTTCTCTATGACTCCAAAATATAAAAATCAGATTTTCTGAGATCCACATATTTCAATGTGTAGCACTTTGCCTCTCTTATTACTTTAAGTAGCATTGTAATGTTCATGCAGTATGTATGTTGTATTTAGTGTCAATCATTCCATTTCTAACCAATATAGTAGTCTATATCCCCCCTTTTCTTTATTATTAAATAGTTTTCTTCTAAAGCTCTACCTCCAAAGGCATATGTTACTTTTTGATAGCTACATTTTACAATTTGTCTCAAAGAGAATTTCCTTTTCCCTCAGGTTGGGATACCATAAAAGTTTTGACAGATGAATAATGAGACTTAAAATGCTTTTACATTCATAGTTTCCTAAACTTAGCATTGCATTCTTTCTCATTTAAAAACCCTATTTATAAAAGAAAAAATAGATTGCAATATCACTTTTGAGAAATCAGTCTCTTCTACGATGCTTTTCTCTTTTGCTTCCCCACTTTGCACAACAGGCTTATCCTTGCTTTGCTATAAGCTTTTTGCACATTATGAGACAGAGAACTCACATCAAGTCAAGTGAGGTAGACAGGTGAATGACAAACTGGAAAAGAAAGCATCGGTGTAGCACACCAGTTATGTACTCATTACTTCTTAATAAACTGTCTTTAAGAAAACCACCATTCCCCTAGTAACCTGGATAAACGCAACCTTTTACTCGCCTCCTGAACCAATTTCATTTTAAAGTGATGATATATCAAAACCATATTTCATTGTAATGAAATCACTATGAGGCAAACAGCATTTGAAAAAGTAGGCTACTAAGACCTTTTCTCTGCTTTTCTCCCCCATCTAAACACAAAGAAATACACATAAAAATTGTGTAACTGGACAGGTTCTTACTTCTCTGATAGTAAAGCTTCTTGTGTCAAAAAGAAAGACATAGGGTCTTAGGTAAGTTACTCCTCCAAGACTGTTCTTTGCTGATATTCCAAAAGCAACATGACATCCATCTAACTGCTCCAGTTTGGGGTATTTTTCCCTTTAGGATTGTTCTCCACCTTTCTCGGTTTGTTCTGGACGTGGGGTGCTGCTCACTGCAGGTAAATAATCAAGGCTTTCACATCAGTTAAGTAAACAGAGTCACTGCAGCCTTCTGGAGTATGGCAGGGAGAAGGGAGTAGGCTAGCTGTTTCATTCTCTCTTTGTCCCAGGCAGAATCTCCAGTAATAAATTGAATCTTCTGCCAGGGAACCTTGTCCTCAATCTCAACATCGCTTCCTCTGACCTAGAAGATTTTTTCTTTCTCCTTCTGCTTTCTAGGCTTGTTCATCACATCCAGTCTGAATTTTCAACTCCTTCATCAATGATGTAACTAATCCCCTGCATCAAGTTCCTTATGCTTAAATACTTACGTGTATTTCCAATTGCTTGGTTGTTCCCTGACCAATACACTGCTTATAAAAAAGGTTATAAGGAAGGTCTCTATTAAATACCATATGGCATTCAGCCAATAAATATTTTTCCATCAAACCTCAAAATTTCAGGGTTTCAATGGATCTTAATATCCATGTATTATATAATTATCATCTTGAATATGGTTCCTAGCAAAGACTTTGTTATTTCCAGTCTTTGTTAGATCCAAGCATGTATTTTACCTGTTAACTTTTTTTTTTTAATACAAATTATTTCTTCCTGTCAAATTGGAATCTGACCTGTTTGGCTTATATCCATTACTTTTTCAGGTCATAGACTGAGTTTAAAGAGCCTACATACTGCACTATATCACCTTATTTACTTCATCTGAAAATACAGCCTCAAAACTTTTGCTGAAATAACTAAATGAGATGAGGAAAGTTAAATCATTTGTTTGCCAGAGGTATCAATTCCTTCCTTCCTTCCTCTAGTCCCAATTCTCCTACTTCTCATATGACAGCTTCTTGGATATTTGAAGAATATTTCTCAATTTTTTTCTTATCCAGTTCAAGAATCCCAGGCTACTCAAGCATTCCTTATAGTATGTATCATCTTTTTCTTTCAGACTAACATTCATTGATCTCTTATGTAATAGTTCCAGTTTGTTGCAGTAACTCCTAAAAATAAACACCTAGGGCACCTGGGTGGCTCAGTCTGTTAAGTATCTGCCTTCATCTCAGGTAATGATCCCAGGGTTCTGGGATCGAGTCCAATAGCAGGCTCCCTGCTCACTGGGGAGTCTGCTTTTCTCTCTGCCTCTGATTTCCCCCACTGCTCGTGCTGTCTCTCTCTCTCTCTCAAATGAATAAGTAAAATCTTTGAAACACAAAACACCTAGAACTCAGATAATTCTGAGTATGACCAGAACAACACAAAGTTGTATATATCAATTCATTCATTTATATAAATGAAGAAAATGTACCAGAATATATGAGAGTATAATCAAACAAACTGCTGTTGTCATTAAGTCAAAGATTTCAGTGATCATTAGACATACTCTGATTTTAGATGTGCTAAAATGGGGGGGTGATGACCAATACCATTGTAAGATATCATCAGGTGTAAGATTCATCCTGAATTCAGAAATGGAAAGATGTGAAAACATGGCTAATTGTGTCATGCTGCAGATGTTCCATATTTCAAAACATAAATTCAAGTAAAAAGAGTGTGTTTTAGATTTATCAAACCCACTCTGCTAATATGAGTAATGTTCATGACAAATTTTTACCTATGTATTTCCTATTTTTGGTGTTTTTACAAATAGTATTTCTAAAACTTGTATTTCCTGATAACATTGCAAGAATAGAGAAATACTACCCATATCTTGTTCATCCTGCTGGATCAGCATGACACCATCAATAACATAGATCAATGTTTTGATCTGTGAGATGATATAATGGTCCAAATCTCTTCTGACTATATTATGACAAAAGTTAGAGAATTAAGACGGGACAAAATTATAAATATTTTTGACTGTTCATGGAAATGCAAACTATCTCTAATCGTTTTTCCTGAGAGGAATAGAAAAGCATTCATCAAATCTATAGCTACATAGCTTGTACCTGAAGGCTTATACTCTAATAATGCATACACATGTAGCACAGCAGCTGCAATCATGGCTACCAATTGCTTAAGCTTGTGGTAACAGACAGTCATTCTCTCTGGTTTTTGCAGAGACCAGATTAACTAATTAAGCAGGGTGATGATATGAACCACCAGGAATCTTCTTTTTTGATTGCACATATTAAGGCACACCCTCATTATCTGTCTGTTAATTTGGGACCCCCTGATATCATGCTCCATTAACAACCTCTACAACTGGGCGCCTGGGTGGCTCAGTGGGTTAAGCTGCTGCCTTTGGCTCAGGTCATGATCTCAGGGTCCTGGGATCGAGTCCCGAATCGGGCTCTCTGCTCAGCAAGGAGCCAGCTTCCATCTCTCTCTCTCTCTCTGCCTGCCTCTCCATCTACTTGTGATCTCTCTCTGTCAAATGAATAAATAAAATCTTTAAAAAAAAAAAAAACAACCTCTACAACTTAAATTGGTCAAAACTTGGTGGGCCTTCTGCTCTTCTAGTTGTCTCTGTAATTAGGGCCTGCTGTCTTCTGTCAGGTAAGTTCCCCTACCTAGCCTCTATTACTTTGGGATCTCATCATCTGCAAGGTTATTAACAAGACTAACTGAACTAATACCTCAGCTATAAGCCCTGGCCTAGAGAAAAGAGCCACCACAAAACTTCTTAGTGATGCCAGAGGCCCATTCACTGCCACATTTCTAATGGATTCCTTGATTAAGCACCTTCAAATCCAATCTCAGAGGTCATCTCTGTTCTCCTGATAGTGTATTCTAGGTAGTCCTTTTAGCTCATTCAGGGTAGAATCTCTTTCCTCCCTGGTCAAGACCCAGACTATGCTTAGAATTAACCTTAGTTATCAGACTGTTGTCCAGGAGAGAAGGCATTTGTTGCCTTGAAAGTAGTGGTCTCTGAAATATCTTTCCTCATGGACCAAATGCTACTTCCTAATAGGGAAGAGAGTAGATGCAAGATCTTTGTGGAAACCAACCCAGATGTCTCCATTCAGTGTTTCAGAGATTTTCCCAGTAAAAACTTTGATCTTAGTATAATAAATCTGCCTTGACTGAACATTTAGCCTCTCTAGAACTGAGACTTCTTCGGACTCTGTTGGGAATAGTCCAATATATACAAGTGAGTCAGCTTTTTAGCTTGTCTGCTTTTCCACTAGAAGTTAGAAACACCTTTTTGTAATCTACCAAAAAAGGAGAAAAAAAAAAAGAGCCCACTAGCTCTCACATTTAGACTTTATCTATCTGTTTATTGCCCTTGATGTCTTATCAATCTCCACAGGTCTCAATACAACTTTATAGTAACCAACCAACCTGGCTGATCTTGTAGGCACTGTTAAACCCATGTATCTGTAATGCCTAAACAATTACACTGGCAATCAGAATATTCTGGCAGGTTATCACTGGTGGAATCTTCACCAGCTACGTCTTACATTCCACATGGGAGGAGTTCTTTCTTGCAGTGTTGTGGGTGATCTAGTTAAGTCCCACTTTACTGTATGATTTTGTTGGCTACTCCTATTTACCAACCTTGTCAATTATGGTCATCTGAGAAACACACACCATGATGGAATATAAAGTGTGAGAGAATTATGGGAGAAACACTTGTAGAAGTTAAAGGGCGAGAGGACAAAAGGAAATAGGAAGACTCTGAAGACTGCAAGCAAGTGTCACACTAGTGACAGAAAATGGGAAGAAAAGAAATGATGTAGAAAAATTTAGACTGCCATTTAGCTCTGAGAAAGCTTGGCAAAGCTCATAATAAGTCCTGGCAGAAATGTAGGTGGTTAGTAGAGTCCCTCGTAGGATATTAATAGCCTGGTTCTAGGACCACCATCATCACAGTTATTGTCTGAGAAATGCTCAAAACAGAGTGGTCCCATCAGGAATGCTGTCTTGAATATGAAGGCGCATCAGGTAGGTATGTATGCTCCCTGGTGCTCTCTGCAGCATTTTCTCTTTGTTAGGTAATGTGAGCAGAACTCTTCTATGGCTGCCATCTGTACAAAGGAAGAGTGGGTATGAGTAGACCATCTGTGTGCAGGCAACAGGAGGTGCCCTATGTGTACACGATTGAAAAGTAATCATAGACTGAACATCAGTCTGTTTTTTATTACCTATGTGTAACAGTAATTCTAAACAATGTCAAAGATAAAATACCCCTCCTCACTGGGATAGACCTATGCCTCACTACTCCCTCAAAATGGGTATGCCGTTGCTGCATGAAATAACTTTTCATTTCTAAATTTCTTAATGTTCTATTTGCTTTGAAGGGCCAGGACACAGAAACTTGGAGAAAAGATGCCTAGTTGTGAGAATTATCCCTATTTGTCACAAAGGCTTGCTATTACAATATTCTTCGTGACAAAAACACTTGGAATTCTGATAGTATTCACTATGATAGAATTTGCCCTATGTTACAGAAAATCTTCTGAATGTTTTCTCTCTAGTAAATGTGGAACACATATTTACAGCTTTAAACTTGTTATCGTTCTCTCAAATCAATGTCTTTATTCTCCTTCTTATAGAACTGAATATCTATTATCTTTCCAAAAAGCACATTTGAAAAATGCTGTGCCACTAATCAGAAGGAACAAAAATTTATATATTATGTATTTGTTGAACATCTATTTAAAAACATTTTACACTAAGTGGAACAACAGAAAATTCATGCAGGGAAGGAAATATAACTGGAGTTAAAGAAAATTTATATAAAATTTACAAAAAGTGCATAATTTTATAGTTTCCTGAATTTAAGCAACCATTCAACATATAAGCATTTAAACTTAAGATGAATCTGCTTGCATTTTAGGAAAAATCTTTAGCTAGTCTGTTAATACTTTAAATAATCAGACATTTTACAGAACTGTAATGACCAAAACAAATTAAAGTTATTATAAAGAGAAAATGATACAAGGGCTTCTACTAATGCCTAGCACAGAGCCATAGTCTGCTTTGATAAAATAAAACAAAAATCCTTGGTAGGAAAAGAAATATCACTCTACCTATTTATTTAGACCTGGTCATTAAAACTAAAATGCTGGACATTGATTATAGGGGAAATTATTCAGAATGACATAGCAAAATACATGCACAATCACATTTATCACAGCTAAATGAACTAATATTTTCTAAATCCAGTGCAATTGTTTTGCTTATGTAACTGCTTATTTATAGGACAATATATAAAAGTATTTATTTGGAAACCTTAGAAAGACATGGTACTGGAAATAAAACCATTTCTTAAAAATACTTTAGCTATATATCATATAAGATTATAGTACATGTAGATACTGATTTACCCTTAACTTTTTGAAAAGGGAGGAAGCTCTTTGCATATCTGTATCTATCCATCTATCTGTGCAATTGTATGGAGGAGTCACACTTCTTTGGGTGTAAGAGTTTACTGATATAGGACAAAGAACATAAAGGACAGCACAGAGGTTCTATTGGGACTAACCATTAGAAACAACACAAAGCTAGAAAGGTAGCTTAGACTTAACATTAAAGGGCCCTTGCAACAAATAAGCTATCTACTTTATTCTAATTGTGGGTTAGGTTTTCCAAAAGTACTCACTGAGGTGAAGTTTGGATGGCAAGATGTTGGTTAGGGAATGAGTCGTATGATGGGAAGAAGGAAGAGGTAAAATTAGGCAAATGGATAAGCTGAACTGAGATTCAGACCAACAAAACTTCAGCCATCCCCGTAAGAAATTCTGGAGCAAATATTGTCCATCAAAGTTGTCCCACATTGAGCCAGATGGCTGGGCTTTTATATTCCCACCTTGCTCTGTCATGAAATATAGGGTCTTTCTGTAAGGATATGACCACAGGCAGCTAAGGCAAATCCTAAAGCTATTGACAGGTGTTGGCTGTCGGCTAACCACACTCTCTGTAAGAGGACGGAAAGCCTTTGCTTGAAGGAGAGTCAGGGCAGCCCATCTCTGTCTTAGAACAATTTGAAAAACATTTTTGGAGTCTCACTCCTTTTCGTGTGTGTTACATCTTAGCAAAAGATTGGCAAAGACTCTATACCTTGGCATAGGCTAAGTAAATAAAAATACTATGGTAACAGTAAGTATTTTCAATCCTACAAACCACAAGTAAAAGATTATATTTTAATATAATTTTCATAATTTAAAATAAGATATAAATTATTTCTTTGAAGCCTTTTATTTATGTTTATTTATATGATGTCATATATATGAAACTAATGGTATGCATTTAAAAGTTACCTTAGGAACCAAACTTCCTTTCTGTTTAAGCTTGTTAGTAAAACATAGATTATCATAGAATTCCAAACTGTATAGAAAAATAAGCTGTGAAGTAAAAATAGAAGGATGCTTTGGATTAAATATGGGCTTTTTAATTTTATTTTAAACCAAAAAAAAATTGGTTTAAAAATAGAAACATGGACAACATTGTATCAAAAATAATTACAACTATAATTGATTTTCTATGGATTACTGAGAAGCTCTGTCTCATACTTATTCTTCTATTCATTGCTTGTGATCAACTTGACTTTAAAATTGACTGCAGGTTCCAGATAGTAAACATTTTACTGGAAACAGCATCTTTCTCTCTTTTTATTATCTCCACATACACACTAAAGGGATGATTTTATTTGTAAAAGAACATGTACTATCATAATCCCTTGGGTCTTTTTTTTCGTTCAAGCTCTGATCAGCCACCCAATATATTTCACATGTTGCTTTAAGAGTTTTCTATTTAAGTACAACTTGATTTAACTCATTTTCTGTCTTTAAGTGGATTTTTAAAAATTTATTTCTCACAATAATGATGGATAATTGAATCATAGTTGAGAATGGATTGTGGATGAAAAAATCAATCAAAGCACATCAAATGTTAATTGAATTGGGGAGAAGGGAGAAGTGAAAGACAAACACCAAAGAAACATTAAAGCAACAACTAAAAGTACTCAGTACAAGAAATAATTCAAATCTTCTTTGGTGAGCAAAGTAAAAATAGCCTATATCATTTTTCTCCCTCCAACAGAGAATTATTTAAGGAAGAACACAATGAAGAAGATAATATAGAACTGCTAAAAGACTAGGAGTCTCAAGAGTTAATCTTGCATAGACCATAAGTTATAGGATAACTTATATTTATTTTAGATAGTTTTTATATTCTTAATTTTTTGTGATTCAAATGAAATAACTCTCCTGAGTATCACTGCCTATGTGTCTAAGATTACTTTTTCCATCCTCCAGTTGGAACTTAGGAATTGTCATTCCATTCCACACTCTTCCAATCATTTCCCTCTGTTTCTTTGACTATACTCCTGACCTTTGGGAAATGGTTACGACTCTGAGAATAAGTCAACAGAGAGAACTTTAGTACTCTGAAGTAAGAAATTTCCCTCAGAAATCATTAATCATTACCTTGGAAATATATTTCATCAACATCATTGTACCTCACTGAAATTCACATTTCCCAGAATTTAGGGTGACTGACATTTTGAGTATGGATATGTTCATGTGTCTGTATGTGTGTGTGAACTTTGACAACCCACATTTAGAGTATAATAGCTATCTAAGAAGTGCATATTCATTTACCAAAATAAACTGATGTTTGCAATCAAAACTTACTAAGTAAAAGCAAAAAAAGATGCTTGAGGATGACTTTCCAATGAAATTAAATGCTATTATGTTCATAGGTAAAGAAAAAAAAATTATTCTACTAATGTGATTACATAAGTGAGCAATCCTCTTTGATCTTGTTCTACAATGTAGATAAATATAAATATATAATAGGGGAGAAGGACCACAAATTGTAGATGACCTAAAAGAAAAAAAAAATTGTTTTGCACATCCTAATACAGAATAAATACTATTATCAAGGAGATATTGGCTGTCTCAAAAAATGTATTTAAAATAAAGATGATTACACCACTGTATTTACTTGATTTTCAGTTTTAGCGATTAAGAAAAAGGATTCTGGAGTCACAGAAACATTAATTTAAATACAGTTTTGTTTTGAAGACTTTGAGTAATATACCTAACTTGAGTTAATTAACACCTCTGTGCATCCTGAATATTTCCAGGATTTCTAGAACTCCGGAACTGAATTACCCTTTCCTTTAAGACTTAAGTAAATTCTTGAATTTACTTAATTCCCATGTGACTGTAAGAAATACAATTTTCTTCACGGTACTTCTAGTGAGTCCTGAAGTTATGCAAACCAGGGGATGTTTATGTACCCTTTGATTGCTCTCTCTGCTTGCCCACACACTCATTTGTAGCCTCTATGTTAAAAAGTGAGGGTTTGAGGACGGGGAGTTCATTACAGTAGAGGAGGAGCTTGACAAATCCTATTACTAAAAAGAATTTCAACTGGATAAAATTTTCAAAAACAGTTATTATGGGGCTATGAAAATCAAACAAAGAAGGCAGAAAACTAAGAATTTGTTCACAATAAATAGCTGCCCTCGAGATAAAAACAGTGGGAGTCACTGAATTTATTATATGAGACAGACCATCCCCCACTTCTGCCAGTGGGTTAGTCAATACTGACTGAGGGCCAGACAAGCTATGAAAACCAGAAGTTTTGCTGCCTGAAGGTGCTTACTTGATTTAAAGTGGAGCTCAGGAACTCTGTACCCTGTAGCATGTTCCAGTAACAATGGTAACTTGGGGTAGGTAATGACAAAGAAGGTCAGAGCCTCAAAGAGTCTACAGATGCAGTTCTAACTAGTTAGAAGAAGCAAAAGGCTAATAGAATAGGCAGAAATATAACACAAAGATCTGGGCAATAAGACAGTTATGAGGGGCATTGAGAACATCCTCCTATGTCTAGCTGACTGACAATCTATATGCATGTACTACACCTAAATAAAATATTAGATTAAGTCATAATAATGGGGCACATACTTAGAGCCAAAATTAATGAAATAATAAAATTCCTTTACAATAAATAGAAACACTGGTTCTTCAAGAAGAATAATTGTATTTATAAACTTAGGTCAGACTGATTAAATTAACAGCCACCAATGTCACAGAAGAAAAAAAAAAAGAACTCAAAAAAGTTCATACTAAAAAAGATAAAAAAGAGCCATAACAAGTTTTATGTGAAAAAAAATAAAGTAAAAAAACTAAGGTTACAGTTATACAAAATGATAAGTTAAAGATATCTTCAATACAACACAGTATCTAAGGTTAATAGTATGGTATTATCTACAAAAATTTGTTAAGAGATTTCATGTTAAGTATTTTTCCACAGATACGCATAAAATAAAACCAAAGAGACACAGAGAAACTTTTGGAGATCATGAATATGATTATCATTTTGATTTTAATGATGTACACATTGGTGCACATATGTCAAAACTCATCAAATTATAAACTAAATATGCTTAGGGGTTTCTTTGGGGGGTATATCAATTATTCCTCAATAAGACTGTAAAAATAACAGAAAATAAAAAGAAAAAAATCTAAATAAAATGGAAAAAATTCTTTGAAAAATACTACTAAAAACTAACACAAGAAGAAACAGAAAAGCCTAATAATAACATATCTATTTTAGAAACTGAATGAATGTTTAAATAAAAACTTTCCATAAAAGAACTCCAGACCTAAATATCATTAATGTTTAATTTTCTCAATATATAAAGATGGGAATACAAACCAAATTGTGCTATTAAGTCACAAAATATAATTTGCAACCTACAAGTTTTTAACTATATTATCTATAAAGCCAGAATTTATAATTTGTAGAATTGAGATTGTTCTCTGACATTTTATATAACTCTTACTTTATCTAGGAAAAGGTAAGAGTATTTTCTTAAAGTCTCCTCTGCAAGTAGGAACTTGTCAGGTTTCTTTGCATGTATAATTATTTTTAATTAATACATTTTAATGTCTTTTATTAGACACAAAGATTCATGAATATTTTTCTAATTTTTATCAATATTCATGTTTCATTATATTTAAGAAAATAAACTTTGAATTTCCAATCAAGTTTTTACTACTATTACACCATGAAGAACACTCTGATCTAGTTTACCAATGATTTCCAGGTTCATACATACCAAAGGTCAATTTGCAGTCTTTACCTTCTTTGATATATCAGCAGCATGTGACATAGTTGTCCACTTCCTCATTTTTGATACATTTTCTATACTTGAACTCAATCTCCTACTTTAAGTTCTACCTCACTAATAACTTATTCTTGGGACCTGTGGCATGTTATTTTTCTTCTCATAAATTTCTTACACTAGGAGCATCTTTAGAGTTTTTATCTTGTTACTTTTAATTCTGTTTTTATTACTGCCATTGTAGTGTCTTCTAATTTCTGGCTTTAAATAACTTTTAATATCCACAATTCCAAAATAGACCTTCTAACATTTAGGTAGCATAGTATAAAAGTTCCCAGGAAAGCTCACATAACATTTGTTTATTTTGTTACAGTATTATGAAGCTTATTAATATAATAAACTCAAAGTTCATTATACTAGCATACTTTGATGTATATATCAAAAACATGAATGACCAAATTTGAGTTTAAAATTCTTGGAGTGATTCACTATAGTAATATGGGAATTTGGGGAATGGCCCTAACCCACCGTGTCTTTCCACAATATACTCTCTCCTGCGCCACATACATGTGATAAAATATTCCTGGATGAAAGTATCAACTCTATCTATACCCAGGCAGAATCATTGCTTGTTTATCCTCTGGAGACTAGACTCAAGAAATGTCTTACACAGGTACTGTAAGTATTCTTAGAACATTTTGGTAGAATATTCTGGCATCTTTAATATTTGAAACAAGATTTAGAGGGGTTGTGGGGATTCCAGGTGGGTATGTGCCTTTACTGTACAACTATATGCACTAAGGGGAGTTGAACAGTCAGACAAGGGCTAAATCATTATACTCTAAGTCTTGAAGCACAGGACAGAATCTACCTTTGTACAATCTAAGAACAGTATTACCTCAAATTGAAATCATCATTTCAGACCTCTCCCTCATTCATGAGGCTTATTTATTCAACTGAGTGTTTTGTATCTGCACTTGGATGGCCAATACTCAGCTCAAGCTCAAAACTCCAGTCTCCCATCATTTCTTGGATAATAAAAGCCAAGGTCCTGAAAATGACCGACAAAACCCAAATGACCTGACTCCTGTGGTATCTCTAACTTATATGCTTTTCTCTCTCCTCACTCATTTACTTCCATACATTCAGGTCTTTTTGATGCTCCTGAATGCATCAGACATATTTTTCCACAGGATGATTGCTTCACCTGTTTACTGTGCCTCAATTATGAGAAACACAAGAAGGTAAGAAAAAACTCTCAAACCCTTATCAAAAGGTAAAGTAATTAATAGAATCAAAATCAGAACTTTCCCCAAAGTTAGAGTTATCAGGTAGAAACTTTAATTATTGTAGTATGTTTAAGAAACTTGTGGATGGGGGAGCCTGGGTGGCTCAGTGGGTTAAAGCCTCTGCCTTTGGCTCAGGTCATGATCCCAGGGTCCTGGAATTGAGCCCCCAATCGGGTTCTCTGCTCCGCAGGGAGCCTGCTTCCTCCTCTCTCTCTCTCTGCCTGCCTCTCTGCCTACTTATGATCTTTGTCTGTCAAATAAATAAATAAAATCTTAAAAAAAAAAGAAACTTGAGGATGAAGTAGATAATATACAAAAACAACTGAAAGACTTTAGCAGAATAAAAGGAATTTTTTAAAATGTCAAATGCTAGAATTTTAAAATACACAATATTGAACATTATAAATTATTTCTTTGGATGTAATAGCAGAGTGGACACAGCTTAAAAAGATAAGTGAGCTGAAAAACAGGCCCATGACAATTACTCAAAAGAAAAAAGAGTGAGAAAATTTTGATGCATACCATACAAGTGTTATTGAATGATACTAAATGATATAGTACACATGTAATAGAAAATTGAGAAGGATAAGAGATAGAGAAGAGAGGGTAAAATTTTTATTTCATTAAAAAATAGATAGGAATGTTTTAAAATTATTGAAAGACCAAAAAAAAAAAAAAAAGACATATTCAAATGCTCTGAGATCCCCAAACGTACTAAAACAGACATTCAGGGACATTCTAGTCAAAATTAATTTTGAGACTCTGAGTTATTTTTCTGAAGTTTCCCATTTGACGTTAGATTCACATGAGTCAGTTATTCTGTTTGTTTCAGGATGTATTTATTGACCAAGGAAGGTAAAACAAACATTCATGTTGAAACACATATTTATCTCTTAATTATCTACTAGGAAAAGATGAATACAAATTACCAAAGCAGTATTTGTAATCATTCTTCTAATAAATTATTTTTCAATATTTATAATAGTAATGGAATCTAAATAAATTCACAAGAAATCTAAAACCTTATTTATCAAAATACTATTTTTTAATTATGAAAAATAATTGAGGCAATCATATATGGTTCTGTTATTTGGTGAGAAATTTAGGATGTAATTTATAGCCTATTACATAAACCACAATTATTTCCTGCCATATTATCAACTATAAGAAAAGAAAAATGCACACAATATAAAGTTACCATCAAAAAAGAATCTCTTTATTGAATACTTTTCAGAACAGTGTATGTCATTCATTTTTCTTTCAATATGCTGTAATTGGTAGATGACATTAACATTGACACTGAGTGCTTTAAAATTATCTACCATATTTAGATCTTCCATACTAACATGATGGACAATCTAATATTAAATACTTTCTCAAAACAAAATTAGGCACCAAAGTAACAGTTTTCTGTCAATGTATACTTCTAGATATGACAGTTTAAATCTTTTCAGTGTCTGCTGATAATGAATGTTCAGAGATTCTGCCATAGAAAATGACCTCTACAGCTTAGATTTTTAAAGCAGTAAAGACACTAAAACAAGAAAAATTTATCAAATATAATAATATAATTAATTAAATATATTTAATTAAATAAATATTAATTAACAACTAATTAAATATTAAATATAATATAAATATAATTAAATAATTAAATAATTAGGTCAATATTTTGAGTATAGATATTTTCTCATTCAATGTCAATAGAACTATTTTGAATATAGTTATTAGACCCTTAAATGTTAATATTTAAAAATATTATATTAAAATATTATATTAAGTTATACCTCAATAAATGAAGATGAGTTTTGAGTAATTTTATTTAAATAATAATAAACATTTTGAAACAAATAACCCCCTTGGTATAAAATGGGTGTACTTAAAATTTCTTATAAAATTAAGTATCATTGATTTTTTTTTTTAAAGATTTTATTTATTTATTTGACAGACAGAGATCACAAGTAGGCAGAGAGGCAGGCAGAGAGAGAGGAAGAAGCAGGCTCCCTGCTGAGCAGAGACCCCCGATGCGGGGCTCAATCCCAGGACCCTGGGATCATGACCTGAGCAGAAAGCAGAGGCTTTAACCCACTGAGCCACCCAGGCGCCCCAAGTATCATTGATTTTAAAGGTAGATTGTTTATACCCATATTTAAAAAACCCTGATGTGAGAGCCAAATTAGTTTAGTGTTTGAGTCATACTCTACTTTATTTTAATTTAGTCTTTTGTAAAATCTTTATTAATATTCAGTTGACCTTAGGTAATTATCAAATACTCCTAAACTATACAAAAATTAATCCCTTAGTAGAATGTCTAATTTACAACTAAAGGGCAGCTTAGATTTTTGGGAAATGATTGGTTAATCATAAAAGTAATAATCTTACTTACAATTAATATTTTTAATTATTAATAATTACAATTAATTAATTATAATTAATTATAATTAATACTTATAATTAATATTTACTTATAATTAATACTTTATTTCCCAAGCAATGAAGAAAGCACATATTAAAAACTACACAGTGGGGGCGCATGAGTGGCTCAGTGGGTTAAAGCCTCTGCCTTCAGCTCCGGTCATGATCCCAGGGTCCTGGGATCGAGCCCCGCGTTGGGCTCTCTGCTCCGCAGGGAGCCTGCTTTCCCTTCTCTCTCTGCCTGCCTCTCTGCCTACTTGTGATCTCTCTCTGTCAAATAAATAAAATCTTTAAAAAAAAAAAAACAACTACACAGTGGTTTCATTTAATACTTACTTATAATTAATACTTTATTTCCCAAGCAATGAAGAAAGCACATATTAAAAACTACACAGTGGTTTCATTTAAAGAATATATTTAACTGTTGTTAAGAGTTCATCCTACTCAGTTTTTTAAGTAATAGAAACAAGAAATGCTCTGGTTGTCATCTAAAATGTTATTAGTATCAATATGTACATAAGCCAAATATTTTTTCTTTTATATTATGATATATTTCAAATTTTTAGCACATTTCTGAAAGCATTTCCTTTTGAATTTTCTCTTTGGTACTGTGTGTGTGTGTGTATATTCACATATATATATATAATTTTTTTAATACTGCCTTCCATTTTTCTTTTAAAAGATTTTATTTAATTATTTTACAGAGAGAGAGAGATCACAAGTAGCAGAGAGGCAGGCAGAGAGAGAGCGGGAAGCAGGCTCCCTGCTGAGCAGAGAGCCTGATGCAGGGCTTGATCCCAGGACCCTGAGTCCCAGGACCTGAGCTGAAGGCAAAGACTTAACTCACTGAGCCACCCAGGTACTCCGGAATTTATATTAAGACCTCTTGTGTACGTGGTGTCCAAATCTACATATGTTCTGGGACTCTTCCTTCTATACATCACTGTCATTATTTGATCTCAAGTCTTCAGTGTCAGGATTCAAACACAAATCAGTTCAGTACTGAGGTCCATGATGTAAAGTTTCTGAATGACTTATATTTAAATGTATACATGCACAAGTTTATTCATTATTTGACAACATAATTTACAGAGTAAAATTTAAAAAATAAGTGCCTTTTTTGGTTTTCTAATAGAAGAAATATAATGGATAAAATATAAAAATGAAATAAACATGTTACATTGTGCATGTTTATATACAACTTTAGAGATGAGTTTAAGTAAATGTAAATATTTTTACTAGAGCATTCAAGTTGTTTCTTTAGTACATATTTTATATGTGCAAAAATGTACTTTAAAAACCTGTTACTTTTTTATTTTTGCAGATAATTTTTACAGTGTAGTGTAATAATATGGACAGTAATAATTGGATCTAACATTCATAATAAAATTAATTTAAACTTATATTTTATATATATAATATACACACAGGCACTTGCTCAGGCTTATTGGCAGCAATGAATGTGCACTAGTTTGTGAATGTTTAGGGATATAATAAGTTAGCTAGTATAAATCATTTTAATCAATTTATTTTTATTTTTATTTTATTTTATTTTAATCAATTTAATCAATCTAATCACCTTTCTGTAGTCTTTACTCAAACCAAAGGTAAAAAGCTAGTTTACCAAAACCAAGAGACAGCAAGAAAGCAATAATCAGTCATGGACTATTCCTTCCTTTCATAGAAGACACTGCTATAGTTTTCAAGACTTATCATAATTATTACTTCCTCTTTGAAATCTTTCTTAAACACACGAAATACTTATGCAATGATATTGTGATTCTTTTATTTTTCTAAAAAATATTTTGATTGAAATATATTTTACTTATACACTTCTTACAGAACTTATCACGTTGTAAAAATTAAAATGTTTGCATGTCTCATCCCTTCCCATACATTAGACATCATGAACAACTATAATTACATGTTTACACTTCTGCACCTTCAGAAGCAAGTGTAGACTCATACAGAATGGTTTTTGAAAGATGTGTTCAGAACAAATGACTAGTCATGAAAGACACTGGACACCAGATTCATGCACAAATTTTATGAATCCTGTGTTTATTGGTGATATGAAGTGAAATGAATATCCTTAATTTATTGATTTTAAGGTCAAATCATTATTATTTGGAAACAAAGATTGAACCCTATCCAAAGAAATAATACTTTATATTCTAGCTTCTTATGTATTTCTTCTATAGAATTAGAAATAGACAAAGTAATAGAAACTATACGAAGTAAAATATAGAAAGATAAGAAAATCAAAAACAATAATCAATGAACAATAAGACTATTTTATGTGGCTTGAAATCCAGGTAAATGAAATCCTAAAAAGGGAAAATAGAGGAAGCATCATACAAAGATGACTCAAGAAATAATGTCTAAAATCTTTCCATACAATGAAAATTATAAACTCACAAATATAAGAAATTCAATGATATCCTGAGACAATAATGTGAAGGAAATCATACCAAGGCATAGCATAACCAAATTTCTCCAGGCCAGTAATAAAGGGAAAATCTTAAAAGCACCCAGAATTCTGTGGTTAGATGGGCAATGCATTATTTACTGAGGAACAAAGAAAAGGAAGAGAGCGTATTTCTCTCAAATAATGTGGGCAAGAAGATGTGGATCAACATATTTAAAGTAATAAAAGGAAAGCAAAATAAAACAAAAAACACTACAACTCAGAATTATATACCAAGCAGAAATACTAATAAAAAAATGAGATGAAATGTTCTCTATTTAAAAAACAAAGTAAAATGTAGATTTTTTTTCCTGTAGACATATGGAAATTGAAATAATTCACCAGACACATTACATGAAATATTATAGAAAGTCCTTCAGACAGAAAGGAAACGGTGTAAGATAGACATGTAAATTTACAAAAAAGAATAAACAGCAGAGACAATGCAGCTAATTATAAATGATATTAAGACATAAAATATGAAAGAGATTTTGGAATAAATGAAGCAACTTCAGTTTTTCTCATCAAGTGAAATTTTATAAAATTCCAATAGTAAATGCAACTGCAAACACCAAATATTTAAGTTTGGATTACCAACAATTAGTTTATTTAAATAAGAGAAAACAAAATGAATAGTGGTTAAATTTTGAGTATGTATTCACCAGGATGGAGAGGTCAAAGTGAAGGTTTTAGGGGTATATAAATATCTTCAATTTTTATTTATAAACAGATTCTCAGTGTGTGTATGTGCATGTGTGTGTGCCTGTGCAAAAATCCATGGAACTATATATAATTAAAATATATGCCTTTTAGTGTGTTAAGTTTTATCTGAATGAAATAATTAAAAACTAAACATGAAGCACAAGTCCCTATTGACCAAGTAAGTTACTTAACTGAAAGATGGCACTCCAACTCAAAATGTTTGGAAAATAAACTGTTGTGGTGAGAAATATTTCTGATACATTAGGATGGAGCAAAATTACGAAAATTCACACTTTGGAATATAGAAATGATCCTGTAGGCAGAGGGGATATTTCTACGGATGACTGCCATTTAAATTGTTTTAAGAACAAAAACAGTATTTGTTTTAAGAACAAATAGAAGGCATGATGACTGAAATTGAAATTCCTTTACCTTCATCTGACTTTTACATGTCTACATGCAGTTATATAGTCTCTCTCCCTAAAATCAATAAAGGAAAATATCAAGGATAACAACTTTAGGAAACTCATTGTATAAACTGTTTTTGCCTACTTGTCAACAATGCTACACTGAAATTAATACTTTTACCCTTTCCACCAACTTCTTTGGAATCAACATTATTTTTCACCTTAGCAATGTCAGCATAACTTATCACACTGCCTCATAGGAAAATCATATCACTCAGGCTAAGGTGAGCAAGATGTCTGTATAGAACAAAAAGGATGTTGGTATTATCATGGGGTTTAATATCATCTGGATGCCCAAGCAAATAAGAGCCATCTAAATACTAACGACTTTATTATAGGGGCCAAGTTTTCATTCAAGACAACAGCAGCTTAATGTACCAACTACTATGATACAAATGGGTTTCATCTTTTATAAGCTTAGTAATGTTTTTATTCATTTTCCCAAATTCATTTCCAGAATTTCAAGTTGTATAAAAAAAAAAAATATGTGCATCAAAAACATGTGGAGTGCACCTGCTGTGATGAACATTGGGTGTTGTATAGAATTGTTGAATTACTATGTTGTACACCTGAAACTAATATTATACTATATGCTAACTGGAATTTAAAAACTTAAAAAAAAAGAGAGAACAGGCTGGAATATAAAAAAATGAGGATGTTTTCTCAGTTGTATTTCTAAATAGTTGTATGAAAAATTGAGGTCCTTTTCTATGAAGGTAATACTATTATTATAAGTGTTCTATTTTCATCACACATTTACTAGTAAAAACACATACTTATTTTAGTGATGTGAAGAAAACTACTTTGTAAGTTTCAAGAATTTTTAAATTATCTAATGTCTTAGTCCATTATTATTTATTTATCTAAGGAAAATGTCATGTGAAATTAAGAATATGTTAGCAGTTTTCATTTAAAGGCCCTTGAATTTTAATAGAGTTTCATAAATTTGATTAATAACATACCTTTGAAACTATAATTAAATCTTACTTTTTGTAATATATGACCTTAAAATAATTTACTAAATATCTTGTGTGATATTCTAGAAAGTTATGATAGTGAGATAATCAGCATTTGTGGAGTTTTGGCCATTTTCCAAAATTACTATATATATTCTCTCATATATATTACATGTATTAATTGTATTAGGGAAAAAAAAAAAACTTAACCTTTTCCCACTAGGAAATCTACTGATGATAATATAAAAGTTAAATGAACTCCCTAGAGTTCACTATTAAATTAATGCTGCCTGAAGTACTAAGTGGAACAAATCAAAACAAAAACTCCAAATTTAGAATAAATAGATTCTTGGCATTTAGAGATAAACTTCTCAGCAGTTGGTTCAGGGACACCAAAAGAGATTGATTGATCGATTTATCTGAGGCACAGACCAAGACCATACTTCCCAGCTTCCCTTTTAATTAGGTTATGTCCATCTGAATGGGTTTTGACCAATGGATACTGAAACAAAGAGGTAAGTACTCCTTTCTAGAACATTAAGATTTACTTCTTACCTTCGTTCTTCCAAACTGATCTAGCAGAACTGATCTTAGATCTACATACTGAATGTCTACACAACACTATTAATACTTTATGGGAGAATTAAATTTAAATTCAGATGGGTAAAATTCCATAGTTAATCTGTTATACTAGATGGAATGAATATATATAGAATTTTTACTTTGAAATGAGATGCTTTCAAACAGTAAGTTAAAACATGTGGTATTCAAGTTAGGAATTATAAGGCAAGAATACTGATACCAGCTAGGAGATCCTACATATGCACTGCCAAAATATTTGGGACAACTCTTCTTATGATAATTTGAAAGGCAGACAATGTATCTATTGATATTGTAGCTTTTTGGAAAGTAACTGGAAAACAGACTGTTAGTAGTGAGTGTAGACAGTTATCAGACTGTTAAAGAAATTACTAAATAGAAGACAATTATCTCAGGCAAGAAATGGCTGGTTTTCTAGCAGAAATAAAAAGGAAAAACCCATTACTACAGCACCAAATACACATGGGCAGTCTACTAAGACTCATCTCTGCAGGAAAGATTAAATTAAGGATGAGTTCTTAAAACCCAACCCTAATGGCTTCAAAGTAGTTTTTCTAAAATTTGAGACAAAGATGGATTTTAATATATAAGCAAAGATATAAGTGAGGTTTAAGAATTATGTTAAAAAATGACGAAGTAAACTAGACCTGAATCAAAATATATTTCTTTTTATGCTGTATATTAATTCCACCTTCGTATAAGCTTATTATGGATTCTAACCCATTGCACTTTGTTTTTCAGTGCCTTGTTGTATTGTGTACATTTCTCTACTCCAGTAACGTTGGGTGTGCTTGCCCAGTGGAATGTGAGTGGATAAGGCATATGTCACATTGGAGCAAAAGCTTTAAAAACTATTACACATTCCATTCAACTCTCTTGCTCTTCTGCCATGAGGATGGCATGTCCAAAATTGGGGCTACTACAATAATCCAGATCCCAAATGAAGAAAAGTGGATGGAGAATGAAGAAAAGTGAAGCTGACATGAAGCCTATTCGTAACCTGAAAGAAAATCAAAGATGTTGCTGACTCATGTCCAAAGTGAAATATGATGAGGATATAAACCTCTGTTGATGTTAGAAGTCATTGATATTTTAGAGGCTATTTTGCATCACAGAAAAATCAAGCAAAAATGAATGACACAGCTTCTAAATTTTAGGAAAAAAATTTTGGTCAAAGAAATAATCCTTTTTGTCTTTCTGAGCACTAAAACAAAACACGACCCTTCAACTAGCATGGTGATAAGTGACTTGGAAAAAGTGTAGAGCCCCAAAAGACAGCAACTTCCAATCACCCTCATCATTTATGGCCAATGTATTCATCAGGGTTCTTCAGAGAAACAGAACCATGGGGGATTTATTATAGAAATTGATTTATACAATAATGGAGGCTAAGAAGTCTCACAACTTGCCCTCAGCAAGTCAGAAAACCAGGACAGTCAGTGGTATAATACAGTCCAAGTTCAAAAGCCTGAGTACACGTGGAACTGTTGGCGCAAGTCAAATCCCAGTTTAAGTGCAAAAGCCTAAGAATTGTGAGGCCAGTATTGTAAATCCTGTACAGAGTCTGAAGGCCTGAGAACTAGGACAGCTCCTGTCCAAGAGCAGAGAAGATGGATATTCCAACACAAGCAAATAGCAAATTCACCATTCCTCTTTTTATTCTATTCAGGCTTTAAAGGAAATAGATAATGCCCACTCACACTGATAAGGGCAAACTCCCTTACTCAGTCTACCCATTCAAATGTTAATCACTTCTGGAAGTACTCTCATAGTCCTCTAGAAATGTGTTTCAACAGCTAGCTGTTGAATCCAATCCAATATAATTGACACATTAACAGTCAGAGCCAAGTCGCTTAACACACAAGGAAGGACCTACAAGAGTGCAGCTCAGTAAGGGAACAATGGGTAAGACATTCTTCACAAAGAATAAACTCAAAGTCAAATCCATGAATTCTCCTAACTGCCAAGGCAAATGGTTGCCAAACTTCCTGCCAGTGACAAATATTCCATTTTTCTTTGGTTTTAATGAGTTTTATTTATTTTGTGTGGGGGGGTGGTATGGGGAATATGGAGGAATGGTTATTTTATCTCTTCTCTACCATTGTATATTGGGTAGAAAAATAAATTTTTCTTTAGAATTGGCATTGGCAAACTTTTTCTTATAGGGCTAAATAATATTTTAGTCTACATATTTTTTTTTAGATTTATTCATTCATTTGAGGGGCGACAAGGGAGAGGGAGATAATCTCAAAAAGATTCTCTGCTGAGCTTGAGTCCAATGTGGGGCTTGATCTCAGGACCTTGAGATCATTACCTGAGCCAAAACCAAGAGTTAGATGCTTAACTGACTGAGCTATCTAAGAACTCCTATTTTAGGCTATGTCAAAATTGCTCAGTCCTGCTCAGATCTATCACTGCAAGACATCATAGTCAACACATAAATAAATGAAAATGGCTGTGTTCCAATAAAACATTATTTTAATAAAATAGGCAGCTGGACCATAGGTCACATTTGAAGACCCCAGCTTCAGAACAGTGGAGTATGTGAATCACGTATAAAACTGATGGAAAGGACTTCACTTTATGAGGAAATACTGCACAAGTATGGGTGAGCCAGAAGCCAATTTTAAGTGTTACTATTGGATAAAAACTTTTTTTGTTTGAGAAGGAAGAATAATCAGAAGAACAAAATTTGATAAAGATTGTCTGAATATCTATAATTCCATTTCCTTTACTCACAGGGCATACAGTTAAATTTTCTTCCTTATTCTTTCTGCATTTTGAGGTAGCCACATAGCTGAGTTTTTGACAATGTCATATGGGAGAAGATACTGTTCATTTCTTTTATGCTTTTTACATACAGAGAATCTTTAGGCATTTCTCATTATCATCCCCAGATTTTTTAAAGATCTTGACACCAACTTCATTATCAGTTATGGAAGCCATAGGTTGGATGCCATAGATAGTAGAATTTTAATCATCCAATGTTCCTGAATAACAGTGTGGATTATTTATTAGGAAGACCCATTCTAACTGTGACTTAAGTTCATCAGTTTAGAAGTGAATGGTATCTTAGCTAATTCAAGAACCTTTCTATTGCTTATGCCTTCAACTGAATATCCTCTAGGTCACTGCAATAGTATCAATCATAATTAAGTATCTGAGTAGTGCATCTTGTTTATAAGTATATTGTTTCTTTCTTTCTTTCTTTCTTTCTTTCTTTCTTTCTTTCTTTTTTTCTTTCTTTCTTTCTTTCTTTGACAGAGAGAGAGAGATCACAAGTAGGCACAGAGGCAGGCAGAGAGAGGGGAAAGCAGGCTCCCTGCTGAGCAGAGAGCCCAATGCAGGGCTCGATCCCAGGACCCTGAGATCATGACCTGACCTGAAGGCAGAGGCTTAAACCACTAAGCCACCAGACGCCCCTATAAGTATATTCTTAAGATAATCTTGTACCAATTTCTAGGCAATAGAAATACATTGAATTGGAAGATAAAATATAATTATGAAAAACCCAAAAACCTATTTTCACCTATATCTATTTTTGTTTTGAACCAAAAAGTGATATTTGAATGTACCGAAGCACATAGTGACTCTATTCTGAGATAAGTTGCTTTTAGAAGTACTTAGTGCACACCCAGCAAATTTGATAATCTGGAAGAAATGGATGCATTTCTAGAGACTTATAAACTACCACAACTGAACCAGGAAGAAATAGAAAACCTGAACAGACCCATAACCAGTAAGGAGATTGAAGCATTCATCAAAAATTTCCCCCAAAACAAGAGCCCAGGGCCAGATGGCTTCCCAGGGGAATTCTACCAAACATTTTTTTTTAAGATTTTATTTATTTGACACACAAAGATCACAAGTAGGCAGAGAGCCAGACAGAGAGAGGGGGGAAGCAGGCTCCCCACTGAGCAGAGAGCCAGATGTGGGACTCGATCCCAGGATCCTGGGATCATGACCTGAGCCAAAAGCAGAGGCTTTAACCCACTGAGCCACCCAGGTGCCCCTCTACCAAAGATTTAAAGAAGAATTAATTCCTATTCTCCTGAAGCTGCTCTAAAAAATAGAAATGGAAGAAAAACTTCCAAACTCATTTCATGAGGCCAGCATTACCTTGATCCCAAAACCAGATAAAGATCCCATCAAAAAAGAGAATTATAGACCAATATCCTTGATGAACACAGATGCGAAAATTCTCACCAAAATACTAGCCAATAGGATCCAACAGTATATTGACAGTATTATTCACCTCGACCAAATGGGATTTATTCCAGGGCTGCAAGGTTGGTTCAACATCCACAAATCAATCAATGTGATACAATACATTAATAGAAAGAACAAGAAAACATGATACTCTCAATAGATGCTGAAAAAGTATTTGAGAAAGTACAGCATCCTTTCTTGATCAAAACTCTTCAAAGTGTAGGGATAGAGGGTAGATACCTCAATATCATCAGAGCCATCTATGAAAAACCCACTGCAAATATTCTCAATGGAGAAAAACTGAGAGCTTTTCTGCTAAGTTCAGGAACATGGCAGAATGTCCATTATCACCACTGCTATTCAACATAGTACTAGAAGTCCTAGCCTCAGCAATCAGACAACAAAAAGAAATTAAAGGCATCCAAATCGGCAAAGAAGAAGTCAAACTATCACTTTTTGCAGATGATATGATACTATATGTGGAAAACCCAAAAGATTCCACTCCAAATCTGTTAGAACTTGTACAGGAATTCAGTAAAGTGTCAGGATATAATATTAATGCACAGAAATCAGTTGCATTTCTATACACAAACAACAAGACAGAAGAAAGAGAAATTAAGGAGTCAATCCCATTTACAGTTGCACCCAAAACCATAAGATACCTAGGAATAAACCTAACCAAAGAGGCAAAGGATCTATACTCAGTAAACTACAAAGTACTCATGAAAGAAATTGAGGAAGACACAAAGAAATGGAAAAATGTTCCATGCTCATGGATTGGAAGAACAAATATTGTGAAAATGTTTATGCTACCTAAAACAATCTACATGTTTAATGCAATTCTTATCAAAATACCATCCATTTTTTCAAAGAAATGGAACAAATAATCCTAAAATTTATAAGGAACCAGAAAAGACCTCAAATAGCCAGAGGAATATTGAAAAAGAAAGCCAAAGTTGGTGGCATCACAATTCCGGACTTCAAGCTCTATTACAAAGCTGTCATCATCAAGACAGTATGGTACTGACACAAAAACAGACACATAGATCAATGGAACAGAATAGACACGTGTACCCGAATGTTTATACCAGCAATGTCCACAATAGCCAAACTATGGAAAGAACCTAGATGTCCATCAACAGATGAATGGATAAAGAAGATGTAGTATAAATATACAATGGGATACTATGCAGCCATCAAAAGAAATGGAATCTTGCCATTTGTGATGATGTGGATGTAACTAGAGGGTATTATGCTTAAAGAAATAAGTCAATCAGAGAATATGATCTCCCTGATATGAGGAAGTTGAGAGGCAATGTGGGGGGGTTGGGGGTAGGAAAGGACTAAATGAAACAAGATGGGATCAGGAGGGAGACAATCAGAGACTGTTAATCTCACAAAACAAACTGAGGGTTGCAGAGGGGAGGAGGTTAGGGAGAGTGTGGTTGGGTTATAGACATTGGGGAAGGTGTGTGCTATGGTGAGTGCTGTAAGTGTGTAAACCTGGCAATCACAGACCTGTACGCCTGGGGCTAATAATAAATTATATGTTAATTTTTTACATTATATGTTAATTAAAAATTTAAAAAATAATAAAAAAGCAAAAAAATAGAAACAAAAAAAAAAGAAGTACTTAGTGTACACAGAGACTTTAAAATTTATAAAATAACTACATTTCCATAGCCAGTTTGTTAACTGTTTTTCTTAAGTTCTACATTTGGTTCTGTATGATTAATTAGGCTCATGTATTTCCCTAGTAAACTTACCATGAGTTTTAATGCCTAGATTTTACATAAGAAAAAGTAAGTCATAGATAATACATATTAACCTAGGAAAAATTTGTGTAGTAAAAAAATGTGAACTTCAAATGTTATATTTTCCTCATGATGCTATTTTATTTAACAGGTAATCTCAATATTTTGACTTAGGATATTTGGATATTCCAAAAATTCTTGAATGATATCAAAAGTGGATTCATTATGTACTTGACAGTCTGATTAAAAAACTTATTTGGCCAGAAGGAATGGTCTGTAGGTAATGGGATCTTTATCTACTTGTTTGGTTGATAATATGTGCATTTTCCCAAACTAATATTTTTATATTTCCAAGTAAGCCTATATAATAGAGTTGATTTGGGGGTTATTCCTTCAATTTGCACATGCCACTACAACCTGAGTTATTGAGAATCTTACCGCTTAGCTGGAAGGCAACATCTTCAAAACCGGATTTCAAATTCTATGAATTGTTAATAATTACATTCTTTATACCCTCTCTGGAATAGAATTTTATTGTGAATAAAATATTTAAAATGGACTTTAAGAATAAAACATTAGGTGAGATTAGTGTTCCCATAGTGTGAAATATTTGAAAAGTAAGGAGAGTTTATTTTGTAAAAGAACAAATCATTTTTTAAATTAACTGTGCTCTTTGACACTGACTTGCTCAGAGTTGAACATTTTTTGGCCAACTTCATATTTGATTTGACAGAACATTTTGTGCTACAGTTATTAGTTCCTGAAACATGACATTTGAATAAGCCATGACTTGGCAAAAGATACAGAAGTTTTCATTTCTAGGTATTTGGTTAATTTTAGCTGTAACTGGTCATTATAATCTTCAAAATAGTCCAATAGTGTTTATAACTACATTTGCAAAACAAGGACATTTGTAGTAGTGTTTGTAGCACATACAGTTCAAAAGAAGAAAATAATTCTTGCTCTAAAACCAAAATATTTCTATTTTGTAACTGCTCTGTTTTCTTCCTTCCATCCCTTTTTCCTCCCCTCTTTTTTACATTTTTCTCCCTCTCTCCTTTTTTATGTTTTTAAACTAAACAAAAAATTGGCCTTAGTGTCTTTTTCAAAAAACACTGCCCTTGCTTTTATCAGTTGCCTATGTTTCTTTTGTCTACTAGAAGTCAAAGTAGATGGTGTTTCTTCTACAGGTTCTTACATAACGGGATTGAGTTCAAGCTCTTTTATTTACATCACTGTGTCTACATCTAAATTGATATTTGTTGTACTGAATTATTTCTGATTTTTTTTTTGTCCTTTCAGCCCCAAATTTTGAGCACATTTTTGGAAGGGATAGGTTGTATTCTTCACATTATTCATACATTTTGGAACATTATAAATCCAATAAGCATCTGATGAATGATTTTCTGTACACATTTATACTCTGAAACAAAAAGCTGATGCTTTCTTCAATCTTCCCATGGGATCCCTGGAAATGCTACGGTTATGGGAACAGATGTATACATGAATATGTTTGGAAAAAATTAATTCATTATTGGTGACACTTTCCTGAATTTTGTTTTCAATATATGTACATATATATGTATACTTTTTCTTATTAAGAAATATTTCTCTTTTTGATAAAATCTTTACATTTCTCTACTAATTGCATCAAATGTTTATGAAGGAAGTTTATTTAGCACTTATTTACTGAATTTTTTAATAACTAAGTAATAATTTAAAAATCAAAATCATCTAAAGGGTATTTAAAACCTACAATGTTTCAAATATGGCTTTAATTTTCATGGAATTCTGAAAAGTATATTTCCTATCTGCCTACATTTCCAGAAACGATCAAGTTCTTAAGGACAAAAGTTACATTAAGTAATTTGTTTAAAAGTGTAGTACTGGTACATAGTATGCAGACTTTAACTGGATAATATTTACATATAAAAAGGAATGTATGATTAAAATGAATACTTTGTCTTTTAGATAATGTCTTGAATTTTAAAATATTTAATAAATATAGATAATGTACATGTATGCATATGTTTTCTCCTTAATATTAGATTAAAATGCATTACATAATATAAACATTTAATGATATCTGGCATAGGCATCTTTCCTTAGAAAGGAGAGTTTTCTAATTTGCTTTCATCAAGATAAATATGATCATATTAATCCAAGATAATTTGCATGATATTGTTGATATTTTACCATGAACCAAAAGAAGTATCTATAGGGATGTGGTATTAAAAAGGATTTGCTTTAATTATAATTTATTATTTGTTACTTTGATCTATTCCATAACTTTAATGTCTCCTTTCATCTATTTCATCCATGAATATTATCATTAGAATTATTGATTTTGCATTGTAAGGAAGGAGACTGAAGAAGAACCCTGTTAATTAGGGGCTATTTTTTATTTGACAATGCACAATGAAGCTAGTATTTGAAATAGCTCAATGTCTGAAAGAACTATAGGAAATAGATTACTTGATTGTTTTTAATATCAGCAAGGAAAATTTTTACCAAAAAAGCACCAAATTTGCTTTTAAGAAATATTTAAATGCAGAATTATGACATATATTAATATTGCTATCTATGATATTGTAGTTAATGCAAAGTGAATCACAATGCATCCAGAAAGTCCAGATGCTAAAAAAAGGTGCAAACTGGGGTGCCTTGGTGGCTCAGTTGGTTAAGCGACTGCCTTCAGCTCAGGTCATGATCCTGGAGTCCCGGGATGGGGTCCCGCATCAGGCTCCCAGCTCCACGGGGAGTCTGCTTCTCCCTCTGACCTTCTCCTCGTTCATGCTCTCTCTCACTGTCTCTCTCTCAAATAAATGGATAAAATATTAAAAAAAAAAAAAGAATCCTATGGCCAACTGCTGTTAGCCTGTTCCCTTTAAAAAAAAAAAAAGGTGCAAACTTAGAAAAAATATTTTGTTACTTTTGAATTGATTTATATGTGCATTCAGAAATTCCCTAATAAAATAATTGAAATTGGAATAAGTGTAAAAATATAATTTTAAATAGGTAGACAATTTTTTAAATGATAAAATATTATTTTTATAACAAAATGATATATATATTCATTACTGACACATAGGGATGCATGCACACACACATTTACACACATATATACATGTATGTCTTTGTTTTCTTTTCTAGGATAACCTTTAAATGATCTCAAAATACTCTTCTCTTTTTCTATATCATTTCCCATATTTAAGTTATATATTTTTGACTCCAGACTATTCTATCAGTCCTCATCTTTTTATCACTTTTCATATTCTCACTTCCCTTCCCATTATTATAACAAAGAATCCAATTTTCTAACTCTTTTCTGGCTAATTCCCTGCCCTTTGCTGTTTTCTACAATTATAGCAATTTTCTAAACTATAACTTCCATGCCAGTCATCCCTTTGCTTAAAAGTTTATTCCCAGGGCCCTGTATGGCTCAGTTGGTTAACTGTCCAACTTTTGATTTTGACTCAGATCATGATTTCAGGGTCTTCAGATCAAGTCCAGTATCCTGGCTCCCTGCTTAGTGGGTAGTCTGCTTATCTCCCTCTCTATCTGCCCCTCTTCCTACTTGTCCTCTCTCTTTCTCTCTAATAAATAAATATTTTTCTAAAAAAGAAGTTTATTTCTGATTAATTTTACTTTGGAAAACCTAAGTGGATGGAAAACAGTTCGCTGTTTCATTAATGCAATTAAGAAAATGCATGCATTTTATTAATTGAAAATATTTCTGAGTTATACAAAAGAAAATGAAGTAAATATATAGCATGAAAGGTTAGGTGCAGGGAGAGGAACTTCCTGATTAAAAGCTTTTCTTTTTTTTTTTTTTAACATTAAGGCAACTATGATATCTGCTTCCCAGGATTTTAAGAATTAAAGAGACTCATCTCTCTGACAGATTAGGTGTGATTTTGCCTGGAGGTAGGTGACAGAAGAGATAGCCCATGTACTGTGATATGAAGTAAGGAATAATAGATTTTGAGTACCTTATAACAGCAGTTCATCATTTTTTTTCCTCTTCCTGAAATTTTGTAAGTTGTCTAGACTTTGGATATAGGACTGTATCATCAAGCAACTTTTGGATTTAACTGGAATTTCTATAGACCTGGCCTTATCAGGATTTCTGATATCATATCATCTGATATAAGTGCTGAAGGCAATTTCCCATTTTTTTTTATAAGTACTTGTTTTTTTTTTTGTATTGAACATGTAACTGTTGCAAAAGGAAAGTGCAAATCATATATTTTTATAATCAAAGAGTAAAGAAAATGTAGTCAATCAATTCTCTCATACGTATAATTTATAATTAGATAATTTTAAGTATTATTTTAATAGTATTTAATAGTATTTATTTTTATTATGTTTCAAGAATCCCTGTTTCTTATTTTATTTCTTATTGTAAATCTTTTACATATTCCCTACTATCCTACGTATGCCCTACATATGCACGAACCTTAATGGTGTTTTCTGTCATAAAAGGTTATATAATCTTTAAATTTAAAAGAGTTAGTAAAACATTTCTGGAAAATAATCCAAATCAAAATTGCAAGCTTTTAATATCTAAAATAATGTAAATAAACAACTTCTTTATACTCAAAAACACAATCATTAGCAAAACCTTAAGATAGCATCAAATATAAATTTTATCACCAATAATTTTAGAAAAATGACATCCAGGAAATGTAATGGAAGATAACAGAAAATTTCCATAAGGCTAATTCCTCTTCCTTCCTCACATCACTAAAATACAGTAAGTGGATATAAAATAAACTATAACATCCTGAGACTTCTCATGAATGATACTTAGATGGTGCTTAGAAAGAATTATGTTAGCCGCTGAATGGAAAACAGGAAAAAATCAGAGAGGAGATAGTAATACCTACTACCTCAGTTCTAGGCAAAAAATGAAAAAATGTTCCACTGTAGAAATACAGTGGAAAAGAAGCAAGAACAACTACAATTGCAGAAATTGTTCTCTTCAGTTTGGCACAGAGTTCACTAACGGACATTACTGAGACAACTAAGGAAATCTACATGTTGATAATACATTAGATTTTAGTCTGTATCAAGTTTAAGTCAACATTTTACTTTCTCAATGTGATTATTATATTGGATTTATGTGAAAGAATGGTTTAGTTTTTATAAAATATTTGAAATGTTTTGGGATGAAGTGACATGTTGTCTGCACGTAATTTTTTAAAAGTTTCCGAAAACTGTGTGAGCGTGTGTGTGTGTGTGTGTGAGCACGAAGAGATAAAAGAGAAAGTGGCAAATGTTAATGATTTTCTGATCTAGGTAAATAATATATAAGAGTTGATTTTACTAGTCTTGCAGCACTTTTATAGTATTTTATTTTCTCTCAAAATAAGTTGAAGGGATAAAAAAACTAACAAAAAGAAAAATGACTGGGCAAGTTATTTGTTGTGGAAGGAGGGAAAGTTTGATTACAACATAATTACATAGTGTTTTGGAAGGTTTTAGAAAGGGAATGATATAATCTGATTTTCTGAATTTAAAAGATCTCTTAGTACTGTGGAGAATATATGATGTGGAGAATGATGGGTCAAAAGACCAAGCACAAAGTTATTGTAGTAGCCTAGGAAAAAGACACGTAGATTTGACTGAAGAACTGGGGATGATGCAAAGCACTTTTTTAAAGTAACATTTTGGAAGTAGATACAGCAAAAATTGCTCATAATTTTGTTTGGTTCAAGTAAGGAAAGAATGATTAACTAAGCTTTGGCCTGAGAAAACGGGCAGATGTATGATTAAATGAGAGAATTGACATAACAGTCTAGTAAGATGAATGCAAGAGTTCTGTTTAGTTATAATAAGTTTCAGGTGACTTTTGGACTTTTGGGGGAATTATCAGCTGAAACATTCAAGAATGAAGCAGGTAAGAAACTAGGGAAACATAAATTAGGCATTAATCTTCATGGAGATGATATTTAAGGCAATGATAGTCCAAGAGTTCAAGTGAGAAATAAGAGTGGAAATAGAAATAATATTAAAAGGTTGGGAGATAATCTTAGGAAATTTCAAAATTTAGAATTGAAGAAAGAAAGAAAAATTTGAAAACAAGGTTTATATAAAATAGACTACGATAAAAGAAGAGAATAAGGAAAGGGTGGAGTTAGCGAGTTCCACAGAACTGAATCCTTCAAGAAGAAAGAAATTCCTTAAAATCAAGATCAAGATAAAGATGTTCATTCTTTCTATTTCTCTTCAACACAGTACTGGAGTTTCTGACTGGACAATTAGCCAAAGTTAATAATAAGAAGAAAAATAAATTAAAGGTATCCAGACTGGAAAGAAAGAATTAAACTTTCTATCAGTATGTGATATAATTATTTATATATAGAAGTTACTACAGAATCTACCAAAAAACCCTAAACGAATAAAAATAACCAGTGAGTTTGTAAGATATAAGAATCAACATATAATTATAAAACTAATTTTTTTTTTTTTGACTGACAGAGATCACAAGTAGGCAGAGAGGCAGGCAGAGAGAGGGGGAAGCAGGCTCCCTGCTGAGCAGAGAGTCCGAGGCGGGGCTCGATCCCAGGATCCTGGGATCGTGACCTGAGCCAAAGGCAGAGGCTTTAACCCACTGAGCCACCCAGGCTCCCCTACAAAACTAAAATTTAAAAAATTCCATATATGATAAAAATATTCCATATAACATAAGAAAGAATAAAATAATTAAGAATAAATTTAACAAAAGAAGTGAGATATTTATACATGAAAAACAACAAAAAATGTTGAAACAATTTTAAAAAATATAAAAAATGAACAGATATCCCATGTTCATGAGTCAGAAGACTTAATTATCAAGATAACAATACTCCTCAAATTGATCATCAGATTCAACATAATCTCTGACAGACTCATGTTGCCTTTTTGGGCAGAAATTGATGAGTTGATTTTAAAATTCATATGGAAATACAAGAAAAGCAGTATAGCTAAAACAATCTTTAAAAATAGTATTGAAGACAGAGGAGGCATACATAGCAATTTGAAAACTTACTACACAGCTACACTAATCAAAGCACTGTGCAACTAATGTAAGGATTAAGATATAGAATACTGAGATACAATTGAAAGTCCACAAAAATATCCATAGTTTTACAATCAATTATTTTTAATTAATTTTAATTAAGGCGTCCATATAATTCAGTGAAGGAAATAATAGTCTTTTCAACAAT
Organism: Enhydra lutris kenyoni; assembly: GCF_002288905.1. NCBI lineage: Eukaryota > Metazoa > Chordata > Mammalia > Carnivora > Mustelidae > Enhydra > Enhydra lutris. The sequence goes on along the minus strand of NW_019154099.1, from coordinate 13,964,958 downwards.
AGTCTTTTCAATAGTCTATTCAACAAATGGTGCTGGGATAACTGGATAGTCCTGGGACAACTGGACCTCCACTTGCAAAGAAATGGAATTGGATCCCCACTAATACCACACACACGTATTAAGTCAAACTTTACCATAGGCCTAATTATAAGACCTAAACTATTAAACTCCCAGAAAAAAACAGAAACAAATATTTATGACCTTGAGGTAGGTGAAGTTTTATTAGATGGCTCTGAATGCACAAATTTCTAAGAAATGCATATATTAGACTATACCAAAGTAAAAACTTTCATGTGTATATCATATCATTAAAGTGTCATGACAGTTCACAGAATGGAAGAAAGCATTTGTAAATCATCTATCTGTAAGGAAACTTTTATACAGAATGTGTAAACAATTCTAAATACTTAATAATAAAAAGACAATAAACCAATTAAAAGGAAATAAATAATTTAAATAGACATTTCTCCAAAGAAGAATATAAAAAATTGTTAGTAAGAATATGAGATGATTCTCAACAACATTAGCTATTTAGGAAAACACAAATCAAAACTAAATAGATACCACCTCACACACACTAGAATGGCTATAACCCAAAGGGCAGATGATATTAAACATTGGTAAGGATGTGGAAAATTGGGAACCCTCCTACCTCACAATTGGGCATGTGAATGGTGCAGCCATTTTGAAAAACAGTTTGACATTCTCTTACATGCTGAACATAAAGTTATATGACACAATTCCACTCCTAGGTGTATATCCAAGAGAAATGAAAAACTATATCCCCACAAAAACCTGTACAAAAATGTTCATTATCACATTATTCATAATATCCTAAAAGTGGAACACCCTAAATGTCTTTTCACATATAAATGTCTAAACAAATGGTGGTATACTTGTTCAATGGGATATTACCAGACCAAGAAAGGAATGAGATATTTATACATGCTACAACATCAATTAATCTTGAGAATTTTATATTTTTTTAAAGACTCTAATATTTATTTATTTGCCACAGAGAGAGAGCACAAGTAGGTAGAGCACCAGGCAGAGGTAGAGGGAGAAGCAGGCACCCCCACTGAGCAGAGAGCCAGATGCGGGACTTGAGCCCAGAACCTTGTGATCATGACCCAAGCTGAAGGCAGGTGTTCAACTGACTGAGCCATCCAGGTGCCCTGAGAATTTTATACTAATTTCAAAAAGCAAGTTGCAATTACCCATATTGTATTATTCTCTCTTTATTAAATGTTAAGAATAAACAAATTTATGTAATAAAAAGGAGATTAGTGCTTACCTAGGCCCTGGGGGTGAGGTAGGGTATGACAAATAGGTGGGGGGGTTTCTTTTGTGAATAATGAAAATATTATAACATTGACTGTGGCGATGGTTATATAACACTGTGAATATGGTAAAAACAATTGAATTGTATGCTTTAAATGGCTGAAGTTTTGAAATGTGTATTATATTTTAATAAAGATTTTTTTTAACGATGCCTGGGTAGTTCAGTTGGTTAATTGTCAGCCTTCAGCTCAGGTCATGAGCCTCAGGTCCTGGGATGGAGTCCCACATCAAGACTAGATCTACAGGGAGCCTGCATCTCCCTCTGCCTGCCGCTACCCCTGCTTGTGCTCTCTCTCTCTCTCTCTCTGACAAATAGATAAGTTTTTTTTTTAAAAGATAATTTTTTTTAAAAGAAGAGAGTAATATCTCAGATCCTATAAGAGTTCCATTTAAAAAAAGGCAGCAAATTGACCATAACATCTAAAAAGATGAAGGTAACTGGTTACATTGATAAAAGCAATTTTATTGGCTGGTAAGAATGAAAGATACTGTTATTTTTATGGAGGCTTCATCACACAGGAATGATCAATTATTAAATCTCCTTCCAATCCCTTTCCCATCTCTGAAGAATGGGGTGTAGAGCCGAAAATTACAAGCTTGGTCTTTATGGTGACCGGCCCTATCTAGGAACCCACCAAGAACTACCTCTTTAGAACAGAGACACTGCAATCACCCAAGAAGTTCCAAAGGATTTAGGAGCTCTGTGTCAGGAAATGGAGTCAAAAACTAAATACTAGAATAAAAGATTCTCCTAACACCCCTATTTACAAAGGATATTTGGAGCTCTGGGCCAGAAACCAAGGGTAGATAGATAGATAGAAAGATATCTTTTTATTCTTTTCTTATTTTTTCACACTTACAAAACAGAAATTCACTTTCTTACAGTTCCAGAGGCTAAAAGTTCAAGATCAAAGTGCGCTCAGGGTAGGTTTCTGGTAAGATTTCTCTTCCTGGTTTATAGGCCTCCAGCTTCTTGCTGTGCCTTCAACATGGCCTTTTCTATGTGTGAATATGGAAAGAGCACTTTCTTGTCTCTTCCTCTTCTTGTTAAGGACTTGTGTCCTTACAAGGACTCATTCTTACGACCTAACCTCTATTTTCTTCTTACAGGCCCTGTCTCCAAATACAGTCATTCTAGGAATTAGGGCTTCAACATATGAATTAGAGATGGTGGGAAACACAATTTAGTCTATAAAACAGGAAGAAGTATATTTTAAAAATTTACAAGATTATATGATGATGATGATTGCCTGTCAGAGATTCATGATCATAATATTTGAGTGACATCATTCAGCACATTTTTTTAAAAAAATTTTCTTCAGCAGTACTGTAAACAAACAGGAGAGCTTAAGAAGTACTAGTCTTTTTCCAGAAATTATTATAGAAAATGAGGGAGTCAATGGAGAAAATGGTTTTAACAAGGGCATAAGTTTATTTGAAATGGAATATAAATTGAGTGAAGAGACAAGAAATGAGAGAGTGAAGTTTGTAGGATCAGGAATTGGGTATACCAACTGGGTTGAGTTGCTAGAGTAATGATGTCAGAGTAAGTGATCTACAAAGATAATAGCGATTCAAATGTAAAATACTTCAAATGGAAATTTTGGGGTTGTAGAATTACTTTTGATAATGAAGATGAAATGATTATAACAATGGGAGTTTGAAGTGGGAAGTAAAATAAAAACTTTTTGTATTGTATGTTGACTAGCTGAAAATTATAATAAAAATAAAGTAAAAAATCAAAATAATTTTCAGTCTCAGGAGGTCAAGAAATTGAAAGCTAGTGTGAAGAGAGGTGAAAAGAGTGGTTGCCAAGTATACTGACCAACGTGGATGTGGAGAGGAAGGCAGAGAGCAAGATTTCCAAAGGTGTGCTTAGATGGTTTTGTAGGTGAATTTATTTACAACAGTTATGCTTGCTTGGGAATTTTGGAAAAATATAATAATGTTGCCTGCGCTTAACCCCAAGTGTTTCTCATTTAGTTAATCTATGGTGTTGCTTGATCTTAATATTTAAAAAACCTACTTGATATTTCTAATAAGCAGAAGCATTTACTTAAATCATCTCCAATGTTAATCAATTTTAATTATCGGGTGAAACATAATGTGATTTATATCATGTTGGGCTCTCCCACTAATTGCCTTTACTCTCCAAATATGTTGGTTGTTTTTTTACAATTAAATATTCAAATATTAATTTTTCAAATAGTTTTACCAATCTGTAAAAACATTCTGTTGTTTTACTTTAATTCCAATTGTTTTAGATAGGGAGAAAAAGTTTTAAGAAATCATGTTTGCATTTTACAGCTATTTAACATTCTTTTTAAGGCCCTCACTAGAATTTTTATTATGTTTATTCCTAGTTTTTAAGAAATGTATTGCATTTTAAACTTGTAAATGTGACATTTTTGGATAAAGAATCTTTTATTTTGATATGTTACTTTTACGACTAGCTCCCTTATTAAATTCTATTATTGTTTCTAACAGTTTTCTTGTTAATTTACTAGACAAACTATTTTATTCCCTGCAAATAATGAATATACATTAAAAGAAGAGTGACCATAGAAATATATCCATTGATATAAAGAAATTATACATTTTGGCCAAATCACAATTCCATAATTATTGTTGGTCAGATAACATCACTTATAAAAATCTAATATTTTCTGACTAACTTATCCCTGTAAATATTATTCAATTTCAGTGACAACAGAAGTATGGATGACAGAAATAAGTAGTTCTTTGTATTTATCTTATGCAGAAAATAAAAGAACACAAAGGGCTCAGAATTTCTCACATTTCTATAAACTGAATTTGTAAAATCTTCATGTTATTTATAAGAAGCATATTTTAATACACATGGAAGTTAGGGAACACTTCGTGTCAAAGATACTTCCTGCACTTGGAGAAAAATGCATTGTCATCCCCTTCATCATGCAAACAAACTAATTTTTCCTTCAGGTTTCATATCACAAGATGTTGGTAGTTCAGTTAAAGAATTCTGCTGTAGGGAGGAGTCAAGATGGCGGAGAAGTAGCAGGCTGAGACTACTTCAGGTAGCGGGAGATCAGCTAGATAGCTTATCTAAAGATTGCAAACACCTACAAATCCAACGGGAGATCGAAGAGAAGAAGAACAGCAACTCTAGAAACAGAAAATCAACCACTTTCTGAAAGGTAGGACTGGCGGAGAAGTGAATCCAAAGCGATGGGAAGATAGACCGCGGGGGGAGGGGCCGGCTCCCGGCAAGCGGCAGAGCAACGGAGCACAAAATCGGGACTTTTAAAAGTCTGTTCCACTGAGGGACATCGCTCCAGAGGCTTAACCGGGGTGAAGCCCACGCAGGGTCAGCGTGGCCTCAGGTCCCGCAGGGTCACAGAAGGATCAGGGGTGTCTGAGTGTCGCAGAGCTTACAAGTATTAGAACAGGGAAGCCGGCTACAGAGACAGAGCCGAGGAGTAAGCTCTAAGCTCGGGGTTACCTTGAACCGGTCGCAGGCTCGGTCAGCTCGGAGCGCGGCCGGAGGCAGGGTGACGGGAGTAAATCGGCGCTGTTCTCTGAGGGCGCACTGAGGAGTGGGGCCCCGGGCTCTCGGCTCCTCCGGGCCGGAGACCGGGAGGCCGCCATCTTCATTCCCGCCCTCCGGAACTCTACGGAAAGCGCTCAGGGAACAAAAGCTCCCGAAAGCAAACCCGAGCGGATTACTCAGCCCGGCCCCTGGTAAGGGCGGTGCAACTCCGCCCGGGGCAAAGACACTTGAGAATCACTACAACAGGCCCCTCCCCAAGAAGATCAACAAGAAGCCCAGCAAGGATCAAGTTCACCTACCAAGGAGTATAGTTTCAATACCAAGGAGAGCAGCGTAATTCCAAAGGAGGAGAAAGCAAGGCACGGAACTCATGGCTTTCTCCCCATGATTCTTTAGCCTTGCAGTTAATTTAATTTTTTTTCTTTTTCAATTTATTTTTCTTCTTCTGCTAAATTTTTTTAACTTTTACCCTTTTCTTTTTTAACGTTTTTTAACTAGTTTATCTAATATATATATTTTTTTTCCTTTTTATATTTTTTTCTTTATTGGTTTTCTTTTTTTAATTGTTTCTTCCTTTTTTTCTTCTTCTTTTTTTTTTTTTCTTTTTCTTCTTTCTGAACCTCTTTTTATCCCCTTTCTCCCCCTCGTGATTTGGGATCTCTTCTGATTTGGCTAAAGCATATTTTCCTGGGGTTTTTGCCACCCTTTTAGTATTTTACTTGCTCCTTCATCTACTCTTATCTGGACAAAATGACAAGGCGGAAAAATTCACCACAAAAAAAAAGAACAAGAGGCAGTACCAAAGGCTAGGGACCTAATCAATACAGACATTGGTAATATGTCAGATCTAGAGTTCAGAATGATGATTCTCAAGGTTCTAGCCGGGCTCGAAAAAGGCATGGAAGATATTAGAGAAACCCTCTTGGGAGATATACAAGCCCTTTCTGGAGAAATAAAAGAACTAAAATCTAACCAAGTTGAAATCAAAAAAGCTATTAATGAGGTGCAATCAAAAATGGAGGCTCTCACTGCTAGGATAAATGAGGCAGAAGAAAGAATTAGCGATATAGAAGACCAAATGACAGAGAATAAAGAAGCTGAGCAAAAGAGGGACAAACAGCTACTGGACCATGAGGGGAGAATTCGAGAGATAAGTGACACCATAAGACGAAACAACATTAGAATAATTGGGATTCCAGAAGAAGAGGAAACAGAGAGGGGAGCAGAAGGTATATTGGAGAGAATTATTGGAGAGAATTTCCCCAATATGGCAAAGGCAACAAGCATCAAAATCCGGGAGATTCAGAGAACCCCCCTCAAAATCAATAAGAATAGGTCCACACCCCGTCACCTAATAGTAAAATTTACAAGTCTTAGTGACAAAGAGAAGATCCTGAAAGCAGCCCGGGAAAAGAAGTCTGTAACATACAATGGTAAAAATATTAGATTGGCAGCAGACTTATACACAGAGACCTGGCAGGCCAGAAAGAGCTGGCATGATATATTCAGAGTACTAAATGAGAAAAACATGCAGCCAAGAATACTATATCCAGCTAGGCTATCATTGAAAATAGAAGGAAAGATTAAAAGCTTCCAGGACAAACAAAAACTGAAAGAATTTGCAAATACCAAACCAGCTCTACAGGAAATATTGAAAGGGGTCCTCTAAGCAAAGAGAGACCCTAAAAGTAGAGGATCAGAAAGGAACAGAGACAATATACAATAACAGTCACCTTACAGGCAATACAATGGCACTAAATTCATATCTCTCAATACTTACCCTGAATGTTAATGGGCTAAATGCCCCAATCAAAAGACACAGGGTATCAGAATGGATAAAAAAACAAAACCCATCTATATGTTGCCTACAAGAAACTCATCTTAACCCCGAAGACACCTCCAGATTTAAAGTGAGGGGGTGGAAAAGAATTTACCATGCTAATGGACATCAGAAAAAAGCAGGAGTGGCAATCCTTATATCAGATCAATTAGATTTTAAGCCAAAGACTATAATAAGAGATGAGGAAGGACACTATATCATACTCAAAGGAACTGTCCAACAAGAAGATCTAACAGTTTTAAATATCTACGCCCCTAACATGGGAGCAGCCAACTATATAAACCAATTAATAACAAAATCAAAGAAACACATCAACAATCATACAATAATCGTAGGGGACTTTAACACTCCCCTCACTGAAATGGACAGATCATCCAAGCAAAAGATCAACAAGGAAATCAAGGCCTTAAATGACACACTGGACCAGATGGACATCACAGATATATTCAGAACATTTCATCCCAAAGCAACAGAATACACATTCTTCTCTAGTGCACATGGAACATTCTCCAGAATAGATCACATCCTCGGTCCTAAATCAGGTCTCAACCGGTATCAAAAGATTGGGATCATTCCCTGCATATTTTCAGACCACAATGCTCTGAAGCTAGAACTCAATCACAAGAGGAAATTTGGAAAGAACCCAAATACATGGAGACTAAAAGCATCCTTCTAAAGAATGAATGGGTCAACCAGGAAATTAAAGAAGAATTGAAAAAATTCATGGAAACAAATGATAATGAAAACACAACGGTTCAAAATCTGTGGGACACGACAAAGGCAGTCCTGAGAGGAAAATATATAGCGGTACAAGCCTTTCTCAAGAAACAAGAAAGGTCTCAGGTACACAACCTAACCCTACACCTAAAGGAGCTGGAGAAAGAACAAGAAAGAAACCCTAAACCCAGCAGGAGAAGAGAAATCATAAAGATCAGAGCAGAAATCAATGAAATAGAAACCAAAAAAACAATAGAACAAATCAATGAAACTAGGAGCTGGTTCTTTGAAAGAATTAATAAGATTGATAAACCCCTGGCCAGACTTATCAAAAAGAAAAGAGAAAGGACCCAAATAAATAAAATCATGAATGAAAGAGGAGAGATCACAACGAACACCAAAGAAATACAGACAATTATAAGAACATACTATGAGCAACTCTACGCCAACAAATTTGACAATCTGGAAGAAATGGATGCATTCCTAGAGACATATAAACTACCACAACTGAACCAGGAAGAAATAGAAAGCCTGAACAGACCCATAACCAGTAAGGAGATTGAAACAGTCATCAAAAATCTCCAAACAAACAAAAGCCCAGGGCCAGATGGCTTCCCGGGGGAATTCTACCCAACATTTAAAGAAGAACTAATTCCTATTCTCCTGAAACTGTTCCAAAAAATAGAAATGGAAGGAAAACTTCCAAACTCATTTTATGAGGCCAGCATCACCTTGATCCCAAAACCAGACAAGGATCCCATCAAAAAAGAGAACTACAGGCCAATATCCTTGATGAACACAGATGCAAAAATTCTCGCCAAAATACTAGCCAATAGGATTCAACAGTACATTAAAAGGATTATTCACCACGACCAAGTGGGATTTATTCCAGGGCTGCAAGGTTGGTTCAACATCCGCAAATCAATCAATGTGATACAACACATTAATAAAAGAAAGAACAAGAACCATATGATACTCTCCATAGATGCTGAAAAAGCATTTGACAAAGTACAGCATCCCTTCCTGATCAAAACTCTTCAAAGTGTAGGGATAGAGGGCACATACCTCAATATTATCAAAGCCATCTATGAAAAACCCACCGCAAATATCATTCTCAATGGAGAAAAACTGAAAGCTTTTCCGCTAAGGTCAGGAACACGGCAGGGATGTCCGTTATCACCACTGCTATTCAACATAGTACTAGAAGTCCTAGCCTCAGCAGTCAGACAACAAAAGGAAATTAAAGGCATCCAAATCGGCAAAGAAGAAGTCAAACTATCACTCTTCGCAGATGATATGATACTATATGTGGAAAACCCAAAAGACTCCACTCCAAAACTGCTAGAACTTGTACAGGAATTCAGTAAAGTGTCAGGATATAAAATCAATGCACAGAAATCAGTTGCATTTCTCTCACCAACAACAAGACAGAAGAAAGACAAATTAAGGAGTCCATCCCATTTACAATTGCACCCAAAACTATAAGATACCTAGGAATAAACCTAACCAAAGAGACTAAGAATCTATACACAGAAAACTATAAAGTACTCATGAAAGAAATTGAGGAAGACACAAAGAAATGGAAAAATGTTCCATGCTCCTGGATTGGAAGAATAAATATTGTGAAAATGTCTATGCTACCTAAAGCAATCTACACATTTAATGCAATTCCTATCAAAGTACCATCCATTTTTTTCAAAGAAATGGAACAAATAATCCTAAAATTTATATGGAACCAGAAAAGACCTCGAATAGCCAAAGCAATATTGAAAAAGAAAGCCAAAGTTGGTGGCATCACAATTCCAGACTTCAAGCTCTATTACAAAGCTGTCATCATCAAGACAGCATGGTACTGGCACAAAAACAGACACATAGATCAATGGAACAGAATAGAGAGCCCAGAAATAGACCCTCAACTCTATGGTCAACTCATCTTCGACAAAGCAGGAAAGAATATCCAATGGAAAAAAGACAGCCTTTTCAACAAATGGTGTTGGGAAAACTGGACAGCCACATGCAGAAAAATGAAATTGGATCATTTCCTTACACCACACACGAAAATAGACTCAAAATGGATGAAGGATCTCAATGTGAGAAAGGAATCCATCAAAATCCTTGAGGAGAACACAGGCAGCAACCTCTTCGACCTCAGCCGCAGCAACACCTTCCTCGGAACATCGCCAAAGGCAAGGGAAGCAAGGGCAAAAATGAACTATTGGGAGTTCATCAAGATCAAAAGCTTTTGCACAGCAAAGGAAACAGTTAACAAAACCAAAAGACAACTGACAGAATGGGAGAAGATATTTGCAAATGACATATCAGATAAAGGGCTAGTGTCCAAAATTTATAAAGAACTTATCAAACTCAACACCCAAAGAACAAATAATCCAATCAAGAAATGGGCAGAGGACATGAACAGACATTTCTGCAAAGAAGACATCCAGATGGCCAACAGACACATGAAAAAGTGCTCCATATCACTCGGCATCAGGGAAATACAAATCAAAACCACAATGAGATACCACCTCACACCAGTCAGAATGGCTAAAATTAACAAGTCAGGAAATGACAGATGCTGGCGAGGATGTGGAGAAAGGGGAACCCTCCTACACTGTTGGTGGGAATGCAAGCTGGTGCAACCACTCTGGAAAACAGCATGGAGGTTCCTCAAAATGTTGAAAATAGAACTCCCCTATGACCCAGCAATTGCACTGCTGGGTATTTACCCTAAAGATACAAACGTAGTGATCCGAAGGGGCACGTGCACCCGAATGTTTATAGCAGCAATGTCTACAATAGCCAAACTATGGAAAGAACCTAGATGTCCATCAACAGACGAATGGATAAAGAAGAGGTGGTATATATACACAATGGAATACTATGCAGCCATCAAAAGAAATGAAATCTTGCCATTTGCGACGACGTGGATGGAACTAGAGGGTATCATGCTTAGCGAAATAAGTCAATCGGAGAAAGACAACTATCATATGATCTCCCTGATATGAGGGGGAGGAGATGCAACATGGGGGGTTAAGGGTGTAGGAGAAGAATAAATGAAACAAGATGGGATTGGGAGGGAGACAAACCATAAGTGACTCTTAATCTCACAAAACAAACTGAGGGTTAATGGGGGGAGGGGGTTGGGGGGGTGGGATTATGGACATTGGGGAGGGTATGTGCTATGGTGAGTGCTGTGAAGTGTGTAAACCTGGTGATTCACAGACCTGTACCCCTGGGGATAAAAAGATATTATATGTTTAAAAAAAATAAAATTAAAAAAAAAAAAAAAAAAAAAGAATTCTGCTGTACATTTTGTGCTTTCAGTCTCAAAACAAACTAGGAACTAGAAAAACCCTAAATTCCATAGAATAAAAATAAAAGAAATGTATAGGGGTATGTATCATTGTCTTTTGGTGCAAATAAAGTTTAGTGAGTTCCAAGGAGTAAACAGAATAATATACTAGTCTTGATATTTTATATATGTGACATTGGGGTTATTTGGAATACTAGAAATTCCACAAATTAACTATTTGTGGAATGGTAATGTTCTGTTTTGGGGTTTGGTTTGGTTTGGTTTGGTTGGTTGGTTTTTAGTAGGTTATATACCCATGTGGGTCTTGTGCTCTTGACCCTGAGATTAAGAGTCGCAAATTTTACTGACTGAGCAAACAGGCGCCCCAAATGTTTACATTTTAAATGAAATTTTTATATAATTATATATAATAAAATAAATATAATATATATATATAAATATAAAATGTATAAATTGTAAAGCCATTGCCTAAATTGATATGGCAGGGAATTCAGATAGTACTATGTTATAACTTTTCCTGGAGATGCCATTCTTTAGAATTTCAATTTCTTCTGTGTTGCTATTGTGAATTGCATAGAGGTAAATAAAGATAACTATCTGTCTTATAAGCTTTAACGTTAATTACATTTATGTTGTATGCTGTTATTCATTTAAGTTTAACATATTTAAAATGTACCTTAACTTTTATAAACTCTTAGATATTTAGACTGTTTAATTCATTTCCAGTCTGTGAGTTGCAGTAAGATATATAATTTAGGCTACTTCCGTTTAGAGTGATTTCATTAGTTGTTTTTTCTCTAGTTTTCTTTTTTGTTGTTGTGGATGTTGTTGATATGTATAGCAGATGGCAACAATCACAGAAATCAGCACAGCAATCAAAGGGATCAGTGGTATGATGAATCTTTGTCAGGGTCACAGGATGCACCCACTGGGAAAATAGCAGCCACATCTGACAGTGAGTGCTGAACACTGTATCTGCTTAGTAATCAGACAGGATCAGGACCGAGGGTGACCCAGAACCGCTGAATGAAATAAGAGAGGATAAAAAAGGACATCAGAAGTTTATTTGCCGCAAAGAGACTACAGAAGCAAATGCATCCTTTTTGCCACTTCAATAGTTTAATGTCCATCACATTCTTGACAGCTGAGTGTTGGTGGGAATAACATGGTAAATTGCATAAGCCAAAGTGAAGATAGACACAGATTTGTATAAGAATATTCTCAGCTCCTGTGTAATGAGTACATAAGGATATATGTTGAAATCTGAGAATTTCCAAGACATCATCTAAATTCAAAAGGAGTTGGTAATTCTCCAGGTTTTGTGCAAACTCCACATGGGTACATTTAAAGAAAGTTACATTACAAATTTCTATAGAATTTTTACTATTTTTTGAAGGATTTTAATTTTGGTCTTTTAAACCACTCTTCCTTTTCCTTTTTGATTCCTTTGTTCTCATATCCTACAAAGGTAAAAGTTTCCTAATTTTAGGTAATCAATCTTCTCTTCATCTCAGATCCTCAAGAACGATCACACCGTTCATTTTCATTTTTTAACCTGGATGAATACAACTCTATATGATTAATTTTATATGTCAACTTGACTGTGTCATAGGCTGCTCGCAAACTATTTCTGGATGTGTCTATGAGGATATTTTTAGATGGTTTAATATTTTAATTGGTGGACTCAGTAGATTGCCCTCCCCAGTGTAGGTGGGCATCATTCCATCCTTCAAGGGCCTGAATCCTTCAAAAGGCAAGAGACAGGAATTCCTTTTCCTTCCTGACTCACTGCTTCAGCTGAACATTGGTCTTTTCCTGCCCTTGGACTGGGATTTATACCATTGGCTCCCACAATTTTTAGGCCTGTAGACTAAAACTGAGATTATACAACTAGCTTTCTCGGGTCTCTGACTTGCAGATGGCAGATCATAGGACTTCTCAGCCCCTTTAATCATATGAATCATGTGTCAATTATTTTATTTATAGTGTTATATATTACATATTATTTATATTATTACTATACCTAACTATATGAAATATATTAACTAAAGAGAACCCTAATACAAACTCTCAATTATTGATTTCTAGTTCTGGTTCTGATTACTCACTGTTACATGATTTGTGAGGGTCCTCAAATTTAACATAATATTTGACATCATTTATACAAGATGACATTCTTTCTGCTTTTCATATCAGAGATAATATAATTTTTATAGGAAGAATTCAGACTTCAAATCTTTAAGTTTAACATCTAAATCTCTTTCCACAGACTGATTAGTTATTTCTTCATGAATAAAGTTTTATTAATCTTTCTTTTCCTTCCCAGTGTCATTTCTCTAATGAGATCATTTTCATTTCACTATAAATCATTAAAATATGAAATTACATGATGGTTGTCTGGTTGGGAATGTGTCTTTAAAGTTATTGCATCTGGAGTATTATTTGAGCCTTGTAAAAGGTTTCTATATTCCATGGGGGTAGAGCTAAGATCAGTCTAAAGAGACAAGTACTTATTTACGTATATTTATACACACAGGCCTTTATGTATGCATGTATGCATAAATGAATTTATTTTAAAACATTTTGATGAGTGTTTTACTTATGTTGTGAAGTATATAAAAAAAGGATATTTTTGTTTTTGTATTTTGATAAAACTTACTGCACCTACTAGTCAAACTGGGTTCATGAAGAGTTTGCAGTTTTGTCGCTTTGTTTGTGCTTTTTTCTCTCTCTAAATTTGTACTTTTGATTTTCAGTGCCTCCAAATTATGTTATTTTCTTAGAATATTTTCAATTTTTTGCAGAAATTCAGAAGACTACATATGCAAAGGAATATTTGTAATATTTATCGAGCCTCAAACTTAGCCTTGAGGGAAGAGTATAAAAGGAACTATACTGACAAATATGAAAAATATTCTGTAGTTTTATCTTCCATATATTGAAGACTCATCAAACCAAACTCTATAAAAAACATTCAATATTTTCATGTTTTAATCGGCTCATTAGAGCTTTGGATACATCATCCTGCGCATAGATATTTCCCCTGGGAAAATTCATGGCAGACTGAAAGTCATTCAGAAACAGAGCTCCTAGAACTTCAGAAAAAATTTGTACCTCTTTTTGGAACAAGGGACAATTGCCTAAATTCATAAACATAGAGGTCAGTGGATATTCCCAATTAGGAAATGGAGCAGTGTCTGGCTGTTAAATTGTTTATTTTAGAGTTAAGCATAGATGGGGGTTTCTGGTTTTGTAAATGAAAAGGATAACAAGACTTCAAAAGAGAAGTAAGTCATTATTTTTGCTATAATTCTGTTATTGCATAATATAAAAATACTATTAAATTATTTTGGTTAAGGTCAACAAATATTTTTTAGGTGTCTATATCCCATTTATCCTACCCTATAATAAGACTTTTCCACTGGATTTTAGAGACATAGGAAGAGGAACTGCATCATAACATTTTTGTTTCTTCATAATACTAAACATAATTTCATGCAAAGAGTAAGAAACAAATATATTACAGTTAATTGTTCTGTAAATTCAATATACCACAAAATAAAAACAGTAGTTCATGATAAATGAATTTGTTATTATTATAAATATTTCAACAAAACCTTAAAACTATAAAATGGACCTTCCCTGTAATTTTATTTCCTGCATTTCTAAAGCAGATTATAGATTTATGTTATTTTTATAAACATACTTAACTTAAAAATTGATCATACTATGTGGCATATGGCAGTATAGAGTGGTAAGAGGTAGATGAACTTTTGCTCCAAACAGATATGAGTTCGAAACTCTATCTTTTAATACCTAATATTTTATATCTCTAAAACTGGTCAGTTTTTCAAGTGGTGATGTATGTGATAAAACTAGTATGCTGGCAAAAAAATAGAACATAATATGGCAGGTATTATCATTATTAGAATTATATTCATTATTTATATAGGGAGTTATGGTTTACTAAATAAAAGTATTTAAAATAAGACATATATGTCTTTGAGTAGTATGAGCTATACAAATTGAACTGAACTTCATTACTTTTAATTATAAAACAAAATATCTCAGAATGCTTTTAAATGCCAGTATATAAGCGGGGAATGGGATTAGAGGTCAAATAAGGTGTGTGTAGATTCAGAAAGATAATCTTATGAAGAACTTATAAAGAACTCATATGTATAGGTCTATATATACATATATATACCTATATATGTGTGTGTGTGTATACACACACACACACACACACACACACACATATGTATATATATACTCTGCAAAAAAAGATAGACTCTGCAAAAAAAAAAAAATAAATACATAAAATAACCCAAGGAAGAGACAAGTAGAGCTACTATATGCATGCAATAAGAAGATTCCAGACAATTTTGCATGAAATCAGTGGTGTGGAATGAAGAGGAAGATAGGAAACATCCAGTAATACCTAGGAAATATTAGATTTGATGAAAACTACATTCAATTCCAGAAGGCCTTAGTAAAATGTAAATGAATAGGTGTGCTTTTCCTATAAGTATATGTGAATTTTAAACTTTAATAAAAAGGTCTTTGCATCTGACACTGACCAACTATGAAGTATACAAAATAAATGGATGTTTTATATTTTTAGATCATAAGGGAGCACATATTGAATCTATGTCCCTCAAAAAACTTCAGGAAACTATGACAGATTATATAAATCATTCCCATGCCCAAAAATTAAAAACAAAATAAAATGTTTTTTTGAATGCAGTTGTGAGAGACTCTAGAATGGAAAATACAGAGAGAATTGGATGGAATTACAGTCATTAAATAGCTAAAATGTGAATACTGTCTTAACAAGTAATGCTGCAATGTTGTAATGTTTCACCTGCAATAATACTAAACTTGAGAAAATTATGGTGACATATAAAAAAATACCAAGGAAGGGCAACAAATACAGAAGCCATCTAACAGCTATGTTGTTATTTGAGATTTGGGGAGGTGTACATAGAATTTCAGACATGAATACTTTCAGAATGTTTATATCCCACCGACCTTCACTGAAAGAACTATTAAAAGATATGCACCAGCCAAAAGAGAAGTGAAATCAGAAAGGAAGTGTGGGATGTGAGAAGCAATAATGAGCAAAGAACTCATTAAAATTTATTTAAAAAAAACTGAAACATTGATGATAAAAATAATAGGGTTAATACTCTTATAAATTATCTCTAACATTCTTTCATTACTCCTTTACTCCTAGTTTTCTGAATTATATTAATTCTAGAAAGAAGACACCTTCTATCTCCTCACCAAAAGGTAATAATGAGAAGAGTTATACACAGTGGAAACTGAACCAAAGTCTGTGAATATTGACACCAAAAGATTCAAGACACATATGTATGAAATTTCCTAATAGTAAGACTACATCAATAATGTGAGATCATAAAAGAGATCAGGTAATGTGGAACATCTAATTATACAAGGGTCACCTGGGTTGTAACCCAAAATAATAATTTTATTTATTTATTTATTTTTAAAGATTTTATTTATTTATTTGTCAGAACGAGAGGGAGAGAGAGCGAGAGAGCAAGCACAGAGAGAGTGGCAGGAAGAGGCAGAGGAAGAAGCAGGCTCCCTGCTGAGCAAGGAGCCTGATGTGGGACTCGATCCCAGGATGCTGGGATCATGACCTGAGCCAAAGGGAGCCGATTTACCAACTGAGCCACCCAGGCATCCCCTGAAATAACAATTTTAAAAACACCAATGCTGAAGAAGAAATGGGACTCTGGAAGAGGTCTCTGTCAAATATAAACTGTAACAGGAACACCTGGATGCCCCAACCTAGGAAAGCACAGCTCAAGTGGCCTCTCACTTCTATTGCCCCAGGTGAACCCCCACCTGGGATAGTATCTACCCCCTGAGGAAATTTAGGTAAGGAGAGACTTGGAAACCACCTGAAGATAAAGCAGCAAGCAACAAAGTTAAGCATAAACTTGCCAACAAGACACAGCTCTGAAGATGTTCTGGAACCAGTTAGCAAGGCAAGAGCACCTTCTCCCTCCAGGAATCCAACCAAGAGTCAACAGTCGTGGCCATCCCATTATGCATGAAGCCAATTGTTTTATAGGATTTAAAGATTCTTTTGATGGCAAGACCCAATAGACTGACACTCAGATGAAAGGCAGAAATGAAAAAGGACTCCAGGCAAGTCCACAAAGGGCGTGCACATAGGGACAGGATAACAGTGCTAGAGTTATAGGGGACAGCCCATGTATGGCATGTAGGTTAGAGGTAGCTAGGTTTCTCAAGGGCTCCCTGTGGATTGGCTAATTTCACAGTCTGTATGACCTTGTGAACCCTATGCTTAAGAATCAACATCAGATGGTCTTAGGTTGAAATAGTTAAGAAGTTAGGAAAAAATTAATGCAAATTACATATTAATCAGAAACCTGACCTTGGCCTTCCAGGATTCTAAACTATAAAGCCCTTCAAAAAATGCTCTCAGAATTTAAATTTATAATAGACAAAAAAGAGAAGGAAAACAAACTACAAAATATTACAAAGTCAAAAAGGAAAAGGACAGAATATCATAATAGAGTTAATAAGCAGCAGGACTGGGTGCCAGAAAACCTAAAAATATGGATTGAGTGGAAGAAAAATACTAAAAATGTGCTTACATGAATAACTAAGAAATGAAAAAATATACTAATTGCATTGTTAATGAAATCCTTGCTCAATATATTAAAATTCATATTAGACAAAATGTACATTAGTGAGCCAAAACATAAATGTAATTGCACACAGTGTCCAAAATTTAAAGAATGATTAAAGTATAAAAAATAAAAGAGACCTACTATCAAATATCAGGAATTATCACCAACAAAACAGCAGCAACAACAACCTCAAATATATAATTAAAAGTGTCACAAAAAAAGTGTCACCAACTGACAAAAAGGAATTAACACTCTATAATTGCAAACTGTCCAGATATCAAGATTCTTAACATCAATATTCATTATGGCCATTTGTAATATTTTTGTGTTCTCTTCATCAGCTTAGATGTTCATATTGAAATGCTTTATAAAAATTAGTTTTAATTCCTTAAAATTTAAATGTCCCAAATGTTTGAAAATAAATTTCCCTTTTGTTCATGTTTTGATAATTAAAAAAATTATAACTAAGTAGAGATAAAAATATTAAACTGTTGGAAATAAGCATTCTGAGAAGCAGGATTTAGCTTGTATAGTAAAGGGCATTCAAAATTCAACGTGAAGTCAACTGAAATAGCAAGAAAAAGTAATAGTAATGGAAATGACTTATGTACAAATGTTTATTAAAGGATACTCCATGAGAGACACTGAATAGCTTTTGGGACCAGAACAATGAATAAAAGCAAATAAAATCCCTGTCCATGTGGAACTTACAGTCTGTTTAGAGAAGGACAATAAACACATAATATATGATAGATATCCATATTGTATAAGAATAAGTGCTCCAGTGATAAATGGAGCAAAGATGGAGAGTTGGGTGAGAGCATGGGTTTGATTTCAAAGGACATCTGATTAAAAGAGAGCAAAGGGAATGGTCCTGGGAATATCTGGTGGAAAAAAAAGGGAGTTTAGGCTCAGGGAACAGAAAAAGTACTGCTGGTGTGATCCAAGGTTATCCACCTTGCTGGTGTGTCTAGTGGAGAGTGTTGGGATGCAAGATATAAGATCTATAACATGAGAGGAGTCAATCAATTCAGAGCATATAGACTACTGAAATGTCTTTGATATTGACTCTAAATTTGATGAGAAACTCATGGAGAATTTTGAAGAGAGACCTGACATGACTTGACTGATATTTAACAAGTTCAATTTGGATGCTATCTTCTCAAATACCCTGTTAAAGATGAAGGTATGAAGAAGGAGATAATTTAGGAGGCTATTGTAGTAATCTAGTTGAAAGATGTTGATAGCTTGTACCAAAGTAGTGGCATCGTGTTGGTGAAAACAATGGAAAACAAATATATTTTATATGTAAAGCCATACACATACACGATTAATGATACACAAGATGTAGTATGTCATAGAATGAGGAGATTATGAATCCAAGTTTTCTTAGAGAATATTTTGAAGAATAAAGTTGTCATTTACTGAACTCAGGAAGTCTGTTCAATGAGTAAGTTTAGGGAGAAGAGAAAATAAAATTATTATGTTAATAAATAAATATTAATACAATATTAATATTTAATAAATTAAATAAATAATAATTAATAAATAAAATTTATTATGTTTTTCACATAATAAATCTGAGACTTTGTTTGGTCAACCATCCAAGTTGATATAGAGTGGGCAGTCAGATTTATAAGACTAGAGTTTATGACAAGTCCTGGCCAAGAATTGTGCAAGTTGTAGTCTTCCATATATACCTGGAATTTAAAGTAATAAAACTAGATGAAATCCTCAAGGCAGTGAGTATAGATGCAGAAGACTAAATTTGATGAGACTGAGACTGGAATGGAATGTTCCAGTTACATGTGTTTTTTCTTTATTTCAAGTAAAACAGAGTATGTGTCGGGGGGTGAACAGGGAGGGAGAGGAGAAGCCAGTAAAGTGGAGTGTTCTACAAGAAAGTCCTTCAAGCAGATCAAGTTATCTAGGAAGGCTGGAAAATGGCAGTAGAATTTATCAAAATTGTGATTTCAGGTGAATTTGACATGCTGTCAGAATGGCATTCTGCACAACACTAATTGGAGTGAATTCAATAAATAATGTGAAGAACTGGAGATCACAAATATAAACCACATTTCCTATAAAAATAAGAAGAAAAACAGGGATAGAGTGAGGTAGAAATGGAAATTTTTATGTGTGTCATAGGGAGATAACACATTTGATTGCTGATGACAATAATCTAATAGAGATTTTTTTAAAATGAAGTAGAAAAGAGTGAGAACTGATGTACCTGATGAAATGGAAATATCTAAGTAATATAAATAGAAGAATTTTGGCCAGGTGTGGCTTAGTATGGTGACTAAGTGTGATTGCTATTCACGCACCTAAATATGGCTGACTTAGCTGCATGACCATAGGCATCATTGGCAGACATACCTGATAATTATCATATTATGGAGAAGCCAAGGAAACTCTTTACTTTTTATGACTGCTATTGCTCTCAAAAAGACAAAAGAAGGATTTGGCCCATTGCCTAATGACCAAACATTCCACCCATTGGGATAGAGTCAGTAAAGAAGTGAATGGACTGGGAGTTTTTCTATTCATCTCCCTCTGATAGGAAGAAAACATTAAGAGTAGATAGAAATTCCCTCAACAATAATTAGCTCTCAGAATATTAGTAGAAATTTTAGAATAGTAGAAGTTTCTATATATTTATTTTCTGTAAATTTCAAGAAAAAATTTTCATCTATACGATGAAGTACTATATTGTGATGATGAGGAGGCTTTTGTCTCCTTACCTGTTCTGTATTATTTTTTAAGTTTCTCAGTTTTTCATTGCCAGTTAAAAGTATTATAGTCTATTAGGGGTTTTGTTAAAGGCCTAATTACATTGTTTTCTGTCACCAAGAGGAACTATAAAATCTAAACCATTAAATCAGAAATGCAAAACATAGGGATGTAAAGGAATATTAGATGAGTCAGTAAATATCACTGTCCACACATGGAATATTTTACTTTCAAGTTTCATTAATTTAAAATGAGATCGTTATTCTTGCCTATTAAATTAATGCACTAGCCTACTAGGAATCCCAAAACTGTGAGATTTCCCCCTTATTCCTGAATCAATTGTATGGAGATTATAAAATGCTGACTGAGGAAAGATGAAGAGAGAGAGGATGTTCCATATCTGGGCATGTCCACCATCTAATAGAACATGCTACCATATGGCAGTAGCAAACAGTATAAAACACACAGATTTGTTACAGATTGGTGACATAATGACTGCCAAACACAGTATTAGTGAAATCACTGAAGAACAATTAATAATTAGGAATTTCATGGAATAAGGAAATTAAGCTTCTAAAGGTGATTTTTTTGACAAAATAGATTTCACAGCAGTCAGGAAGAAACCTGTCAACAATTGGGAAACCCACCAGATATCTGTGGAGTTCATTGACAGTTTTTGGCATTTGTTTAATCTGTGTTCATTGTTGAATTTATTTGGGTATTTAAAAAATTCCAATTTTGGGGGCACCTGGGTGGCTCAGTGAGTTAAGGCTTCTGCCTTCAGCTCAGGTCATGATCTCAGGGTCCTGGGATCGAGCCCCGCATCAGGCTCTCTGCTCAGCGGGGAGACTGTTTCTCCCTCTCTCTCTGCCTGCCTCTCTGCCTATTTGTGATCTCTCTCTCTCTCTCTCTGTCAAATAAATAAATAAAAATCTTTATTAAAAAAAGTTCCAATTTTGAGTTACTTGAACTCTGTATTATTTTCAAGTAATGCATGTTTTCTTTACTACTGAGTCTAAGGGATATTTATCAAAAGAAATAAGAAACTAAAACAAAAAAGAAAATAAATAAGAAACCAAAACAATAATTATCTCTCTACCTCCCCACTTATATATTATTTTGCATATTTTTAAAATAAGACATTTGAGGTAGGAAGTATGATATCTCTATATCAATGATAGTTCATAGTTTATGATATAGGTTGGTCATTCTCAAAGAATTTTACCAAAGGGTTTTTAAAAATGTGATTAACAAATAGTCATTAGGAACTTTCAGATCGTTATATGACTAACTGTTCAAAACACAATGTCCAATTTAGAATGCATAGTCTTTCCTTAGTAGGGACCACGATTAGGATGAAAATTTTGCTTTGATAATTTATCAAGTTCCATTTCCATATAATTTAAAGAAAATGGGAATAATCCCTTTCACACATAATATTTTCTTTTGGCATAGGACCTCAATTACACCATTTAAAACTGCACATTTGAATATATACACTCTAAGAGCAATAACAATTTAAATATTTATCATAGCTCTTTGGCATGGATACCTCTAATAATGATAGTTAACTAAGATGGTATAAAAGAGGTTTGGGTAAGAATAAGAGAATAGAGAACTACAACCAATATCTATTCTTCTATATATGTATGTCACATTTTTTTTATCAACTCATCCATTAAAGAACACTTAGGTTGTTTCCCTATCTTGGATATTGTGAATAATGCTGCCGTAAACATGGGGGTACACATATCTCTTTGAGATATGGATTTTAATTCCTCCAGATATATACCCAGGGTACAGAACTTCTGATAGTGGTTTTTATTTCTCCACACCCCTTTCCTCTTCTCTCCTTGATAAAATGCTCTTTATATTGCAAGTCTTAGGGCAATCGGCATTTATTTCATGCAATGTTTGCCTAACCTTCTAAGCAGTTCTCTCTTACTTTCTGCATTCATAGCAACTTGGATTATCACAATTATGTCACTAATTATACTGTGTAATGTATATAAAGGATAATAATAAAGTTTAAAAATTGGGCTTTAAATTCAGTCATGTTTGGAATCAAGACCTAATTTTGTTCAATTTTTGCTGTGTAAACTTAAGACAGTTATATTACCTCCTGGCAAAAATTATATCAGATACAAATTGAGGGTATTAGTTGTTATTACCTTATAGTAACTTATTCTCAAGCTAAATTAGGTGTAGTAGGTAGTTTATGAAAGTGCTTAAAATACTGGCACTACACAGGCATCAAACGAATAGTTTTTAAGTTAAAGTTTATATGAATAAATAAGAATATTGTGGGAGATAAAAATGGATGACAGCAATAATCAGAAACCATCAAAAGTAAATAAATAAAGCATCACTGATATTGGAAAATATTTGAAATATAAATATTTGAAAATAAACTATTATTTAATTTCTAATATTTACACTTATTTGAACCAAACAATTATAATTATAATATGTAAATTTATTTTAGGCTTTATTCATGTTTTTAAAAGTAGGTTGCTGTAATTATATACTCCATAAAAACAGTTAATGTACATCACTCTTTTGAAGTTTTGCATATTAGGCATTTATTTATATATCATTTTCATTCACTATATTGGTTTATTCAATTACTAGGTTTTATATGTTTATTACTTATTTATTACCTGTTTGTCTTTTTACTATAAAAAATGTGTGCCACTATGAAATTTTGTGTCTTACCCTTATTCACCTTAAAATAATATGGAGTAATAATTTTAAAAAATAAACAAACCCCAAAAAAAGAAAAAAAAAAAGAAACAAACAAGCCATCAGATGAAACTATACTAGGCCAGAGCGGTTTGTGAAACAATGTGTTACCTTTTTAAATAGGTTTTGTTACTATTTGTGTACAAAGGATGCCGCCAGTAAATGTTTTTTCCACAGCACAAGTTAAAAGTACAATTTGTAATAGGGAATTGGAAATTCAAAGGGTATGATCTAATTCCCCAGACAACTTCTTTAAGTATACTATCGCAACTAGTATGCCATTTACCAAGGGTATTATGAATTCTGAGATCATAAAATAGATAACAAGAAGACATGCGAGAGAGATGACCCAGTTTTAAAGTTAAATAGAAGGTTGAGTCCTAAATTCTTCTCTGAGTCCTTTTCTGATTGTCTGCTGTAGTTTGTTGGTAAATAAATGCAGATGCAGCAGAGAAAAGGTAGCTGTCCCCTACCATTCCTCCTTTTCAAGGATAAGTGGATTTTATATGTTTATATTTAACGACTGTTTTGCCAGCTCTCACAAAATGATTGGTATTTTAGAAGTCCAAACTACTAGCAAAAATTCTCCTCATGGCTTTTGGCATTTCAGTAAACCTTTAAAATGTATATATTATTCTTTCATTCATCCACAATTTAATCCTTCCAGCCAGCAATACGTTCATTCAAAAACTCTGAATATGCACCATATGCAGGACTCTGATACCAAATTGCAAGCAAATGTTCTTCTCTTAGAAATAAAGAGACTGAAATTCAGAAGGCAAATTGACTTAATAACACATGGGCAGAGATCGATATATATTTCTCCTGATCACTAGTCTATTATGAATTCTAGAACTTATTGCAATCTTTCAACTTCTTTAAATTTTTGCTTTACCATATTTTGTTAATTTTTTTGCTATTATTTGGTTAGTTAGTTTAATGGAACTGCAGACTGTTCATTTTGGTCAATAAGATGACCATACATGAGCACCTGATCGTGGACTGATGGATCATTTTTCAACCTTTAAAGTATTCGTGAAAACAAATATCAGCACAATGAATCAGGAGGCAGTATACATAACCTAAGATACTCATATAAATGCATTAGGTGGATTTGGACTGACAAATATTTTCAGATCTACCTGGCTTTTCTTGAAAACATTAATTATGAATGGTAATTTACACAATCCCTCCTTTAATGATTTTATTTGCAGGGTCAAAGCTTGCTGATTCATGAAACAGTAAATTTGCCAAATGTTTTCAGAGAATGAAAAACAGCTTTAGTAGAAGGGCACTCAAAATCTTTATAAGACATTTATATGCTATGGAGAATTTAGTCTGTTGATAGTAATTAGCAAACAAAATCCACCTTGTTGCACTTTACTAATACATGGAGATTAAAAAGTTGTATATCATTACTCCTATGTTCCAAATGTAGCCTTAAATTATAAATATTCTTATTGTATCTTTGAAATGTAAAAAAGAAAGACAATACTATCAAAGACGTTTATGATTTTGTAAACTAAGTTATAATACTTCTAGTTAAGCCTAGAAAATACAGTGTATGTGACTCTCTACTTGTCTAACTCCCTGTTAAACCTTTCTTTAAAATACTCATACAAGGGGGCACCTGGGTGGCTCAGTGGGTTAAAGTCTCTGCCTTCGGCCCAGGTCATGATCCCAGGGTCCTGGGATCGAGCCCCACATCGGGCTCTCTGCTCAGAGGGAGCCTGCTTCCTCCTCTCTCTCTGCCTGCCTCTCTGCCTACTTATGATCTCTATCGTATAAATAAATAAAAAAATCTTAAAAAAAATACTCATACAAGGACATTTATAAGAGTCATTGAATATAATGACAGGGAGATCAGAAAAGGTTACAATAGCTAAGAGCAGCTGAATACATCTGGAAGCTGGAAAGCAGGTATGAGAGGATAACTATCATAGCAGAAGTACAGGAGAACCATGCCTATAGTGACAAAAAATAACATCAGTTTATGGCCTAAAACCATGTAACAACATCTGTAATAAAATGCCTCCAAAACGTCTGGTGCAATGCCAAAAATGAAAAGACTGGTATGAAGCCTGTATAAGAAAAAGAAATCCTAGAGCCTATCCACTGACCTGTGTAGTAATAGAATTACTCACCTGTAGTGCATAGAATAGTGGCCCTCTAAAAGATTGGCCCACATCCAAACCCCTGGAACTTGTGAATGTGTCCTTATTCAGAACAAGGGTCACTGTAATTGTAAATTAAGGAACTCGAGATGAGCTCATTCTGGAATACCAGCATTGGCTTTAAATCTAATGATAAGCATCCTTATAAGAAAAAAATGGAGGGACATATGATACAGAAAAAGAGAAAACACAGTCACCAGAAAGGAAGGTGATATGGAGATGAAGGCAGAAGAGTGGTGTAGTCACCATGTAAGGAATAACAACAGCCACCAGAAGCTGAGAGGAACAAGGAACAGCTTCTCTCCTAGAGCCTCCAGGGACAGGGGGTGGGTGTGGAGGTAGAAGCACAATCCCTCCATTACCTTAACTTAAGATGTTTGGCTTCCTGAACTGTTCAAAAATAAGTTTTTGTTGTTTTAAGTCACCAAGTATGACTACTTGTAATCGCAGCCACAGAAAACTAAACACCAGCCATCAATCTAGTAAAGAAATGAAAGTTTGTTCTCTCTCAGAAGATCTTTTCAGAGAATCTGAGAACATGAAACACAAATGAGGGCAACAGAATATATAAAAATAAGGGGGGTTAAATGAGATAGTACATATACTGGATGGTGAGGCATTTCCCACACATGCCACATTTCTGATAATGAGGGAAGGTTGGATAATTCTTTTAGAAAAATGCTAGCCCCAAATAATGTGTCAAATGTTAATGGAAGTTAATTTCCCTTAAATAGAAATACTTGGTCCTGATTTGAGCAACTGATAGTGATTCTCATCGAAGACAAAGTTTTCATTAATCTCTATAAAGGCATAGCTTAAGTGTAAAGAAACCATTAGGTCCAATACTTATTTGAGGAAAGTCTTTAAAATAAAATAAAGAATAAAACAGGTAAACAGAAAAATAAAACAAAAATCTAAGATACTTCATAAGGATAAAAAAGGATATATATTTTTTTACATGAGAATATATAGAGTAAATCTCAGAAAATAAAAAAGGATCTATTAGGGGTTAAAAATAAGCTATGTAAATTAAACAAGCATTAGAATTGTTGAATTCTTCTAAAATCACACATGAAAACAAAAAAAGGTATAAACTAGTGGAAATATTAGAATATTAAGCCAAGAAGTCCAACAACTAAGAAAAAGAAGCCCTAAAACTGAATATAGAGAAAATTAAGGGGAAGAAATTATCAACTACATAATAAAATTTCTACATACTGAAGGCCAATCAGACTTAAAATTCCATACCAAGACTTATCATTGCAAAATTGTGAAATTAAAAATGCCAGAAATAAAACAGAATATTTTAAAAACATCCAGAGAGAAGTCACATAGACAGACACATTAACACTCACACACGTATGCATGCACACCTACTTAACACACACACATACTTAAATGATTGAGAATTACAGTTTCAAAACAGTTAAAACAGTCCTAGAATCCACATTTTAAGAACCAAGGAATTCTGAATCCTGTATGCAATTATTTTCTATGCAGGAATTCTACATCAGTCATAAAATCAGACCAGTGTGAGTGTAAAATAAATACATTCCTAGATATGCAAATGCTCTCAACATTCTCAGAAAGTCATCTTACAAAGAAAGAGATCTTACAAAAGGAAAGTAAAGCCAGAAGGAGGGAGCTGTAGGTCTAGGACTTAGGGTTTCTAGCCCTGGAGGGAGGGCCAGAGAAGATGCTGAAGGCAATGTTGAGAGCAATCCTCAGATGTGTGTGAGGCAATAGGTCTGGAAAACACACAATTCAGACTAAATAGTGAACTCAAAATTATTGTAAGAAGATACAGTCTCTGGACAGGAAGCTTGGTGGTCATTTAGTGAATAGCAAAATTAAGAAAATAAAAATTAGACAATTATTAGAAAAAGAAAGAAAGTTGTAAAGGAATAAAAATAAGTCAGGGAATGGTACATAAATATATTGTGAAAAATACTTTGTCATAAAGATACAAATTCTGAAAACTGGTTTAAGCAAAAATTGTTATAAATGAAGCAAGATTTGGTTGAAATAGAACTGCATTCATACCTTCCATTGTATCAATATATAAAACTGAAAATATCTATATATTGTAATATAAATGTTATTTTTAAATCTGCAGTTAAATTCCAACTACCAAGATAAACTGCTAATGGAGTAAGAATGGTTAATTATGAGAAGAGCATTTTTAGACACTTAGATAAATAGAAAATACATCTCATTATATTCAAAGCATCATTTCAAAATTTTTTTCTAAAATTAAAAATACAATTAAAGTTTAGTATTTTAATTTCTCACTAGTGATTACCTCTCTCATACATAATAAATGGAGAAAAGGTTTATGAAAGGGCAAGGTGAAAAAATGCACTGGTAGAAAGCTCTCAATATTCCCTCTTTAGTCCTTCCCACTCTCTTTTAAATAACATTTTTTCTACCTTTAATACAAAGGTAGGGTTATAGAATCACTGAACCATCTTGCTTCTGGAACCAGTGGGACTGTAAGGAGTACTGGGAACTAGAGGAATTCTAAGTCAAGAAATTAATAACCTCCTCTGGAACAAAATAAAAGGAGCTACTTTTCATAGATATGCTGCATATCTGTAGCTGCTTCCAAAGAATTTTCCAGGCAGAGCATAAAGTATTAAAAGGATCAAACACATGATTTGTCATCTTTGGGTTCCTTTTTTCTGCTCCAGGACAAGGCAACATGAGGAAAGAACTCTTAAATGTCCAGAATACAAGAGGGAAGAATACAACATGTAAAATGAAAGTGAACAATGGCTTTAGTCACTATCCCACCCAACCTCCAGTCTCATGTTCAAATTGTATAACTAGAATTAAGACAAAAATACTACAAACACAAAGGAACATTTCCTGCCATGAGTCTGAGTAGATGAACCGTTTACCTATATTTCCTCAAAATATAAGGATTGCATTCAGTATAAAATCAAAATACTTGAGCAAACACAGGCACAGATTATATATGTAATTAAAGGAAAATTTATGAATGAAAAAAAAATAAACAAGCCTACCTAGTATAAGCATGCAATTAATGCAATCAAAATATCCCAGAATAGTTATGAGACTTCCAATCAGTCTCCAATTGTGTAGTAACAGCATGTTATCTTCATTAGCAATAGGATGAGACAGGAAATAACCAAAAGAAAATTATGTGCTGACATGCTAGATACTGTGGTATTTCCTACTACTCTGTGACATTAGACATACAAATATAAAATCATTTTTATTTCTATTGTGAAATTTTATTCTAGCTATATTTCAGATTAACCAAGTAGGCATTCCACTTGTAGGCACAAAGCTCTATGTTCACAATATATATTTTTTACCCCTAAAAGCATCCTTCTTTTAAAGGCATGGATTGTTTGGTAGTCATTCTAAATACCCAGGCCACGACAGCACCATGATTCACTCTTTGTATGATTATTGTCAGATTTAAGATGGTTAGAGTATTGCTTACTGTAATTTGATTATCTATGTTAAAACATCAAAAACTTTTTAAAAAATGTTCAACATCTGAAGGAATATAGTCCAGCTAGAATCCAGTATTATTTTTGTTGCAATAAAATATGGTGACTATTAATCAAGCTGTATTTGGAGGATAGAAAATACTTTGCTGGCAATGGCCCCAAATCAGCAGAGTACAGAACTCCAAATCTCTATCATTCTATGAATGCAGCAATTAGGCTGGAAAAACTTATCAGAATAAACTTCTACTGAACTCTGTAGTTGAATCAACATCTTACAATAACTTGAGGAGTGCTCAATAAAGAAAGAAGCTGCTAATATCAGTAAGAGGTCATTATTCATTTTAACACAACAGTGACATTTTACTCAAAAAATTGTAATTGTGGATTTTGATTTGCCCAATGGCTTCCTGAGACATAGCTTTGGGGTTTGCTTGCCTTTGTTTTCCCTACTTCAGAACATTCTCAGGGCTGAAGCATCCTCCTGTATGGTGTATGTAGAAAGCATTTAAAGGAAAATATATAAGCTGCAACTGTCTGGGGCAAAGAAAAAGACAAAAAGTCTGAAAAAGGAAGAGGGGGATAGAGATATGTGAAGGAATAAGTGTTCTAAAAAATTCACTTGTGCAGAGGAATATAGAAGGGCATATATATGCCCTAGACTGGGGGCATGCTCAGAAAACACCTGGGAAGACTAAACTTTCACCTCTGACTGTTAGGTTCCATGAAAGCAGGAGATTTGAGAGCAAAGGTACTGGGAATTCCCATTTACCTCCTGCTGCCATGTATGCATGATCTCCCCCATCATCAATATCTCCCATCAGAGTGGTATATTTGTTAATTTGTTGACTCTACATTGACATGTTATAATCACCCATTATAGCTCACTTTTGGTAATATACATTCTGTGCATTCAGACAAATGTATAATGACAAAAATCCATCAATATGGTTATCATAAAATATTTTTACTGCCTTAAACATCCTCCTCTGTTTTTTGCCTATTCATTCATCCCCCCAAATTTCTGGCAATCACTGATCATTTTACTGGCTCTGTAGTTTTGCCTTTTCCTATGTCCTATAATTGGAATCATAGAGTACGTAGCCTTTTCTGACCCACTTCATTCACTTAGTAATATGCATTTAAGTTCCCTCTATGTTGTTTCATTGCTTGATAGCTCATTTTTTTTAACCACTGAATAATATTCCATTGTCTGGATGTGTCACAGTTTATCCATTTGCCTCTTAAAGGACATCTTTGTTGCTTTCCAGGTTACATTATGAACAAAATTGCTATAAACATCCATATGCATATTTTTGTGCGGACATATTTTCAACTCCTTTGGATAAATACCAAGGAACATGATGAGTGAATCTTATGGTGAGAATATATGTAATTTTGTAAGAAACTGCCAAACTGTCTCCCAAAACGGTTCTACCATTTTACAATCCCACCAGTAATGAATGAGAGCTCCTTTTGCTCTGCATCCTCAACAGCATTTGGCATTGTCAAAATAACTATTTTAAATGACCAATAAATAGAGTATAGCAAAATAACCCTTTAAAATTCCAATCAGCTTTTTCTCTTCTTGGAGCCAAGTCATCATTCCTTTATGTTGAACATAAAATACAGGAGTCACTTTACAAAAGTTATTCATTTTGTAAACATGACATAAATTTTATAAAAGTCATCATTTTTACATATGAAAATTTAAATGTTCTCACACAGAAGTTATATTACACTACCAGGTTTATAATGGCAAAGGCATGTCCTTTCCCCATGTTATCTTACCCTTGATTATTATAGCTCAGAGGTCAACATTTCCAACTCTAATATTTCCCTTGGAACGTAACTCCAAATTTATGATGTCAATTGTAAAATATTACATCAGAGTAACTTTACACTATGTTGGTATTAACGAGTGTACATTACTGTGATGATTTGGGACTTGACGTCATTTTCCATCTTTGGGACTTGACATCATTTTCCATCTCTTGCAACAGGTTTTAGTTGTTGTTGTTGTTTGCTTTGTCTGACAATCTCTATACATTTTTATTTTTATTGATAAGATTAAACGTAATACCAGGTTTCTGGAAGCTAAAAATGAAAGGCCAGTTGTTCCTATCATTCATTCTATATACAAGCCTTTCCTTTTCAGTAAAGAGCCTCATGCTAGCACTCTGATATGCTTAAGATCCTCAACACTAGATTTTAGTTTGTTCATATTCTGGGAAGAGTAACTTTCCTCTTGTCAGAGTTGGGAACTTGACTTCATTGTGCTTAATGCCTTGGGGGCAGATGTATAGAAGAAATATGTGCTGCTTGTTTGAACTTAAAGAAAAAATCTTCCTCTTAGCAAGTCCCACCATTTTTCTATATTTTAATATAAGTGGTGATGCCAATTTCTTAAACTTTTTGAAAGTCTGCAGCAAAAATCTTTTTTTCCCCAAATTTCTATATTTCGGCTCTCTTTACTTAGTAAGTGCCTCTACCTTTTAAAATGTTTGGCCATTTTTAATTTAATACAGCTTAGTAGTACTTCTAAAGAAAATAGTGATAAGTCTATGCATCCTATTTAGAATGACTAACATAAAAAAAGACAAGTGTTGGCAAAGATGCAAGGAAAAGAAAATCCTTGTGCAATGTTGATGGGAATGTAAATAGTTGCAGCCACTACAAAAATCAATATGAAGGTTCCTTAAAAAATTAAAAACAGTAGTACCACTTGATCCAGCAATGTCACTTCTGGGTATATATTCATAAGATATGAAAACAGGATATCAAGAAATATCTGTACTCCCATACTCATTGTAGCATTTTTTATAATACCCAAGATAGGGCAAACACCTAAGTTTCCTTCAGCAGATGAACTGATAAAGAAAATGTGATATTTTAAGTGTATATATATATATATATATATATGTAATATGTATGAAATATATATTATGTATAATATATATAATGTATAATGTATTATAAATAACACATATATAAAATATATAATGTATATGTATAATATATATAAAATAATTGGATTAGAATCTATATATTAGAATATACATAATATATATTATGTATAATATGTATGATATATTATGCATAATATATAAAATATATATTTTATATTTATTTAATAAATAAAATATATAATATGCATAATATATATTTCATACATATTAATATGTATAAATATATAAAATACATATTTTAATATATATTATATATAGAAGGAAGGAAGGAAAGAGAGAAGGAGAGAGAAAGAAAGAAAGAGAGAAAGAAAACCCGCCATTGGTGATGACATTGATGGACCTTGAGGACATTATGCAAAGTGAAAAAAGCCAGACAGAGAAAGACAAATACTGTGTGTTATCATTTGGATGTGCTATCTCAAAAACAAAGGTCAAACTCATAAAGTACGTAGATTAAAAAAGTGATTGCCAGGGGCTAGGGAAAATAGGAAGACACTGATGAAAGAGTACTAACTTTCAGGTCTAAGATGGGTAAGTTCTGAGGATCTGTTTTAAAACATCATAATAGTTAAGAAAATTGCATTCAATTTCATAATTGAAATTTACCAATAGAGTAGAACTTAAATATTCTCACAGAAAAGAGAAATATATGAGGTGATGGATGTGTTAACTAACTAAATGGGGAATATTTGTATACTGTATACATATACTAAATCATCATGATTTCCACTTTAAATATGTTATCATTTTATATTTCAATTGTGCCTCAAAAATTCTAAAAAATAACATAAGCTTTATAAGTTTATGCTTTATCAAAGTAAATCAAGATAATATGGTCAGATAATTTTAACAAAATAGACTGATCACCTTGCAGAACTGCTGGTCAGAATGAAAAGACAATAAAACCTACAAAACCTACAAAAAGAAGTATATATTGAATATACATATAGAAACCAGAATATATATATATATATATATATATATATATGTATCAAATATTTTAATTGATGGGAAGTGGGTGGAAATAATAAACTGTGGGAAAAATTATTGATATAAAGATCTAATATGGAGCAAGTTTATTAAGGATATTGAGAAAATCTGAGAAGGGATGGCTAAATGGGGAAAACATGAGAAAGAAATACAGAAAATGGACAACTGTGAATAAAACACTAACTCAGCAGACCTCAATTACTCAAATTCTACATATTCCAAAGAAAGACCTATTTTAAGAACTGGCCCTTGGCCAACTACTGGCAGAAAATCTCTGAGTTTTTGGAATATTTTTTCTAAGTGTGTTTTCATATGCCTGAGGCCTTGGGGCACACTGCATTTATGACAAATGACTTTCTTGTGTGCCTGAAGACTTGGCCAATGTAATACACTGAAGATGGGGAAATTAAATGAATTAATGCATCCCTGTGAGACTCCCCTAGATGTGGACATGTAGGTGTTTTCTCTTGGACTTAATTCTGCTCTACTTTTTTCTCATGTAGCCTGCACTATAATTAACCATACTTACAAGAATAAGAGTTTTTCAGTCTTCTATCCTCCTAGCAAATCATTGAATCTGGGGGGCATCAGAGAGGCCCCTGACAGAGTATAAGTTATTTAATTGAGAATTAAGTTGATAGTTCTGAGACATTAATATGTTCTCAGTGTTGAATATGACATGCAAAATAAAAATGAACCATTATAAATTATTTTACAGATAAAACTTTATGATAATAATATTAAATAATAGCTTCTTTATGTGCAGAGTCTATGTTCCATCTTAAACACAATATTTGCATTAAGAAATTCAATCGAATTTCATGGCTACATTTCTGGGGCTATCTGAAATAAGACTAAATCTCATATTATTAATAAACAAAATAATTACAACTGATAGATTTGAGTGCTTATTATCTGATTTTGTTCTGATCAGTGAACATGTACTAATTTAATCAATTCTCCCAAGTCCATATGTATATGTTACTATTATTCCCATACTATTACGCTCACTGTATAATCTTTAAGATTAAAAAAATAACAGTAAAAAATTGTCCAAAGTCACAAAACATCCCAATTATTTAAAATAATTGGATTAGAATCTAAAACATTTGATTTCAAATTCCTAAACTTAGCCACCCTAATGTATCACCCTGTTTCTACAGTATAGAACAGTAATGCAAACCCAATGTATTAATCATCTCCTGTATGTCTTAACACAGTGCCAAGTATTTTGGATGTATTATTTAACTTTTTTGCCTACATAATCACATAAAAGAGTTTCCCTTTTTTACAAACAAAGAAATGGCCTCAGAAGAATTTAGTGTTTTGGGGCGCCTGGTGGCTCAGTGGGTTAAAGCCTCTGCCTTCAGCTCAGGTCATGATCCCAGGGTCCTGGGATTGAGCCCTGCTTCCAGATCTCTGCTCAGCGGGGAGCCTGCTTCCTCCTCTCTCTCTCTGCCTGCCTCTCTGCCTACATGTAATCTCTGCCCATCAAATAAATAAATAAAATCTTTAAGAAAAAAAAAAAGAATTTAGTGTTATACTCAAGATCAGAGAACTAGCAAGGGGCTAAGCCATAAATTAAATATATTGGTTTTTAATTGATGCTTTTCATTGATCAAATTGATTAGGGATACTTGAAAGTAGACAGAGGTAAAATAGAAGAGATGACTCCAATGACCTTAGGTCAACAAAAACCTAAAATAATAATAAGGTGAGTAAAAAATGATTTATGAACCTGGAAAAATGATATATGTCAATACACAAAGAAAGCAAAAATAGAGAAATTAATCTTTCTTTAGACTGAAACAAAACAAAGCAAAATGAAGAATTGAGGAATTACTTTAAATAAGTATCTATAGCAAACTATAAAAACTATTTTTCTGATGTGAACTAAAAAATATATTTTGTATGAGATGATAAATATATCTGGCACCTTTTGAGACCCCCTCTGTTAATTATTTCATGAGGTTATTTCTAGAACAAAGAATTGTACAAAAAAATTGTTGTGGGGGCGCCTGGGTGGCTCAGTGGGTTAAAGCCTCTACCTTCGGCTCAGGTCATGATCCCAGGGTCCTGGGATTGAGCCCCACATTGGGCTCTCTGCTCTGCGGGGAGCCTGCTCCCTCCTCTCTCTCTGCCTGCCTCTCTGCCTACTTGTGATCTCTGTCTGTCGAGTAAATAAATGAAATCTTGAAAAAAAAATTGTTGTGGATCTGCTTTTTAATATGCATCTATGCTGGAGTTGATATAACCTTCCTAATTCAGCAAAAAAAAAAAAACAAATAAACACCTTACTACAATTGTCCATTTTCTCATTTTTCTGGTGGGATATAGGTGTTGATTAAACTATAAACTCAAATTCAAAGATATGGAAATTTAATAAGAACAGAATTACTATAAGAAATTTAAGACCATACAGGGGCGCCTGGGTGGCTCAGTGGGTTAAGCCTCTGCCTTCGGCTCAGGTCATGATCTCAGGGTCCTGGGATCGAGTGCCACATCGGGCTCTCTGCTCGGCGAGGAGCCTGCTTCCACCTCTCTCTCTCTCTGCCTGCCTCTCTGGCTACTTGTGATCTCTGCCTGTCAGATAAATAAAAAAATCTTAAAAAGGAAAAAAAAAAAAAGAGGGGTACCTGGGTGGCTTAGTGGGTTAAAGCCTCTGCCTTCGGCTCAGGTCATGATCCCAGGCTCCTGGGATCGAGCCCCATATCAAGCTCTCTTCTCACCAGGGAGCCTGCTTCCCCCTCTCTCTCTGCCTGCCTCTCTGCCTACTTGTGATCTCTATCAAATAAATAAATAAAAAATTAAAAAAAAAAAAAGAAATTTAAGACCATACCATTTTTAACAGTTTTTAATATAAATATCATTCTTAATTCCTATCCTTCCTTCTTTTATATATACCTAGCTGGGTGTAGGTTGGGGGTGTTTCTTCTACAACTAAGAAAACATATTCAAGGATTATAAACTTCTGTTCATCTCTGGTTTCATTTACTACAGGCAAAAACTCATAGTATCTACAGTGTGAGCATCAAATGCTGTTGCTTATGTTATTCCTTACCAAAACTCATCACATTGCCTAGGAAAGCTTGGTCTCTCCCAAGATATTATCAAATTTCATGTCTCCTTCTGCGGCTCTGGGCACCAAAAATAATATATAGAAAAATGATAAATACTTTGATACGTTTCTCTTCCTTGCAATCCCATGGTATGAGTAACAAGAATTTAAGGAAAAGGAAAAACATAAGGACCCACTCTATATGTCATTTTATCTGATAGTTGACATTTATCTGAAGTTGACATTTTATCTGATAAATTCATATAATAATGCATTCAATATTTAGCAAATATCAACTGGCTACTGTTTATCAATTTCTGATATTAAATGAATGAGACATAGCTCCTATTTTCAAATAGCTTATTCAATATGATAATCAGGTAAATAGAGGAGTGTGTGAAATAGTGAAATTCATGAGCCTACAAAAGAAATAAAAGGAGCCCTAAAACAGATCTGGGAATCAGGGAACACTTTCTTTAAAATGATTTGATAAATATTCAGGGCAAGGGAGAATGATCTGGCCAAAAACTAAGTAAATTTGTGTGTAAGGAGATGTCTATCATTCTTCTAGAGTTACTTTAAATAATACCCAATATTTAATTAAAGATTTTTAGCTCAAATATTGCATAATTTTATTTCTGTTTATGCAAACTGACAGGATCACTGTCCAAAGTTAGGAACTTCTGTCATAATTGTAAGGAATTTGGAAAAATGCAACTGATTTTTGGGGTTTTTTTAAGTTTCTGGAATGTTGTTATAATTCTAGTGATCATGTTCATTCTGTTCATTTTAATTCAGATTTAATGAGAAAAACCCAATAAGAATACTTCAGAGAAGCAATCAACGTAGACTTAGAGTGGAATTTCTAAATAAATTGGAATTCATAAATAAGATTCTATGTCTTCTATCGTTGCATACCAAATCACCATAGAAGTTTGTGGCTTAAAATATTGATTTAATATCTCTCATGGTTTTTGTGTCAGAATTTTGGAAACAGCTTGACTGAATGACTCTCTCAGGGTTTCCTGAGGGTTCTGTCAGATGATGGCAAAGAGTGTAGTCACCTTGATTGCTGCTTCTTTACTTGGATGGCCAATGTCTGACCTGGGAAGATTCAAATAACTGGGTGCTGGAACTGTTGCTGGAGAAGCTCCTTTGGCACCCCTCTCCCCTACTCTGTGTGCTCTCTCTCTCTACATGGTCTCCCTACAGTGTGGCAGCTTTAAATGAGCTAGCTTCCTTATATGGAGGTTTAGGGCTTTTAAGGCACAAAATATGAGAAATTTCACAGGGAGAAACTACCTTTTATTTCGACCCAGCCTGGAAAAAGCGTGTAGTAGCAGTTTTCCTACATTTTATTTTGTTAAAGTAAATCATGAAAGCAGGCTTATATTTAAGAAAAAGAAATTTAGACTCCATATTTTTATGAGAGAGAAGCAAAGAATTTGCAGATACATTTTAAACCAAGGACAGCACTCTGATTACTTCCCAAACTGTGAAAAGGTGGAAATGCCATCACTCCCACCTTTACAACCACCACAAAAAAAGTTAGAAAGTAATGATTTTGTTGAACCCAATAAAGAACAGAGAAAAATCAACTATTCTGAAACTAAGGAAAGATTAAACCTGAGAGGAGAGACAAGCCACACTTGCTTAACTGGACAAAAATCAGACATCAGTGAGAAAAATTTACCTAAAATTGTTAATGAATAAGTTAAGGTCAAATGATGTGTATGTGCTCATGCACTTGTGCTCACACATGAGCACACACATGCACACACACACTCATTAACAAGGGTCCTCAGAAAGCATCTATAATGGTATAGACTTTATGGATGAGAACAACTACCACTGCAGAAAAGACATGGAACTCACCAGATCCTTTTCCCTACTAAAAAAAAAAAAAAAAAAAAGTCTAAGGGGAGATGAGCAATGAATACGGTCATCCTTAAAGGATGGGGGGAAATCTTATTGCAGCTATGTAAAAGGAATAAAAAGAAAAGTCTAATGAGGGGGTTCAAAAATTGCACTAGACCCATCACTACTGTTGGGGGAAGGCGAGAACAGTGTGACACTGAGAAGGCCACTTTCCAGAGACCTACTGCCAAGTGCTGCCTAAAACTGAGGTTTAATCAAAACTACAGAAAACATTCCCAATCCCAATTCCTGTCTCACCATCAGCTGATAAGCTTTGAGTAGCCATATACAGTGGAATACTGTTGGGAGAACATCCCTCTATAAGGAGTAGTGTAAATGAGAGACCCAAAACTACAGATAGGGTAATCGATGAGGAAAATCTTTTTTCAACAAGCCTTTATACAAAACACGGTGTTATAAAAATTTAAAACGATGGTCCACTAAGATTAACCATAGTAACAGATACACAGCTCACCTTCCAATTAGATTGACTAAAAACATTGTTATTAAAGGCAAGGATCTGTTCATTTCCAAACACTTAAAAATAGCTTTTACCTACACAAAATACTTTCTTATATAGTGTTTCTGCTTATAAACAAACAATTATGGAAAGGTTAAAAAAAAAAAAAAAGAAAAAGAAGAAAAAGCAAAAGCAAAAGATAACTCAATGCCAAGAAGCAGTAAAGCCAACAGAAACATGACACTCAGACATGACACAGATGCTGGAATCACCAGAGAGAGAATTTAAAATGTTGAAGTATATATGTTAAAGACAAATGAAAAATTTTGATAGTATGCAAGATCAGACAGATAACTGAACCAAAGTTATCAAAACTATGATAACAAGTCACTGGAAGTACTCAAAATGAAAAACAAAGTGACAGACATGAAGTAAGCTTATCACTACACAATGACAGACATGAAGTAAGCTTATCACTAGAATCAATATAGCTGAGGAAAGGATCAGGGATCTTGAACATAAGTCCACAGAAATTACCCAAGCTGAGGGGTACTGCATGGCTCAGTGGGTTAAGTCTCTGCCTTTGGCTCAGGTCATGATCTCAGGGTCCTCGGATCGAGCCCCGCATCAGGCTCTCTGCTCCGTGGGGAGCCTGCTTCCTCCTCTCTCTCTCTGCCTGCCTCTCTGCCCACTTGTGATCTCTCTCTGTCAAATAAATAAATAAAATCTTTAAAGAAAAAAAAAAAGAAATTACCCAAGCTGAAACACAAGAGAAAAAATATAGTTAAAAAGTTTAAAAAAAAATTTGAAAGTTGTGAAATGACATATAAATGTTTAATATACCTTGAATCAGAAAGAAAAGATAAAAAGGTAAAACAATATTCCAAAATAAATGACAGAAAGCAAAGTACAGGTGAGACACCTATTAAAATAGCCAGAGTGGAGTGAAGTGTGGCATACTATATACAGAGGAATAAAGGTTAGATAAAAGTAGGCTTCTCATCATAAACCATGCATGTCAGAAGAAAATAGTGACATATGTAAAGTGTTAAAGAAGAAAGCTGTCATCTCAGAATTCTCACAAAAATATCTTTCAAAAATGAACAACCAATGTCTCAGACCAATTAAGACAAAACAAACAAAAAGAGACAACATATACCAAAAGAATTCATTGCCAGCAAATCATAACTCTATAAGAAATGTTAAAGGACAAAGGAATAAATATAATAGAGAAAAATTGGGATCTATACAAAGATATGAGTAGTACTAGAAATAGAAAAAAATAAAAGTGAGCTTTTTAATCCATATTTTAATTGCTTTAAAAGAAAACTCACTGTCTAAAGTAAAACAATAGTGATGTACTGTGGTTTGAGCATATGTTAAGTTACAATTTATAATAGCAAAAGCACAAAGTACAAGACAGAGAAATTGAATCAAGACTAGAAATTGAGTCAGATCCTTCAAGCACATATGAAGCCATAGAATATCATTTGAAAGTAGATTATTAACAATAATATATAATTAAGCCCAATGCATTAAAAATGGACCAATAGAGAAATAAAATTATAAAAATTATAAATATACTAGCAGATAGTACAACAGAGAAAAAAATCAAGAACACATAGAAAACAGCTAGAAAAATGGTGGATTTCACCAACAATGGCAATAATCATATTAAATGAGAGCAGTCTGAAGACACCAATTAAGACAGAGATTGTCAAGTTTGGATAACAGAAGCAAGACTCAGCTATATGTTGTCTATAAAAAAATCATTTTAAATATATAGTTTAAATGTAAAGGATAGTGAAAGTTATATATTGTAAACCCTATTCAAAAGTCCAGATTAACTATATTAATATCAGGCAAATTAGACTTAAAATTATAACAAAAAAGATTGATAATGATAAAGGACACCATTCTATAAGAAAGTATAACAATCCTAATATATATGTCCTGAAAGCAGTGCTTCAAAGCCCATGAAGCAAATTCTGGCAGCTCAGAGATGTAGAGAACTAGAAAGAACATTGTTCAAACTCTTAATAAAATAGCTGAAGAAACTGGTTGTTTTAGATATTCTTGAATGCATCAAATAACTAAGATCACAGGCATACTACCTTGAGAGACACCATCATCTGCTGTGAGAAACAAGACCTGAGTATTAGCTTATTTGAGCAGATAGTACTAAAAGGCCTATCAATCTTTGAAAAGAGTCAGAAATTGTTAACAAATTGCTTCAGACCAAGTATGGACAGGCACAATAGTGTGAAGAATCTAGTCACCATAGATATAGGGGAATTTGCACCCTCTGGCAGGCTTTTACTCCAAATTTACCGGGTAGTCACAGGAAACAGGGAGAATCCTAAGAAACTCCTCCCTAGTGCTGGCCGGGGGAGGGGGTGGGGGAAGAGCAGCCATTGCACAAGTCTCCTTTCAGACCCATTTCCTCCAATTTTTCTCAGATACATATGTCCCTTATCTTTCCTGCTAGACAAAAGCTTTAATCTGCAAGAGGAAGGTCAAAAAACTGTGTAGCCTGAGGTCACTGGTGGAAAGCCCTACAGCAAGGGCAGGAGGAGAGTTACCATCACTAAAACTTTGCCTGACATTATATTCCCTATTTTGGATGAATCTAGTGCTTTTTTTTTTTTTTTTTTTTTTTAATTTTTTGACTTTTTTTCTCCTTTTTTTTTATAATATTTTTTTTTTTTTTTTTTTTTTTTTAATTTTAGACCTTTTTTCTCCTCAAGGTTTAAAAGATTAATCTTTAAGTTATTCCAATCTACCCTGAAGTGATATTAACTTACTTCATTTATAGGGTAGGCAATTTGTGAGGCTTTACCTTCATTTCATTCCTCCTAACCTTTATTTTGTCATGATGCTTTGCTTTTACATATGGGATAAGCCTCAGACTGCGTTATTTTCTTTAAAGAGTCACTTATCACTTAAAAATAAGGAAAACTCTATATTTACTCCCATAGTTGAGTTTTCTGGTACTCTTCATTCCATTATACAGGGACAGACATTCATATGGTACCATTTTTCTTCTGCCTGAAAGACTTCTTTTAGCATTTCTTATACAGTCAGCTGGTGTTAATTATGTTCAGCTTTTGTAGTTCTAAAAATATCTTTATTAGCTCTGCTTTTGAAAGATATGTTTGCTGGATATAGGATACTGGATCCTTTAATTTACTATGGGTCATTTTTTTTTCCATCCAATCCCAGTAATCTAATTAGATGCCACACATTTTATATTTTACCAAGTTGAGTGCTGGGTACTTTATATTTCAGGTAAGTTTAACTTTTTTCTTAAATGCTAAAATAAATTATTGAAAAGAATATGATGCCTTCATGTTTTGCTTTTATGATTAGCTGGGTCTAATGAATGCTCAGTGTTGGATTAATTATTCTATGCTATTGAAGCAAAACTTTCCAAAGTACCCATTGTCACATAAATTAGTGTTTTTTGTTGTTGTTCCAGCTCATGGGAATGGGCACTGTGTCCAGACTGGTCAAGTGCCAAAAATTGTTACTTACAACTCATATGGATGAGAAATTATGCTTCCTATGAAACCAACCTACCCCATTCATGGTCCTTATTAAAGGCACTTGCCCACAGGTCCTTGTTCTATGCTTTCTCTGCTTGCCATAGCCAAACTTTATCCAAGCTTCTGGGTAACTTTGTGTGGCCCTCTGGGCATGTCATGCCTCCTTCTTTAGGACCAGTGAGTACAATAAATCCTT
The DNA here is from genome assembly GCF_002288905.1 of Enhydra lutris kenyoni. Taxonomy (NCBI): domain Eukaryota; kingdom Metazoa; phylum Chordata; class Mammalia; order Carnivora; family Mustelidae; genus Enhydra; species Enhydra lutris. Next base: position 13,923,266 of record NW_019154099.1, on the reverse strand, counting down.
TAATTTCATATTTTTCTGAGTGTAATTTCCCTGATCATGTAAGATTGATCTTTAAAGACCACTCAAAGAGGAGTTACTCCCCCACTTACAACACACTTAGATAGAAAATAGCTTCTTCAAATACATGTTGGAATGAATTCAATACTTGACCAGGATCCTGTGCATATGTTTGGGGTCCTGTCTAGCTACCTCCCCTCTGATAAGCTATTCTAAGTGGACTTTTGTTTCTTCACTCTTCCAGGATTCTTAGTTCAGACTCCTCAATTCAGGAAGTTCATCTCATTCCCAATAGCCTAAAAACTCTTTCAAGACAGTAACCTGGAACTAGGGTTCAACTTTTTTCTTTACAATCTTTTTTCTTCCTTTTTTTTTTCTCTCCAGGAATTACTGTCTCTTTTTGCCTGCTACCTAGTTTGAAAATTGTTTTATTGTCTCTTTTTGCCTGCTACCTAGTTTGAAAATTGTTTCTTATACTGTTTTTGGTTTTATTTTGTTTTTATTATTTCAAGAAGAAAAGTAAATGCTGTCCTTACCATTCTGAAACCTTGGTCAAAATTAGAAGGTGATAGTAGCTAACTTTTAATGTATTTTTTAGACTTAAGACTCGAATATTTGATTAAGATTTAGTTAAAGAATAAACAGCACACAAAAGTAGATACAAAGTCCAATGGGATAGTAGGTCCTATTATGACGGCATTTACTTAATTGTATGCTGTCAAAAAGAGTGTTGATATTTGGAAATATCTTTTTCAATAGAAGTGTAGTGACTTATCACTTTAAGATTAACTGAAAGTGAGGACAGTAGTAGTGTCTGTGCCTTACTTTTTTTTTTTTTTAATAATAGGGAGGAAATAAAAACAAAACACAAAGTTTTATTACATGTACTGTCTCTACCTTTCTGATCTCAGTTTTCTTATCTCTGAATATCATCTAAGGAAATAAGTTCTTGAACTGAATTATTTGAATGGCAGTTTATGAATTTTCTGACTCCATTTTTCTTGGAAGGTTAACCAGTCTCCTGGTTCACCAGTTTTGAGTAATGTTCTGGGTGATATTTCTAGAGGTCAGTTACAAGTTAGCTTCTCTAACCATTCCACCAATTTTCTATGTATTTGATATGCTGGATTATTATTTTTTTTCACCTAAACTATATAGAGTGGTTTTTTCTTTTCTGTGTTAATGCTGATGATAGAATTTACAACTTATATTACCAATGTCATATACGTTCTTTTCTGTTTTTTTTTTTTTTAAAGATTTTATTTATTCATTTGACAGAGAGAGATCACAAGTAGACAGAGAGGCAGGCAGAGAGAGAGGGAAGCAGGGTTCCTGCTGAGCAGAGAGCCTAATGCGGAACTCGATCCGAGGACCCTGAGATCATGACCTGAGCCGAAGGCAGCGGCTTAACCCACTGAGCCACCCAGGTGCCCTGGGTTTTTGGTTTTAAAATGAATATGTGAAAATAGATAATACTGATATTAGGAGGTGATCATTTGGCTAATATTCTCAAAGAAGAAGACTATGGTAAATGAATATTTTGGAGGCATATTGTAAAGTAAGGTTAAATGGAATTTCTGCCTACCTTGAGGTAGGCACTTTAATTTTATTTCCATGACCATATTTTACTAACAGGATTTTTCAATGCAGTTTATTACCCTACCTTTAGATAAGTTCCTTCCTACATTCTGGGAGAACATGTGAGTAGTCAGTCCTAATTTTTATTGGCAATAGTTCCTTTTATCTTTTCATTTATTTTCATAGACATTTTGAAGTATGTTAGATATACCTACACTCGTAATTGCAAGCCAGAGAACATTTTAATCTAGTATTATTATGAATAATTTCACATAGAGCTGCCTACTTAACATTTTGAAGGACATAAAATGTTTGTTATCTCACTTTGTAAAAGGTAGCTTGTTTTCTGGATGTTAAAACTGTACAAGTCCTTTGAGTGGTTTTCATAACATTGGATCATTTATTTTTTCCTTTTATATTCATATTCTTCTCATTTAGTAATTTAACATCTTTTCTTTTGATTGTTGTTTTGTTTTGGTTTCATTTGATGCAGTGGATTTAGAGAATGACACATCTATTTTGACTTGTGATTGACCCTGTAATTATGCACTCATTTCCCAGAATAAGTTCTTAAATGAACAAGTTTCTGATGTTAAAGTCTCAATGTGAACATCTTCAATATTGCATTTTCCCCATTTTTTTGCGCTTGCCTGCTATTTCAGCAACCTCTTTGAATGCTTAATTTTTCCTATTGCAATTAGCCATTGCTTTTCTGTCTTCAATCATGATGAGAATTTCACTACTTTCTTATATGTTTTACTTAATTTTCTCAGTTTAATAATTTTGAATTATTTTTTCAAATAATTGTTTTACCCAGACACCCCATTATTTCTCATTTTTAACTTGACTAGCCTCTATTGTTTTATTTCTGTATTCTATGTAAGGTATATATTGGCTTATTTACCCACAGCACTTCATAAAATGCAGCACTTGCCATCATATAACTGGAAGTATTTAATTGAAAGAAGAAAATACATGCTATTTTTTTCAAGCTCCCTTAATACACATTCAGTGGCATCCTTAGGATACACAGTGTGGGAGAAGACCTTTCTAAAAGGTATTGATTCTATTAATATCCCTTAGGCTTATAGATTCAAATTACTTTAAAAGCATCAGTTTGGGAAAAAAAAAATCTTACAAGACTTCATTGTTTGGTAATACTGAAAGCCTGGTCAGACAGTCAAATCTGATTGCACAGGCTGTATCATTTGTATTCCCAGGGATCTCTATTCATTTATTGCACAATGTGACAGGTGCTCTCTAGAACTCTGCCATATATCTGATTTGATATCTTGATTGACTATAATTTAAAAAAAGTGAAAAATTCTGTATGTTTTTCTGGAAGTCTTAAATGAAACAATAAACTAGCTGGAAATAAGGATTTCTTAGAACAAAAAGACAGGTTTAGTTCGATGTAAGATTTAAAACCAAATTCATGTGCTGATATTGAGTTTGGATATAAACTTCAGTTTTCATTCCTCAGCAGCAGGTGCCAGAAATAATAAAAGAACAAAACCAAGAAACACACAAGACAATCTAATTGGAGCTCTTTCTCCCATATAGATGGGTTCATGAAGGGCTACAAGTTTAGTGTATGATAGTACCAATAAATAGTTCCCTAGCCATGGAATGCACTCTATTTGGAAAGTTGGTTTAGATTTTAACTTGTGGGTTGCAATCACCCTTGAGATTTTAGAAGGTAAAGACAGTAGTCATGTAAATTTGTGCAACAAGCTCACACTACATTGGTCACACAAAGACACCTCAATCAAGATGTTAGAGTGATTCTGGACTGGTAATGACACAAGTAGATGGTGAATATAAACCCATGGTACAAAAAACAAATACAAAATTATGTGCAAAGAAATAAGGTACTATTTTTAAAAAAGAAATTAATAGGGGTGGGATCAAGTCCCACATTGGGCTTTTTGCTCAGCAGGGAGCCTGCTTCCCCCTCTCTCTCTCTGCCTGCCTCTCTGCCTACTGGTGACCTCTCTGTCAAATAAATAAATAAAATCTTAAAAAAAAAAAAGAAATTAACAGAATTATATCATTAGTAATATTAGTAAGAGAATTAATAGATGCAAGTGGAAAATGATTAATGCATTATATTTAACTAAAGTTCACATAAGAACAAATTAAAATAGAAAAATAAAAACTAATATGTGAAAAAACATACAACTCTTACAAATAATTGATATAATAAGAATATGGAAGTAATAAATATAAAAATATTTCTTTGAAGAATCATCTTAAATTACACAATTGCAGATTGTACTAGATTAAAAAAATTAAGATAATCATGATGTAATTTTCAGCAATGCTAGAAAGAGTAAGAAATTTTGTTAGGTTGAAAAGGAATAATCTTAATAAATATATAAACATAGTTATCAGGGCAATGAAAAAACTACCCTTTGGTATAAAAAAATTGAGTATGATTGCCTTTGTTAAAATTCATCTTTACTACATTACATTAGAGATTCTGTTCAATGCAGTGAGGGAAGAAAAAAAGAAACAAATTAAAAAATAGTTTATGAAAAAAGATGAAATCAATTATTTATAGCCAATATTCAAGCATACATAAAATATTCCATCTATGTTATAATATAGTAATACAGAATTGAAATTAATTGAAATTTAATTGAATATATCAAATGTGTTAGATTTAAAAAAATCAATAAGCAGAAATCTAGTACATTTCTATATTCCAAAAGAAAGATAATCAGGAAATAAAATTTAAATGATAACACTTCCAAAAGCAAAAAATTGTAGTAAAAATAAATAAAAGGAAACATGTCCAAGACATTTATGGAGAAAATAAATAACGTTTAATGATACTTTAAAATGCATAAATAGAAAGATATAGAATATTTATGGACCAGAAAAAATATCATAAAATTATTAAATCTCTCCAAATTGATCTACGGATTCAAAGTAATCACAATCAAAGTCTTGGTAAATTTGGGGGGGCATGGGCAATTTAATGGACCTATTTTAAGATTTGTATGCATCAGCAAATAGCTAAGAGTAAAGTAGGTACTATGCCCTATCATAATAAAATTTTAAATAATTAACTGGTAATTAAGAGTATGTATTAGCATACAGATAGTCACATTGGAATAAAAAAATACAGCAGATACACAGGGTCAGAAAATTTAAAGGATTAATGAAGCTCTAAAATGTATACTCACATAAGGCTTTAATAAGAATAAAAGGTATGATACAGCAGGAAAAGAGTGCCCAGGCAAACGTCAGAGAGGATCAAGCCTAAAGAGAATCACTCTGAGTCCTTTCTCAGCATAGACTGGGATTAGTCTATGATTTGTGAGGAGCAAATACATGGGCAAGATTCCTAAGTCTTAGGAGACAATTAGTCTTATTCCAGGAGGCATCTTTCATACACTTGTGGTCACAGAGACAAAATTATACTATATGACCAGGCTCAAAAGCAGATACCAAGATACTATAACAGACACTAGGTGAAATAATCAATCAGTGTATTTTCTATAAACAATGTTTATGACCTAATATAGGTTAGACTAAAGTCTGTCTCCGACAAGAGAACATAATTATATCAAGCTCTAGTTCATGCATTTTATTCAAGTTCGTATGTGTGTACATTTCATGCATCTAAAATAGTTTTTGACATAGGTATTCAATAAGTACTTATTGAAAAGTGCCTAGATGTCATCTATTGAGAATCTATTATGTTTGGGGCACAAAACAACTAGCTATGTGTATGGTATCTCTCTAGTCTCATCACCTTTTTATATTAAGAAACCAGCTCAGAGAGTTATACCCACAATTTTAAAGTGAGGGTTATAGTTCAAGTCTGTTTATATTACTATAGAACTCATATTATTTCAAAAAAAAAAAAAAAAGAGAAAGATTTTCCCCAGGATATAGGAACAGTAGTGTTCTGAAAAATTTTTATCATAATAAAACTTGATATATTATCTCTAAGAAGGGTTGAATACTGATATATTATCCATATTAAGTATTTTCCCTTTAATTTTTTAATTTAGTGTTAAATAAACACTTAATTTAATTTGATATTAAACTATTTTAAAAGGAATTTTAAAATTTTGTCTTTTAAACACATTCTATACTTTTTAATGTAGTTTTATTTCTGTAATAATATCATATTTGACTATATTACTTCTGTATTTCCACAACTTTTAATTGCAATCACTTCTATATTTTTTTTTAAAAGATTTATTTATTTGAAAGAAAGAGAAAGCAAATGTTGGAGCAAGGGGGAGTGCCAAAGGCAAAAGGAGAAGCAGACTCCCCACTGAGCAGGGAGTGCCATGCAGGCTGACTTGAGCTAAAGGCAGACCCTTAACCCTAAACAACTGAGCCACCCTCATACCCCTAAATTTTTTATCTTTATTAATATTTTCTTACATTTAAAGACATTGTTAACTTTAGCAATTATTATTAACTTTATTTGAAGAAACATGTCTCACATGAAGCCTATACATATATATCACATAAAACTACATAAACACATATATATATGAATAAATTAGTGATAGATGAATGGTCACTGGCTATTGAAATTTTAGTTTCCTATCTTTTTATGTAGACGTGTAGCTAACTTTATTGATTTTAAATTACTTTTTCTATACAGTTATAGAGCAAAGGTTACTAAGATGTATCATGGCACTTTGGAGACAGTATTCAAAGTAGTAATTATGACAATTATTACATCAGCTGCCATTATATTCATATATATATGTATAAAGGTGTGGATTTGATAATTGAATTTAATCACTGGGTTTGGTTTTGTGCTGTTTTCAATTAGCCCTTGACTTAAAACATTTTATAGAGCATTGTGATTCTTTTACCACTAAAATTAGCTCCTATTAAGTTCAGCAAACTAATAACTTTCATCAACATTTACATTTATTACTTTATAAATCCTCTAAGATTTTTAAGATGGTATCTCTGAATTAATCTCTTATGTAAAGTTAAAATGTATCATTTTCTAGGGTTTCTTAAAACTGGTATAATGTAGAAGAATCAAATATATTCAAGGGTCATACAATTTTAATATTAGTGTTTGCAATATCTATAATCCTAATCTACCCTAAAAAGAATTGTCTTTCTGGGGTGCCTGAGTGGCTCAGTGGGTTAAAGCCTCTGCCTTTGGCTCAGGTCGTGATCCCAGGGTGCTGGGATCCAGCCCCACATATGGCTCTCTGCTCAGCAGGGAGTCTGCTTCCCTTCCTCTCTCTCTGCCTGCCTCTCTGCCTACTTGTGATCTCTGTCAAATAAGTAAATAAAATCTTTAAAGAAAAAAAAAAAACTGTCTTTCTCCTCTCAATAAAGAAAATGTCTGCCTTTGCATGCAGCTATGTTTTGTGTTTGTAAAAAAAAATTAAGAAATAAACTTAACCAAAGCCCTACATCTTATCTAAATAAGAATAAAATAACATTTAATTCTTTTCTGCTTTGCCATTTTGCTGCTAATATAAAGTCATAGAAAGATTACTACCAGGCTCTATTTTGATAGAACTCTTACCCTGATATTAGGGAATAAAAATCCAAGAACAATTTTCAGAACTTGAGTAGATGATATGCATTAGAAGAAGTAGTAACTTGAAGAAAGAGATATAGTTTTGAGTTCTACCAATGGGCCTGAGCATGAATTTTGCCAAGTCATTTATAATCAACAGTTCTCAATTCCCTCACAAGAAAAAGAAATTGGAATATATGACTTTTCATTTCCATCTTCCATTCTATGCCTTTTTTACTCTCTTGGAGAAAATTTCAGTTTGAAGATTATATAAATTTATGAACTAGAACATTCATGTAATAATAAATACATTCAGTTTTCAACTTCAATTATTTTTACTTTAAATAAATGACAGATCTTAAATTATATTCAAGAAAAATGGGAATTATATTTTAAATGACATTGAAAAGTTTTAATAAAATTATCAAAATTATTGTATCATTATAGGATGAAATGCCAAAAATAAAACTAAAATTTTAGTAGAAAATGCAAGTAAATATATTTCTGGTCTTGTGCTATAAGGTATGTTATAAATGGTATACAAAACCTATTAATTAGAAAACATAGAAAAAAAAAGAAAAACACAGACATTTTGTTAAATTGAATATGGCCATATATTAGAAGTTTTTATTAAAATATATTATCATCTACTACTAGGAAATATACATATATGATAAATATTTCATTACTTATTCCACATATTAACATATAAATTTTTTATTTTATTTTTTAAAGATTTTATTTATTTATTAGACAGAGAAATGTAGTGAGAGAGGGAGCACAAGCAGGGGCAGTGGGAGAGGGAGAAGCAGGCCTCTTGCTGAGCAGGGAGCCCAATGTGGGGCTGGATCCCAGAACCCTGGGATCATGACCTGAGCCAAAGGCAGACCCTTAATGACTAAAACACCCAGGTAACCCTTAATAAATAATTTTATAAAATAATATTATTCTACATATGAATAATTTTGAGTTCAGGACTTGTTAACTCAAAAGTACTTTTAGGCTTATACTCCAGTCAGGTTGAAGTAACATGGACCAAATTTAATTTCCTGCCAGACACAACAAAAACAGACATAATAGATGAGAAAATGGTTTGCAAAACAATGAACGTCAGGCAAATAACGGCAATAATTCTGAGAGATGGAAGACAATAAAGGTGAGTCTTATCTTTGTACCCATGAACTGTTTGTTTCTTTATTTCCATAAACTGTTTTGAAGAAGTTTCCAAGCTCTAGTACAGGGAGAAGAGACCCATTTGGACTGGATTACTACCTGAGTTGAAGAGATAACAGTGAACAGAGTCAAGAGAATTAAAGGCAAATAGAGCTCACAGAACAGAGGACCTGAGAGGAGGTTGTTGGACACAGAGATCACACTAGGCATTTGTAGAAGATTCCTAAGTACTCAAATAAGTATTGATCAACAGAAGGATATAGGAAACTACCCAGTGCTGGGAAGAACAAAGGATTAGTTAATGCCTGACAGAATGGGATTAACACCTGTTGTCATTAGTCAGAATGGAAAACGACATTCATGAAGCACTGGGTTGAGTACAAAAAAGTCATGTTTCAGACATGGTAAACAGTTTTTCCTACCATAAATATTTCTCCGATCTTGCCTAATAAATCTGAAAAGCAAGATTGTAACATATCAAACTCATCCTAAGTAAATTAACAATATCACAGACAAAATTCAATAATCTTTATGGAAAAACAAAAATGATATACTCAATAAGTTTAAATTATAATGTCTGTCTTCCAATAAAAATTTACCAGGCATACATAAGAGCAAGAAAATAAGGTTCTCAAAGTGTGTATGTACTGGGTGGTGGGGGGTGGGGGTGAAAATCAATCAACAGAAATTGACAGAGAATTGAAATAGATATAATAATTATAATTGTATTTTGTAGTTCAAAAATTAAGTAGAGACATAAAAGATATGAAGAAGATCCAAATAAAACTTATTATAATATAACTATAATACGAAGTGAGCATACCCCAAATGGGGGCATTAGTCACATTGGTAATGCTGAAGAAATAATTAACTGAAATCCTAGAAATAAAATGAACAAAAAATGAAACACTGAGAGTAATGAGAACTAACAAAAATCAAGAGAAAACCTAATGAACTGTGGAACAAATTCAAGTACCTTAATAAATATATAATACAGATATATATAGATAGAGAGATATCATTGATATCCCAAAAGGGAAAGGGAGGGCACAAAAATATTTGAATAAGTAATGGCTGCAAATGCTACAAATGCAAATATTATAAATTCAATTAAAATACTAAAGTAACAGATTCAAGAATCTCAACTAACCTCAAGTACAAGAAACATGAAGAAACTACCACTAAAGCATGTCACACTTAAATTCAAGAAGATCAATTATCAAGAAAAAATTTTGACCAGCCAGTCTACCTCGCCTCTACTCTCCAAATTTCAAGGTCCTTAAAGATCAGAAGATTTTGTGAACCTGTCACAGATTGGATGGCTTCTAAATGTTATATGATATCCTGATTTGGATTTTGGAAGAAAATAAATGGAAATTAGAAGTAAAACTGATGAAATTTGAATGAAGTCTATAGTTTATTTAACGGTATTGTACTGATGATATTTTTTAAAAATTTTGATAAATGTAACATTATTATGTAAGAGGCTAGCATTACAGAAAAACTTATTTGAGGGCACATAGGAACCTCTGGTACTACCTTTGAAAAATTCCCTAAATCCAAAATTATTTTGAAAATAATTTTTTAGAAGTTTAACTTATTATTATGTGTTAGTAACTATCTAGGTATAAAGTAATATAGACACAACCCTTGACCTAGTTGAGAAGAAGCATTTAAACAAAAATTTCAAAAAAATCTAGGGTAATCTGGTGCTTGAAAGAATATAATGTAGGGGTGCCTGGGTGGCTCAGTGGGTTAAAGCCTTTGCCTTCAGCTCAGGTCATGATCCCAGGGTCCTAGGATCAAGCCCCGCATTGGGCTCTGTGCTTGGGAGGGAGCCTGCTTTCTTCTCTCTCTCTGCCTGCTTGTGATCTCCGTCTGTCAAATAAATAAATAAAATCTTAAAAAAAAGAAAAAAAATATAATGTAGTAAGCATTGGTTCATTTGCCATGTTTACCTGGAAATGTAAAGAATTTGTATAGAAAAAGCACTTGTTATTAGAGGAAATGTATAATTTTCTCTATAGATCATGCAATGCTATGACTATAAATACTAGTGATTTATGTACACACTGCTCATATTACCATGTGGCCTGAAGAACCAAAGTAGGCAACTAAGAAATAATCACCTTTAATATACAGACATGTCTGATTATATTTGGACAGTATATGGAAGTATCTTATATTAGGAACTTCTTGAAAAAAAATCATCCCAAGCATAGAGGAAGTTGAAATGCCCAAGTTTGAGCAAAAATAGCTTAGAAGGATCAGAGCAGAGAAATTACCTAAAAATGGGAAATAGTTACTCAGACTGCCCTCATTTCAGAATCCAATGAAGAAGTAGCTATTACAAAGAACAAGTAAAAATTAAAACTGTTTCAATGATCTCTCAGAAAACTATATGGAAAAATTAAGAAACAATATCTTGTTTCGTATTTGTTTGAGTGTAGGAAAGAGTAAATGACAATTTCTTCACTGGGGATGACTTGTAGAATACACAAATTCATCAAGATCACAAAGTAATGGGCAGTGAACCAGAAAAACACCCTCTAGAAGACTGTAAAAAACTAAAATATAGACTTCCTTGGCATTTGTTTAGTGCCTTGATGACTTTGTAGCAATAGAAGCATATTAAGCAGAGCGCAGGATATGAGCATAGAAATATATATGTACAAAGCAGGAGAAAAATAAAATGGCAGATGTCAAATTGAACTTAAAACACCATTCATGAAACACAATGAAACAATTTCTGAGGACACTGTTAACATCACTGGAAGAAATTAGAAGAGCATCAAATTTCTGGATACTGATTCATGGTGGAGCTAGACTTTTACTGGTATGAATGATTAATACAATTGTAAATCTGTTTTTTCACAGCTGGATATTGTTTGGTTTAAATTTTCTTGTCCTGAAAGTAACAAAAATAAGCAAAATTTTGTGAACTGGAATATTTGTATAAGAAGCCAAAAGCAAATGACCCATAAACAAATATAAGTTTTTATGGACGAAGGAGTAATAAGAAGTAGTTATTTAAATTGACCTGTGGGTTTTTATCTTTACTTACATTTCCCTACGAAACAATCACATAACATTGTGGTCTCTTCCTAAAACTGTTCTAACCATTTCTGATATTATAATCAACAAAGAACACATTTATTCTATCACTAAGGCCTTACAGCAACTAGAATATGGAGTTTAAAAAGTGAACTAAAGTTCACTCAGTAATATTGTTAGGAGTCACTGAACACCAATATATGAATCTAGTGTTTTCTGGTGGTTTTGTCCAAACCTGACATTTTCGTTATTATTTTGTTATTATTTTTCAGTTTAAACCAAAAAAGAAGGAAAATTACAAGAGACACATTATAATGAAAACACATTGCAAAATGAGTCTTAAAAACACTTACATTTTCTAATATGCTTAATTGCTCCATAGCCTTTCATTACTTATCCTTGAGTGGTTTTACAGGACAATATTGAAAGAAAGAAAGAAAGAATTTAGTGGCTTTGGGTTGAAGTGGCTCTTGAGCATTGTGAAGTAAAGGCTCTGCTTTAGAAGAATTGATCTAAACGCAGTTTGAATACACTGTCAGTTTTAAAATGTATCACTAGTGCTAACACTGCCCACATTATCTTATTGTTAAAGAACTTTGGAAAAATATAAGTAAATGGCAGAGGGGAACATTGAAACTGGAATAAACAATAACAACCAGAACCTTCAGGCATTCTGTTTTAGATACTTTCTCAACAACGGAAATAAACAGCTCATTGCAAATGTTTCCATTGCATGATGACAACTGCCAATTGATTACAAAGAAAGTAAAAGGAAGATATCTTACACAGTTCAAATACCAACTTACGCATGAAGCTCTATAGAGAGCTCATTGAGTCCAAACCCTCCCCCACCACCCTCTTATTACCACTTACATCAAAGCAAAATAAAGTCAAACAAAAGAGGAAGAATTTGTCAATTTACAAATTCCCTTTGTTAGCAGTGGTATGATTTTTATTTCTCCAGATAAAAACTTATATGGAGTTTTTTAGGGTGTGTGTGTGTGTGTGTGTGTGTGTGTATGTGTGTGTGTATGTTTTAAGTTAGGTTCTAGTTGATTTGTAGATGCAGTTTCTAAAGTATCCATCATGTACTTTAACCATCACTCTATGATGTATTCTCTTAGAGTTCTTTAGAAAATAATTAAAACTATCCCTCTTTTAAAAATTAGCAGAAAAGTTGAATGAATGTCCCAGAATACTATTTGACTATTAGTTTGTACAGAAACCAGGTAAGAGAGCGAGAAACACAGGGAGGTGAGACTTAACAGGCTCAAAATATTTGAAATTAGCTTGAGGTGTTTGTTTAATAATGTCAATTAATACTATTTTAAACATAAAACACACAACAAAAGCACAGACTGATGAAATTGACTGCATTCACTTATGAGAATCACAACTTAAAAAGCATTTAGACACCCTGGAACATGTTCAGGAAGCAATTAGGGTGGAGATGGGTGACAAAACTGTCATATAAGGAAGTTCGGGGATGACTAGCTTGGAGAAGGGGAAAAAGAAAATCATGAAATAAAATAGTTTCCAGGTATTTGAAGAAGTTACTTGGAAAGGGTCTTGCTTAGCACTTATTCAACAAGTTTTTGTGGGTGTTTTTGTTTTGTTTTGTTTTGTTTGCCTACTATGTTTTGTGTTAGATGCTGAGAATACAATATGGAAGAAAACAATATATGGTCTTGACCTCAACTGAGCTTATCAGAGGCAGATAGAAAACCAATTCGAAAAAAAAAATTAAATTACTAAATTTGAGATATATGTTATGAATAAAAGGAACAGTTACAGAAAATATCAAGAGGACATATAATAGATCACGTAGTGCTTGAAAGATTTTTAGAAAGTGCTATTTTAAAGGTACATTCTAAGAGACTGAATTAGGAACAAGACTTGTACCTATCAAAGAGATGATTTTTTTTTCCAACAAAGAATAAATTCTTCAAAGTACAGTACATTGTCCCAGAATGTAATGATGTAGAGTCATTTGATAATTCAACATAGATTGAATGAACATATGTGGATAATAAAAAAATCTCACTGGAGTATTAAAGAATGATAACTAAAATTAAGTAATAAATGGCATGTGGTCCTGACAATCTCTTTTTATATGTGAAATTACTTTATCAAATCAAAGAGTGAAACTGACCTTCATTACTCCCAGAATTCCACATTAAATTTCTGAAATTTTAGGTAAAATTTCCAAAATAATTAAATATATTTTGTGGTAAATGTAACAGAAAACTTTAAAAAATTATATCATATGTTTATTGATTAAATGCAGGGAAAAAGATCACCCTTATTAAGCAATAGTAATTTCCTTCATGTTAAGCATATATGTTATAAAGCATATATGTTTAAATACACATATATGGGGGCACCTGGGTGGCTCAGTGGGTTAAGGCCTCTGCCTCCGGCTCAGGTCATGATCTCCGGGTCCTGGGTTCGAGCCCCACATCGGGCTCTCTGCTTGGCGGGGAGCCTGCTTCCTCCTCCCTCTCTCTCTGCCTACTTGTGATCTCTGTCAAATATATAAATAAAAATCTTAAAAAAACCCAAAAAACACATATATGTTATAAAGCTAAATTATTTGTATTAATTACCTAAGAATCCATAAGAAATAACAATTTATCTCACTCCCCTACTTAACCTTACTCAACCCTTTCTAGTCTAAAACCAGAAACTTAGGCCATTCCAAATTCATTCCAAAGGATGGAATATGACTAATCAAACTATTATCCCTTGTGCTTCTCATGTTAACCTTTTATTGTATAACACTAAGAGTTCAGATTTGCATCATATTACATCAAAAAAGTAAATGATCTTGGAGTTATTTGGAGAAAAAAAATCAAATCAAATCATTTGGGGTATTAATTCATAGAATTTTCTGCCCAAAATGCTATATATGATCACAACAAATAAAAGGCTTTTGAGAAACTCAGAAATAAGTGATAATTTGACTATAATATTCTAAATATATAGTACTTATAGGTACATATAAACTAGGGTTTGTTACAACTGCATCTGAAATTTAGCTGCCTTTATAAAATTAATTTGCATGAAAATAAGAACCATAAAATCAAATTTTATAAGAATACCCAGTGGAAGGACATAAACATGGTATGTAGAAGTTTTAATTTCAGTGGAATACCACTGAATGGTTATCAGTATTCATATTAGTTAATGACTCATCAGCACCTCACCAAAGGAAAACATGGGCAAAACATAAAGGAAATATGAAATAGCACAATTGTCTCAGAATTAAAAGCATATTCTTTTGTCTTGCATGAGAAAAAAAAGAAAAATAATTATTTCTCAAAGTGGAAGATAGAGTAGAATTGGAGAATAAGATATTGAAAGGAGTTTGGGGCTGATATTAGAAAAATTATGGTAATATATAAAGATAGTTAAAAGTAGAATAATCATACAAACTTATAGAACTATAAATTTTAAGATAAAATTTGCTTAGGTCATTTTCAAAATAGAATCGTATTAGAGAAAAATTATTTCAGAAGCCACAATAACTCCGCATGTTCTTAATATCGTAGTGTTGTATGCCATGGAGACTGATCAACGTCAGAGGACACTGGGAGTTTAGCCCCAAACTTTCCTGAATTAGCACCTAGTCTGAAAACTTCCCTGAAAGGTAGAGGGTATGTGAAGTGTTTTAATGTATTCCCATTTCTGAGAAGCTTGGTAGTTAGGCTAGAGGCAATCCTCAGTGTTGCCAATAGCAATCTTCTCTTCCAACTTGCTGGCTAAGGCCTGACTGAAGGAAGAATGTAGTGTGATGAGAGAGAGCAACTGCATTCCCTTGAGGCACTGTCAGGGAAACTTGTTAACAAAGGCAAAATCTTATCTCCTAGGACAAGCCCAGAGAGCACCATCTTCCAATGTATGGTTTTAAGGATTCTAAATTTTTCTTAGAATGTATATATATATATAATAAAATCTTTCCTTTGGGAAGTTCACTTTTTATGAGTTGGGTTCCTATTTTGTCATTTACTAGCTGCATGAAATTAATAAGGTGATTTAAATGTCACATGCTTTTGTGCTTTAGTTTCTTCATATATGAAATGTGTGAAATACTTACATTATAAATCGACATGAAATTGTTCAGAATGTTGCATGACATATAGTAAAAACTCCTTATATTATTGTTACTTACTGCTATAAACACATGTACTGCTTTACATATAGTAATATACATATACATGTGTGTATGTATATGTACTATCATTGTGTATAAATATATACACACACATACAGGATAATACTGGGTAAATAAATGAGATAAACAGTTGATGAGAGCGTAAGGCAGTTTATTATAACCTACTAGGAAAAATCTATGTTTATAGAAATTATCAGAGTACAGTAGAACAATATAGGACCAGAAAACAATGAACAGAATAGTTTCAGTGATTGAGCTTAAGAATATCCATCAGTTTGCTAAAATTTCTATGAGAATGAGCTCCAAGGATAGAACGCCAATTCCTGGTTGGAAATAGGCAAGCCAAGCCAAGGCATAGTTGAAGAGAATGGATTACCAGAGAGGTTGCCAGGTCATGAGCTTTAGAATAGAATAAAATTGGGGGAAAATATCCTATTGCGAACTGACCTCAAGTTCCACTACTAGGGTATACTTAGTGTATACTTAGTTTGGGGTTAAAACAGAAGGCTATAAGTTTAAGTTTAGGTCAGCAAAACAAGAAAGTGAATTCCTTAAATGCCCTTCAAAGATAAGAATCATATTGGCAGAGGGAATGACGGAATGAACTCTTAGGTAAAGATTTTGAGATTTCACCTCTAGGAGCAAACATCATTTCCATTCTGGCCAAGAAACTGAGGAGGTAATGTGTGGCAAGCTAACTTGATCTGTAAGAAGAAAATTCTTCCAAAAGTTAATTTTTTTCAACTATAAATGAACCATAAATGCAGCACACAACAATCTCTCCTATATTAAATGTCAGGGTCAATGTCATTAACTTAAATCCTACCCTGAGTATCAAAATGTACTTAAATTCTGTGTTTTTAAGCCATGTAACATTTGATAAGATATTCAAAACTTACTTTCCCTATGAAATAGGAAAGAGTAATTCAAATGCAGTTGTTCTTCTAATTATTATAATCGTGATGAACTCCAGTGTTTGATACCTCACTTAAACAGTGGCCGATGACAGGCTTAGGTAACATTTCTAATCTTATGGCTACAAATCACTGTGCCAAATCTGGACTTTGATTTAGCCTGAGAATCCCAGGTGGGGATAGCTCTTATTTCAAGACACAGAACTATTCTACTGCTGCAAGACTTAAACCACTTGGATGAATTACAAAAACAAGAAACTTTAATAACCAAACAATTTTCCCAGGAAGCAATGGATTTTTACTCATTGGATAAAAAAAAAAGAGAACAGTCTTCCCATTTCATTAGCATCGAAGTGACAGACCTTTTGTATAGTGCCTCTTGAATAGACCAAGCTCTGGTCTGAAGAGACTACGTGAAAATGCCTGAGCTGGGTTACAATTATTTTATAATTCTGATTTCCAAAACTGAGCCACAAGTGGAACTTCTGCTATCATCAACCCAGGAGGGCCCTGTTCATTTATGCATATTACAGTGTGCTTAAATGTCAGCTGCTGTGGATGCCATTTGCTGAATATTCCAAGTTTAACAGTGTGGCTGCATCAAAGGGACTTAAATATGTAGTAGTTCCATTGGTATTCTGATGTCTGTTAGAAAAGCATCACATAGGGTAAATCATATAGAAGGCCAGCAGGACAAAGGCAGGGATTGTTTGTAGTGACAACGTTTCAACGTGACAGCTGCATGTGGTTTAATTGCTCCAAAGTGGAACTGAAGTCTGATTTTAAAAAACAAATGCATTAAGACATTTGGATTATCTGAATATATGTTAAGTAATACACATTAATAATTTTCAAAATAATATTTATGATTTATGGTTTAAAAGGTAAAATGAAGGAAATTGCTATTATTCATAAATATCATTTATACAACAATGGCCATCAATGCTTACTAGCAATACAAGTAATAAAATTCTTTGAAAACTGGCCATTAAAAAAAAAAAAAGGAAGAAAGAAAACTGGCCATTAATTGTGGGAAGGAGGCTATGGAAAGGAGGCTGGGTTATAGAGAAAAAAACAAAACAAAACAAAACAAAAAAAGAGTTAATTGTTAGAAAAGAGACTGGTAAAGTCTCTTTTGTTTATCTGAAATTACCAGATAAACATTGCCTTTGATTTTTATAATACTAAGGGAAATAATTTTATTATTCATGGCTACGTAGCAAAGCACCCCACAATTTAGTGGCTTCAAATGATGATTTATTATTTCTTCTAATTCTGTGGGGTGCCTGAACAATTCTTCAGCTAGTCTTGCCTGAGCTTTCTGATGTACTCGAGACTATCTGGTGGGTAGGCTGGGCTAGGCTGGGGTGGGCTTCCTCCACATGGTTTTTCAACCCAGTCTTCTCCATCACCTGGCAGTCACAGGTTCCAAGAATGTGAAAGCAAAGCTGCAAGGTCAATGAATCTCAGAAGTCTCACTACATTATTGTTACTGATGCACCCCAAGCTGCAAGATCAGGTGAGAGTACAGAGAAATGGGCTTCACTCTTAAAGGCAAGAGTACTAAACATTCTGTGGCCATATTTAATCTAACACAGAATTCTATAATCAGATTATTTTTACACATAATAAAGCCAAAGTCCTGTACTGTCATTTGTTATCTTGCACCATTTATTTATTGACCTATCTTACCATTCCCCTATCTGTATGATGCTGAAGGTTTTATAAGAAACCCAAGTTTCTTTCACAATTGACAGCTAATATCTGTCACCAAACAGTGAACAGCAATGAATGAGATACTGTCAACTATAAATGGGTCCTATGTAATGAATAGGAAATATGACAAACACTGTGCTACTTGAAAGCATGAGTAACATCTCAGGAAGAATTGACTGGGCTCCATCACTCCAGAGCTCCTATGTGTCACTTCCCCTTGTATTACATTATTTCAAGTCTCTAGAATATTTCAGAATATAAAACAAAATTCCATATTTAGGCATATACACTGTGATACTTCTTTCACCTATGTACATTACAAAACTTTGCACATGGACATATGACACATACGAGGTGGGTTGTTACACTATTGTTTGTAGAAGATAAAAGTTTGGAAATCCATCAATGGAAGAAGGTAAATGAAAGGTAAACTAAACACTGACTGCAAATTATCTAATGTAACATCTACATGTTGTCTCCTATGATTTTCCACATGCTCTCTGAACAGATGGCTGAATTTCCACTAACAAACTAATACAGAAAGACACTTAGCTTCTGTCACTACATTGTTGGAGTCCATCTAACTTTGGGAAAGAAACCTATAACCCAACAACTACACTACTGGGTATTTAACCCAAAGATATAGAGGCAGTGAAAATAAGGGCCATATGCACCCCAATGTTCAGAGCAGCAATGTCCACAAGAGCCAAAATGTAGAAAGAGCCAAGATGACCTTCAACAGATGAATGAATAAAGAAGATGTGGGCCATATACACAATGCAGTATTACTCATCCATCAGAAAGGATGAATACCCAACTTTTGCATCAATGTGGAAGAGATTATGCTAAATGAAAGAAGTCAAATAGAGAAAATCAATTATCATATGGTTTCACTTATTTGTGGAACATAAGGTATAGCATGGAGGATATTAGGAGAAGGGAAAAATGAAGAGGGAGAAATTGGAGTGGTAGACGAACCATGAGAGATTATGGACTCCAGGAAACAAAGGAGGGGTGGGGGTGGGGAGATGGGTGAGCCCCGTGATGGGTATTAAGGAGGGCACAGATTGCATTGATCACAGGGTGTTATACACAAACAATGAGTCATGGAACACTACATCAAAAACTAATGATGTACTGTATGGTGACTAACATAACACAATAAAAAGAAAAGAAAATTGATGATCATGGGTTGAAGTTACAGTAAAGTATACTGGATACTTCTTGAGAATTCTTTTACAAAGAATTTTTTTTAAATTTAAATTCAATTAGCCAACATAGAGTATGCATCATTAGTTTTAGATGTAGTGTTCACTCATTCATCAGTTGTGTATAATACACAGTGCTAATTACAACATGCACCATCCTCAATGCCCATCACCCAATTAGCCTATTCCCCACCCAACCTGCCCTCTTCAGCAACCTTAGTTTGTTTCCTATAGTTAAGAGTCTCTCATGGTTTTTCTCCCTCTCTGGTGACTTCCCATTCAGTTTTCCCGCCCTTCCCCTATGATCCTCTGTCTTGTTTCTTAGATTCCAAATATAGTGAAACCATATGGTAATTATCTTTTGTTGATTGACTTATTTCACTTAGCATAATACCCTCCAGTTCCATCCATAAACAAATGATCCCAAAATTTGTATGAAACCAGAAAAAGCCTCAAATCACCAGAGAAATGTTGGAAAAGAAACCAAAGGTAGTGGCATCACAATTCCGGACTTCAAGTTCTATTACAAAGCTGTAATCATCAAGACAATATGGTACTGGCACAAAAACAGAAACATAGATCAATGGAATAGAATAGAGAACCCAGAAATGGACCCTCAACTTTATGGTCAACTAATCTTGGACAAAGCAGGAAAGACTATCCAATGGAAAAAAGGACAGTTCCTTCAAAATGTTGCTGGAAAAACTGGACAGCCACATGTAGGAGAATTAAACTAGACCATTTTTAATAACATACACAAAGATAAACTTAAAATGGATGAAAGACCTAGATGTGAGACAGGAATCCATCAAAATCCTAGAGGAGAACACAGGCAGCAACCTCTTCGACCTTGGCTGCAAAAATTGCTTGCTAGACACATCTCCAGAGGCAAGGAAAAGAAAAGCAAAAATGAACTATTGGGACTTAATCAAGATAAAAAACTTCTGCACAGCAAAGAAAATAGTCAACAAAGAATTCTGATGTGTAAAGCAGTGAAAGAATAACCAGGTACACAGTATAGTCTGTTTTCATCTGGTGGAAGTTATATACTAAATACATTCTGAAAACAGAAAAATCTAAGCCCACAGTACCCCATTCATTAAAAAAAATCGCTTATATTGAATGAGTTTTTGAATATAAGGGACTTGTCACTATATTCTGAGCCCATTTTATGGTATCATATCTAAAGTCCTTTTCATGAACAGCAAACTCACAATAAGAGAGTAGATTGGTGGTCAGGGTCTGGGAGTGGGGAAAATGGATAAATGGTCAAAGTATATAAACTTCCAATTATGAGTTAAGTTCTGGGGGGTCTAATGTACAGCAGGTACACCATAATTAACAAAACTGTATTTCACACTTAGAAGTTGCTATGAGAATAGATCTTAAATGTTCTTGACTTAACAACAGTAATTAAATAGTAATTGTGTGAAGAGGAGGCTATTAACTAACCTCATTGTGGGAAACACTTTGCAACTTATATCTATATAAAGTTAAAAACACTGGATACCTTTAACTTATACAGTGTTACATCATATATCAGTAAAGTGTCAATTAGATCTCAATAAAGCCAGAAAAAAAGTCCTTTTATGAATAAGAAATACACTCAAACTAAGGTGATGGATTAGAACAGCAGTATTTGGAAGGAGAAAACTTCCATCAGGTTGGGGCAGTTTTTTCTCACTGAAAATTACTAAAAATAATTATATAAACATGGACTCCTAAGTATCCAGTATATTTGTGTTTTGAGGGATCTACTTTTACCCTTATAAAATGAAATCTGGTTATTACTGATCTGCAATTAGTACGGTACAAAAAAAAAATAGCACTATGGGGTTCTTAGAGGTCTCTGGATTGAAATTCCAGATTCCTAATTTTCTGTGTACCATGGAACTGTTAGTTTTCTTACGAATCAGTTTACTAATTTATAAAATGTGTAAACCAACATAATATATGAGGTAATTTCTCAGATCTAAACACTGTATTTAATAATCCACTGTACAGAGATGCCTGGGTGGCTCAGTGGGTTAAAGCCTCTGCCTTCAGCTCAGGTCATGATTCTAGGGTCCTGGGATCAAGTCCCGCATTGGGCTCTCCATTCATCTGGGAGCCTGCTTCCTCCTCTCTCTCTTTCTTCCTGCCTCTCTGCCTACTTGTGATCTCTGTCTGTCAAATAAATAAATAAAATCTTAAAAAAAAATCCATTGTACACTTCTGAGCATATAGGAAAGAATTAAAACCCTTTCAACATAGTCAGCAATTTTTTCTTCTGGCATTGAAACCATATCTTTATTTAAAATAGCTATACAACTATAGATAAGCCAGTATTGTCTAGTGGAATAAATGGTGATGGGGCATCAGCAGTCTTAAGTTATAAGTAGCAGATTAAATTTGAGTAATTTATTATTTTATGTATGCCAATTTTCTTACATGCAATGCAACCTACACATGATGATTATTTTGTTTAATGGTAATTTTGAAAAGCAAAATACTATGGAAACTAAAATATTCTGAAAAGTATAAACACACGAAATTCATTAATATATTCTGTATTAAAATTGCCTCATTGCAATCTAGCAGTACAATCAAAGATAATCAATCAAGCAGTACAATCAAAGATAATCAATATTTGGGAATGATTTATACCTAAGCATAAGAATTATCTTCACATAAAATATATAGCTCATTTTTTAAAAAATATAAATGGAGAGGCAACATAACTTACTATGCACATTTTAATAAATTACACTTTTTCTTTAACCTTAACTTTTTAATACACACTTATTTTAATATTTTTAATCCTTTGATTTTTCTGATGGTGTGGGGTTTGTAGGTAAAAGAGATAGACTATTTTAATGTTATTCTTGGACAGTTTGTTGACAGCAAACAGGAGGTGCAGATCAATGAACATGTAGGTAGATAGTGCATAGTGTGAGAGATTTAACATGGAGATGGGGTGGAAAAGAGAAGTAAGATCACTGTGTGCTGAAAAAGATATATTAATATCTAGAGTATATTGTTATGTTACAGGTTAAGAAAACTTGGTAATAAAGGAGAGTACTTCGATTATACATTATCTAAAAAAATATTGGAATTTAAAACAGTTTACATATTTTTAGGGTACATTTTTAGCTGGCAATGTCTAATTTAAGGTAAGTTTAATTCATCTATGAATTCCTCTTCTGGAAAAAAAAAAGCCTAGTAATAAATACACTAATTAGAAATTGTTTTCTTTGTTAATTCTGCCAGAGAACAAGAAAACAATTTCTACTTCTACAGTTTCTCTATAGAAATGCACACTTAACAAGTAAAAATGGGTCTATTTCTATTAAAATGGAATTTGCCTTTGGAAGAAAATGCACTTATAAAAATTGTAACAAGAATGTAAACCACTACATTCAGGGTCTGTTATTGAAAATTGCACTTCCATGTTTGCTGGATTGTACTGGCAATTGAGCAAATATGGCTACAGAGTTCTTATCTTTTATCTCACAGGTTTTCAATCTCTTCACTCCTGAATCACATATATCAAACATGCCTTATTTTTCTCTGGTTTGAAGTTAGGATGGGACTCCTGGTACAGATCTATGAGTTGTCCTTCCTATAACTCATCTCTCCTGAAACTGGTTCCAGGCAGTCCTTTCATCATATCCTAGAGTTAAATATGGTCCATCCATGTGACCTAATCCCCTGCCCTCTCAATTTCCAGCGACATCAATAATATCATCACCAAAATTTTAAAATGAATATTGTTCGATATAAAACATGTCATCGGTAAGTGTTCACTCCACTTCACTACTTCATTCAACTGTACTGGAACAAAACTTTTCCTTAGATCCCATATGTATTAATAAGTTTAAAATTCTAATCAGGATAAAAACATGACTTAGATTTTATATTATATCCAAAGGATTATATTTTTTTCACATAATAAAATACAAAACAATTTTAAAGTATTGGTTAAATAAGATAAATAAAATAGTGGCCCAGGAAAACACTGAACTTGGGCACAGTTTTTCTCTGACATAACAGGGTACCAAAGGGAGACTCCTACAGAAAAATCAATTACAAAATTTTTGATGAGAAAGTAAAATTTCCTCTCTTAATAGTGATTGCTGAATATAATTGGTTAGGTTAATATGTGGAATTGCCCTTTATATTCTTCTTTACCTTAGAATTAATTAGCAATTATCATTAGTTTGAAAGAAATATGTAAGGTCTTTTACTCAGATTTCTATAGTACGTATCATTGACAGACAGCCTGCCGAGGCTTGAAATCTTCATATAAAGAAGCTCATTGTCTCAAGTTATAAAGAATTTTTACATAGTCATTTTTTATTTGGTATAAAATCCCAACCCATTGAATGTTCTCATTTGTTTCAAATCAGTATATGGTACTACAGTTACAGCAGAGACTTCACCAATATCTGGTTATTCTCTACTTCTCAGAAAAGTGGAAGAATGCATTTCTTATCCCCCTACAACTAGGCAAGATCATGTTGTCACTATTTCTGGCCAGTAATAACTAGAAATAATAATTGTAAATTATTAGTAATACATTGTATTAAGTTATATAAACTCACAAACATAAGCGCTGAAGAATAAAGGAGGAAGCTATTAAATCTTAATCTACTTGAAGGGACATTTTCAATAAGAGCTGAAATAAGATGGGATTTAAATAATAAGTTGTAGAGACGGGATGGTAAGAAGGGAAGAATATATATATTTTTGGAACACTATCTACAAGATGACAATGGAATGAGAGTCTATGCTGTACGTTGAAAAGGAAACTACAATGGTAAAGCTAAACCACAGGATAGGTTCAAGTTTCTAGTTTATGAGGGAACGATTAAGAACAATGGTGGACTAAAATGAATAAAAGTATGAAGTAGGAAAACAGATGATGGAATCAGAGAGAATATCCTAGCCAGTCAAAGCCACTTAAATTTTCTTCTGTAGGGAAGTGGGAGGAAGGTGATCACTTCACATTATGATATTTTTATGAATGTCTGTGAAACAGAAATGCTGTTATCTGAATATCTAAATTTTAGTCAGTATAGAAAGACATTTCAAATCTTGGGAGAGATCAGAGATTTATATGGAAATCATCTTGTTCCCACATTAAAGGGTAGAGTGTATACAGTAGACTTACAGAGTCCAAAGTGTGGCCAGAGACATGTATTACCAGTGTTCAATATGCCTACTTAAAAATTTTCTGTCTCTTTATTAGGTGGTGTAAGTGATATGTAGCAATGATTTAAGAGAAGGCATGAAGGGAAACAAGAGGAACGGTAATAATAATAATGATAGCAATAATCCTTAAACACTGCTTAAGAAACCAAAGTTTCTTCTTTGGAGCATTTCCATTTGGTTATTTGGTACATATTTTTTGGAAAAATACTATGGATTTTATTTTATTTTACTACGGATCTCTGGTGTCATGGTGCTAAAATGAAAGGAAGCAATGTGTGTAATCATGATTTACCCTACTTACATAGAATGACATACATAAATATATGCATATATTCTATTAGATAATTAAAAGACTTCTTAAAATTTTACTTACAATGAGAAGTAAGATGACATGTTTGAACTGATTATTAATTTGTGTTCGGTGTTTGTCAGTGAAGTATCTATTGTTTGCAAATTTATGGCAATCCTATTTCAGATTATCCATTTTTAAGGTATATGATCCTTTACATGTATTTAAAAATCACTGGGAACTTCTCAGCACACATGATTAAACCAAACCATGAATAAGTTTCTTAGATTTCACTGTTAACAATTTATGGGGTCCATAATTAAAAAGCAGATGTCTGATAATTGACCAAAGGGAGCTGCTCACCCTACTGCATCAGAGCAGTAACTTCCACTCTCAGAATAAAGATAAGCTATGAAAGAATAAAAGAAATCTGTACAAGATCCCTGTTAGGAGATAATTCCCCAACAATTAATCTATGCAGTGTCACTTTAATTTAAATATGCAACATACTCAAATATTGTAAAAAATAATAAGACTACATATCAAACACTGCTGTCTAATTTCTTAAAGTGTTTTCAAATTAGCCACGCATTTAGAAAATTCTGTAAAATGTTCAACATTGAAAAATTTGAAATGCAGACAACAGAAGAAATAATGCCCTTTCTGAGTTTATCTTTTATGAATAACAGGAAATATTTTTAAATTTTCTGTAGAAATCTGGCTCTGTTTAATAATTATGGTCTTAATAAAATAATCCTGAGAGCACCAAATCCTAATATAACACTGTATATTAACTATACTGGAATTAAAGTAAAATAAAAATAAAAATATTTCTGAAAAATTTTATGTTAAAAATAGAAAGTTCTAAATATATTATTTCAAATTTCACATCTACTACCATATATTCTGAAGAGAAGAGTCCATATGAAAAATTACTCTTCCATTATGACCAGTTCTTACAAACTAATTTTGATAGAAGCCCAACAAACTCAGCCCAGGATCTCTGTATTCTTCATTTCTTTAAAAGACAAAGAAGTGTGTATATGTGTATACCCCATATGAGCAATACGAACTGCCTAAAAATACCACTTTGATGATATTCTTCCATTTTATACATTATTTAATACCTATATAATACATAAAATATTTAGTCATAAAATTTAACCTATTCACATAACTATTGCTTCACTTTCCCATTTTGACCATATAAATACACAGAATTGGGAATAAATTTCTGTGTGGATGAGTGATCTAGACTCCTATGATATAGACATGTAGGAAAAAATTTGAATTGAAATCTTAGAAGAACAGCTAAAGATATTTTTTTCTCAACTAAGAACAATCTGTTCCTATGACATCTCAAAATAGAAATACATTTGTATGTACATTAAAATGGTTTCAGAATACTGCATTATTTTCATTAAGAAAAAGGAAAAGCATTAAATATTAGGGGTCTGTTTTAGATTGGATAAATGAAAATAATAAGCTTTAATAAACTAAATATGCATATTGATGTTATTTTTTAACAATATTCAAAATTAAATGGTATTTACAGATATATAGATATGTGGCAAATTATAAAGAAAAGTCATGGAACTGATAAAAAAAGTAAATATTGAGAATATGGTCTAGGAATGTCAGATGTTTAACTGGGAATACTCTAAGGATGTTTACTGTTCTCTTTCTTAAACTATATACTAGATGTTCAGGGCTACTACAATAGATAAATTACATCCCCTCCCCACCATCAAATGTCCACACCTTAGTCTTTATGGAACCTGTGAATAAGTTACAAGACATGGGAAAAGCCACTCTGCAGCTATGATTAAATTGATTGGAAATGGGAGAATATCCTGGGTTGTCTGGATGGGCCTAGTGTAATCACAAGGTCTCTCCTAAGTGAGAGAGGGAGGAAGGAGATTTAGTGTTAGAGTGATGCATCTTAAGACTAGACTGCCCATATTTGGTGTGGAATCAAGAAGGGCCATGAATCAAAGGGTGTGAGCAACTTCTAGAAGCTGGAAAAAGTAAGAAAATAGATTCTCCCTTGGAGTCTCCAGAATGAATATAGCCCTGCCAATAACTTATTAGTCCATCGAACCCAATTTCAGATTTCTCATCTCAGGTCTGTGGGGTATTTTTGTCATTGTTGTTTGTTTGTTTGTTTGTTTTTTCCAAACAATTTGCATTGTTTGAAAGCTCCAAATTTCTTTGCAGCACCAATAGGATGCTAGTAAACTGCTCCCCCATAGCCATGTTTAGAAAACATGTTATGGGGCTACTTTAGGTTTTCATTTTTTAAGACGTTCAAGGAAAGGACATGCTACACAATTTTATTCACTTAAACTTTGACTCATAAAAACACATTCCATATTTTTCTCTAATAACTATTCGAAATAAGTACCATGAACAACAACAATAAAAAACCCATAGGGTAAAATATTTTTTTTCAGTGTCATATTAACAACTCATTGGGTGATGTTATTAGATCCTTTTCTTATTTTTGAAATTATCAAAATTGAAAGTTCAATTTTATTTTAATTGAAAATTAAATCTAGACTCATACACTCCTATTCAAATTTAAGAAACTAATGAAGAAGTCCACTTCTCTGCCTACATAAATTATTTAAGGTAGTAAATTTCTTTTATTGTACAAGTATTTTTATATTAAATATAATATGGACCAATGTTTTAAATTTGAGTTACATTATGATCAGAGGATTTTTAAGAATTGACTAAATACAGACATATTCCCATGCTCTAATGTACAGAAAATTAACCATCATTTTATATTCAGCATGTAACTAGAAAAGTAATCATGAATAAGAATTGTTCTTTTTCCTAAATATATTTTTGCATGAATTTCAGCATACCTACTGGCTGGTAAGGTAGAATGTTACTATCTTTTACATAGTAACCTGTCAGTTTATCTGGTAATGACTGTCCCTCCACTTTTGTTAAGTGGAAGTGATGGACTTACTGAATATCATTCAAACTTCTCTTGTTATCCTGACAATAATTTCTCTTACTAAGAGCTTTATAATCATGTACTTGCCATGTTAAAAAAAAAAAAGTAACTGTATTTCAGATTTTTTTTTAAATTGGGGATAAGGAAAACTCGAGAACATGAGGGCTTACATCTATTAGCTTAGGTGAAAGTAAATATTCAACATTTTGAAATAAAATTGGGAGAAGCAAAGGTGCAGAGTATTAGTGCTCCTGAGTCTAGAGTACATTGGGTTCAACCTAATGAGGGCAGGGAAAGTGTTGACCATATCATTTATACTTAGATCTGCCCACAACCCATACTCACATCTACTACCATATTTATAAATTTTAGTTTACAAATAAGTTAATATAAGAAACAGTTAAAAACGGATTTAACTATAAAATATATCTATATATTACCATGTTAGATATGAATATTTATGTATAAAGTATACTACAGTGATATAAATAAGATATAATTATGCCAAAAATTTACACATATATAAATTTTTGGCATTTTTTTTTTTTTTTTTTTTTTTTTTTTTTTTTTTTTTTTTTTTTTTCCTTAATTGCAAAACTATGTGTTATAAGATATATAAATATATCTTATAACACATAGTTTTGCAATTAAGGCATTTTACAAATTAAATCATCTTGATATTTTTTTCTGTACTCCAAATATTTCCATTTTACTTTTTTCATATCGTATCACTTACAATGTTCTCTACTCATTTCTACCTGCCAAATCTTAAATATTTAAAAACTCAGCTCAACTGTCACTTTCTTTTGGAAATCTTACCTATTTCCTAATATGTTCTTTTTGTTCCCTGTATTTTCCATTAATGTCTTCTAATTATATTTGTTTGGGCTATTGCTTCATCCCTAAAATACTTACTGTGAAGCTTTATTAGTAAGATGCTCCTAATAAAGTCTGCTATACTGAAATAAAGAGAATATTAAGTCAGATGCATTCTACATCACGACTTAATTAAGGAAAGTGTAAATGAGTTCTTTCTTTCCAGAAGTATGTATTTGGCAATTAACATTGGTGGGTTCTTTTGGTAAATAACATCATTATACCTGAAAAATATATATCATCCAATGTAAAATATGTTTAATTATAACATTAGTGTTTCCACATAATACAATAATTTAAATAATTATTAAAGAAACATGAAATTTTTCCTGCTTCTCACAAACACACATGTATGTTGAATAACACTGACTTCACTTTAAAAGTCTAAAATATTACATGGTAAGGTGACATATTAAATATGCACCATTGGTTTTGAGGGTGATTAGTCAAGTTTCCCTTAACCAAAGAACATTTTATAAAGGTGGAAGTTAAAAAACCCACCAAAATTGTTACTGAGAAAAACATTTATAATAAAATTTTATACTGAGCTATGATTTAATATGTGAATATTCAGACTGACAGAACTTTTTTATAACCCAAATTATCGACTCATGTAAAATAAACTTTTATGAAGAAGTAATCACCTGTCAGGTAGTCTTGATTTCAAACTCATATTTTTTGATTTAGTATACTGAAACAGAATACTGATCTATTAATGTGATCTTGTACCTCCCTAGTGAACAGGGCTTCTTACAGTCAGATTTCCTTCCCCTAGAATGAAAACATGCAATAGGTAGAGTAAAACTGTGATTAAGAATAATTATGTTCTGTATTAACTTCTTTTCACTCCCAGTCCTCATTTTATTCTAGCTTACTAAGGGAAGAAAAAAGTCCATAGATATTCCCTCTATATCCTGTTTCAACTATTACTTTTCTTATCACTTAAAGAGCCACTTAGAATAAGGCTGAGCAAGACCTCCCAATGATGTCCAAATATATGTTTGGTTGTCCAAGTCACTGTACATTTTAATTGCATAAATAACTTTATAAATGACAGGAAAATGCAAACCAAAACCATAAGACACTACCTCACATCTGTTAGAATGGCTATTATAAAAAAGACAAGACATAACAAATATTGGTAAGAATGTGACAAAGGCAACACTTACATATTTTTGACAGGTGTGTAAATTGTTACAACCACTATGGGAGCAAGTATTAAGGTTCCTGAAAAAATTAAAAATAGAATACCATATTACCCAGCAATCCCACTTCTGAGTATATATCTGAAAGAAACAGAATCATCATCTCAAATCAATGTCTTCCTTGTTTACTGTTCCATTAGTCACAGTAACAAAGACATGGAAATAACCTCCGTGTCCCTTACGGATAATAGATAACAAAAATCTCTCCCTCTTCCTCCCTCTCTTTCTCTCTCTCTCTCTCTCTCTCTCTCTCTCTCACACACACACACACACACACACACACAAATATTGTTTAGCCATAGAAAGAAGAAAGTCTTGCCATTTGTACCAACATGAATGGACCATGAAGGCATTATGACAAGTGAAATAAGTTGAAGAAAAATATTGTATGGTCTCACTTACATGTGAAACCTGAAAAAGCTTAACTCACAGAAACAGAGAGTAGAATGGGGGTTGTTAGAGACTAAGGATGGGAGAAATGGGAAATGTTAGTCAAAGGGTACATACTACCAGTTACAAAAATGAGTATGTTCTGGGAATTTAAATGTACAATATGGTACTCCAGTTAACAATACTGGAAGTTTCTAAGAGAGTTTATCTTAAATATTCTCACCACACACACACAAAAATGGCAAGGGGATAGAAATGTCAACTAACATTATGGTAATAATTCTGTAATATATATGTGTGTCAAATCAGATTATACATTTTAATGGGGCACCTGGGTGGCACAGTGGGTTAAAGCCTCTGCCTTCGGCTCAGGTCATGATCCCAGGGTCCTGGGATCAAGCCCCACATCAGGCTCTGTGCTCGGCAGGGAGCCTGCTTCCCCCTCTCTCTCTCTGCCTACCTCTCTGCCTACTTGTGATCTCTGTCTGTCAAATAAATAAATAAAATCTTTTAAAAAAATCATATTATACATCTTAAACTTATGCAGTATTATATGTCAATTATATCTCAATAAATAAAAAATAAAGATACATGCAATTAAAGAAAACAGATAACACTTCAAAGGTTCAATAAGTATCCAGTATGGTAAATAGTAAATAGTCAAAAAGTCCACAGATTCATGAGATTGTATAACTAGAGAATGTGGTTCAAACCAATCCAGGGTGATATCCAATGAACCATTAAAATAATTTCTGAGTAGAGATGGAATCACAGTTCAAACTATGACATTTACACATAGTTACTGCATGGAGAAGAATTTGGTATGTTTGAATAACATTAAGTGATGACTATGTGGCTTGGAATGGATTACACAATTGTAGCTGGTAAGGTCTGTGCTTGCCAGAAAATTCATGGTCCTTCAGGCCTCAATAAGGACTTTGGAACTTACCCTAAATGCACAGAAGAGACTTTCCATATTTTAAAAATAAAATAGGCATCATCAATTCGTAAGATTATTCTGGCTTTGTCTGAAAAATATTTAATAAGGAGAAGGAGCGAGAACAGTAAGGAGACTATTATCCAAAGATATGATTGCTGCTTATACTAGAAGTTAGTGGAATTGATAAAATGGAAATTTAAGGTTTATTTAGAATGTACATTTCTTCTAAAATCAAGTTGTATTCATCAAGTTGTAACATTATGAAATATATTGAGGAATAGTGTGCCTACAATGAGAATAAAGCACAATAATAATTTAAAATGTATAACTTGAATTTAAATGGTTATCCACATTTATGAATTTTACTGCAATGACGTTAAAGATCATATCCATTCCTTTTAAAACTTCTTTGCACTTGTTGGCAATCCATTCCTCCTTCAATTTCTGATCTCAGATAAATAGATCTAATGTCGTCAGTGTAGTTTAGTTTGTGTTTTATAGAAATATAAGTAGAATGCACAATTTTGTGTCTATCATCTTGCATTTGGCATAAATGTATGCTGATTTATATATTTGTATATTTACAGGTATATGCATACATGCACCTTATGTATATATGTATTAGGAATATGAGTCTAATTTTTGGTAGTGTATATGTTTTATTTTTTTTATTTTTTTAAAGATTTTATTTATTTATTTGACAGAGAGAGAGGGAGAGATATCACAAGTAGGCAGGGAGAGAGAGAAAGGAGGAAGCAGGCTCTCTGCTGAGCAAAGTCCAATGTGGGGCTAGATCCCATGACCCTGAGATCATGACCTGAGCTGAAGACAGAGGCTTAGCCCACTGAGCCAGTGTATGTGTTTTAAAGTAACACACGTATTTTAAATTACCTAGGAGCCTGTGACTAAATAAAATTGATTAGTGCATTTTAAGTATATATAGTATTCAGGTACTACATGTTAATAAACTTTCCAAAACTATACATTATTACATCCTATCTTGCCTATATAGGCAGGTGATCTGAGAATTCTATACAAGAGTAATTCAAATAACAATAAAAAATAGAGTCATAGGCTAGGTTGATGTAGCTTTCATAAGAGTCAAATAAATCTAAGAATGGGGGTCATTACTTACCCAATTACTCAAAGTTTCAAAAATAAATGTATTGCAAACAATTCAAACACTGAGGACATTTTAATATAAGTGGTTAAATTATTTTGGCAGATGCAAGAAGCCCAATTATCAGAATTTTATACCTAAAATGTCCTAGTAATTGGAATTTTTAAGCATAAGATTATAGTAAGTGCTGCTTTAGAGGAGGTATTCAATCAGAAAATATTACAATCATGCAGAGACAGAAAATATTCTAGCAATTTATCAACAAATATCCTGACTTGACAACTAGATTAAATAAATGAAAAAAATATAACAGGTTGGAGACAAGCCATCATGAAAGAAAACTTGCTAACTGAAGCTGAAATTAATGCCATTAAACATGATGTTTCAGAAGATTTGAGATTTAAACAAATAACAAATGAAAGCTCCCTGCTGTTGATGTACCAGAAGATAGAGATTAAATGGATAGGAAAAAATGTATGAACAAACAATGTGGAATGTGTGTGAATAGAGAATATAGTATGTATGTATAATATAAATATATTTATTTAATATATTATATGTGTATATGTGGATATATATATATATGACAAGTATTATCTCAGAGTTTATAATTAAGTAAGAAAAAGCATAAAGAAATGAATCTTTATGATCCTTTTAAACCCTTGAGGTCAACACACTTCAAGTAAACATGGGATTGTATTAAAACAGAGAGACTTTCACAAAGGTCTTAGAATGCTAACAATGAAATACTTCTTTTGGTCTTTTCTGTCCCAAATCCTCTGACCCTCCCTCCAATATTTTTCAAAGTACACACAGACACACATGTGTGTGCATGCACACACACAGATACACACGCTGCTAGGAAATCAACTGTTTACATTTGTTTGTTTAAGACAGATGGATTTTTTTTGTCCATTATTCCAATGATAAATAGCACCATTAGTAAATTTTGTTTTTTTAAATTTATTTAAAATTTGCCTAAAGGACTTGAACAAGACTTGAAACCATAAAACTCCTAGAAGAAAAACCTAGGCAATAAGTTTCTTAGCATGGATAGGTCTTAATGATTTTTTGAGTCTGACACTAAAAGTAACAAAAGCAAAAACAAACAAATGGGACTTTATAATACTAAAAAGCTTCTGCACAACAAGGAAAATCATCAACAAAATAAAAAGGCAGCTTACTAAGTGGGAGAAGATATTTGCAAATCATATACCCTATAAGGGGCTAATATCCAAAATATATAAAGAATTCATACAACTTAATAGCAAAAAAACAAAAACAAAAGCAAAAACAAAACATCCAGTTAAAAAATTAGAGAATCTGAACAGACATTTTTTTTCCAAAGAAGAGATACACATGGCACAAATACAATAAGACAATATGGCACAATACCCAAACAATACTATCACATTGAACTGTATACACTCTCCTTCTTCATAGTAATTCTGATACAAACATAATTCCATTACTGACTATACGAAATATCATTCATTAATATAGTGGGTAAACATTTATAGAGGATATATGTGATGGCTGACACTCATAGACGCTGGGGATACAACAAAGAATGAGATAAATTCTCCGTCTACATGCTGCTTATATTAAAATTGTGACACAGAAAGTAAACAAATAAATTTGTTTATAATATATAATAAATTTCTAATACTACCTCTTTAGAGGAGCTTTTACTGACCAAGCTCAAGAAAGAGTTGATTCACAATGACCTGACATTGCTTTTTACTTATAAGAGTGTCTAGTTATACATAACATACAAATTTATTGTTTTAATTGGTTAATCTGATACCTGGCAGCTCAGGTCCCTCTCCTGAGTTGTAAAAACAACAGACCGAAAATGACGGTAACAATAAAGCCCTTAATCACTAGCTAGACTGGATATAGTAACCCCACCCACCTCCACCCCTATCCCCAGACAGTGGGTCAGGTGGTCGAGCACAGATGTACAGGTTGTTCCACTGCCAAGGAGCCCTGTGTAAAAGACTCCTACAGTTGCAGTTTTACAGACCTTAGCAGAGGAGAAGTAAGGGGAGGAGAGTAGGAAAAATGCTGAGTACTGAATCAGAGTAGAGCATTTTTAGGTTTGCCCCTTCCTTCCAATAAGGTGATGTCAGCAAAGGCACCTAAGTCTTCTGCTTTAGGCCTCAATCAAGAGACCTCCAAATGCACTGGGACTAGGAATGTAAATAAAGTATAAAAGCATGACTGACCAGAAGGGGTGGAGTCCTTGACTGCCACTCCCTTTGGAGACCACAATGCAGTGGCTATGCACCACGTCTGGTATGGAGAAACCAGCTTCCCCTAAGAGGACTGTCAGAGAAAGCTTTCATAATGGCCTGTGGTCAGGCCTAAAAAAATCACACACGTGTTTGTTTTTTTTAAGATTTTATTTATTTATTTGACAGAGAGAGAGAGAGAGAGTCGGGGGCGGGGGAGCAGACTCCCTGCTAAGCAGAGAGCCCAATGTGGGACTCGATCCCAGGACTCGGAGATCATGACCTGAGCCAAAGGCAGAGGCTTAACCCACTGAACCACCCCGGCACCCCACACACATGTTTTTAAACAGAAGCCAGTCTCTTCAAGAAGTATTTGAAGTGATAGCAGAATGGAGTGATGTCACTTTGATAAATTAATTTAGTCATAGAAGTTATAGATTACTCATTATGTTCCATGCAGATGCTAGCAGATCCTAATTTTATTCAAATTTGTATAAGTCCAACAGTATTTATTATCATAAGATATAAATTTCCCCCTTTGACAATATTTATTTAGCAACAATGTCAACAATTATAACCAAAAATATACAGTACTTAATATTTGCTAGGCTTTATTCTTAGTACTTTAACATATTGATTAATTGAATCTCATAAGAACCTTATACAGAAGTTATTATTAATATTTTCATTTTGCATATAAGGAAATACAGATACAAAGAAATAGAATATGGTGGTGGTAGACAGCAAATACGGTTACAAATTCTCCTAAAATACTTACTTTATACCTTTGAATAACCTCAAACTTTTGGGGGGATATATCAGTTATGTGATTTGCTTTGGTTAATATATTAACAATTGTGATGCCGAAAGTTGTTTGTTCTCATTTCCTAGGAATCCTACAGCTACTAACATGTGATAAGCAAGGTCCATTCTGATTAAAAATAATGGTCCAGTAATCCAAATTCACCAACCAAGAGCCAGCTAACTGTCACACACTTAAATTGTCTGTCATTTTCTGTCAGCATATTGTATACAAATGTTTATGTAAGTGAATTTAGCCAAGATCAGTAGAAGATCCCCCTAACATAGTCTAATCCCAATTGGAGACACACAGATTATAATTCTTTACTGATTTAAACCACTAAGTTTTGAAGGGTTAGTGGTAAAGCAATAAATAATTTATCTCATGGCAAATAACAAAATGTAAAAAATAGTTATAGATGGTCCTTTAAGTTAGGTTAACATGTTGACTTTGTCACATAATATTGGAAAGGGAAAATTACATAAAAATAAATAAAAGGTCAATTGTTTCCCTATATATCAACAATGAACAATTAACACTTCAAATTAAATTCACAATACTATTAACATAAAAACCTCCAAAAATGGAAGACTTAGATAAAAGTCTCACAAAAATACATGTAATATCTGTATAAGGAGAACTATAAAACTGATAAATTAAATCAGGAAGAACTAAATAAATAGAGAGCTATTACATGTGCATGGATAGGAAGACTCAATAATGTCAAGGTGTCAGTTCTTCCCAACTTTATCTATTGACTCAGTACAAACCAAATATAAATATAGTCAACTTATCTTTGATAAAGGAACAAAGGCAATAGAATGGAGCAAAGATGATCTCCAAGTGGTGCTAGAAAAATTGGACACAGACATGTTAAAAAAAAACAACAAAAAGAATCTAGACACAGACCTTACACACTTTGTAAAATTTAATTCAAAATGGATCATGGATTTATAAAATGTAAAACTATAAAACTCCTAGAAGATAACATGATTTTCCATATATTACCTTGGGTATGCCGCCTTAGATACAACACCATAGAAGAAATAATTGATAAGATAGACTTCATTAAAATTAAAAATTTCTGTCTGCAAGAAAGGAAGAAGACAAGCCACAAAAGAGAAGAAAAGTTTGCAAAAGACACATCTGATAAAGGATTGTTATCCAAAATAGACAAAGAACACTTAAAATTCAACAATAAGAAAACAACCCAACTTAAAAATAGGCTAAAGATCTTAGAAGTCATTTCACCAAAGAAGATATACAGGTGGCAAATAAGCACATGACAACATGCTTCATGGAAATGCAAATTAAAGTAACTATGAGATACCGCACCAGACTTTGTTGGACCAGTCAAAATTGAAATACATCAAATACAGGCAAGGATGTGGAACAACAGAAACTCTCACACATTGCTGGTGAGAATGCAAAATGGTCCAGACACTTTGGAAGACAGTTTGCTGGCTTATTAAAAAACTAAACATACTCTTAAAACATTGTAGAGTGAAATGGAGTCTCTCATGTCAAGCAGGAGCCTGCATCAAGCAATGATGCAAGCAAGTAAGGTACTGCAGCTAGGAGATACCACGCAGACAAAATGTCGGCTGACACCCCAGAACTGAAAATGAGAAGAACCAGAGGAGGTCTGCAGAGACTCAAAACTGATTAAATCCCTTTAAAAAGGGAAGGAATTTGACAGCAAGCTGTCAGACTCTTCAGACCTGACCCCTCTATGTCTAACCACTTAAAAAAGACAATGGCTACTGAAGGCTTTGCCCAATTGATCTCCCAACAGAATGGAGATCCTTCACTGCTTGAACATCAGAAGCAATAAGTGCCATGAACTGACCTGGATCAGACCAACCAAGGCCTTGTCTCAACCACAGGACCACAGATGGACTTCATGTTTGGTTTGTTAACTTCCTATACCATTCTGTTATCTTGTTTGTTGTGTGGCTTGTCTTCTGTCCTGCTCTGTGTGCTGTGTAACAAGCCAAGTTTAA
This sequence comes from Enhydra lutris kenyoni, assembly GCF_002288905.1. Taxonomy (NCBI): domain Eukaryota; kingdom Metazoa; phylum Chordata; class Mammalia; order Carnivora; family Mustelidae; genus Enhydra; species Enhydra lutris. The sequence goes on along the minus strand of NW_019154099.1, from coordinate 13,885,911 downwards.
TAACATGGTGAACTGTCATTGAGTTTGGATCCTGAACCTGCTTTATAATTGTGATTTAACTTTATGATTGAATAAAGCTGATGTTGTGGAAAGGCACAACTTGTGCGTGTGCCCTCATGCTGTGCTCATGACACACATAATCCAGCCATCAAACTCAAGGTATTTACCAAAAGGAACTGAAAACTTTTATCTACATGACAATCCATGGATATCTATAGCAACTTCATTCATAATTGCCCAAACTTGGAAGCAACCAACATGTCCTTTAGTAGATGAATAAACTGTGGTACATCTAGACAATGGAATATTATTCAGCACTAAAAAGAAGTGAACTATCAAGCCATGAAAAGACCTGGAGAATCCTTAAATGCATATTATTAAGTCAAAGAAGCCAATCTGAAAAGTATGCTATTGTGATTTATAATAAGAAATATATATTTGGTCTTAGTCCCCATTTCTGGCCCAGAGATCCTAAGACTCGGAATTTCCTAAGTGACAGGAGCAATAAAAGTTACCTTTTGTTATGTTAATGAGTTGACGGTTGGATTGTACCTTAGAAGGGGACCAGTTGCCAGGGGAACTGGAGTGTGAATAGAATGTTGGAATTTTCAGTTCTATCCCCTGATTTCCAAGGAGGGAATAGGGGCTGGAGGTTGAATCAACCACCGATGGATAATAATTTAATCCATCGCACCTATGTAATAAAGCCTCTGTAAAAACCCCAAGGAAGGAAGGTGGTTCAGGGAGCTTCCAGGTTGGTGAAACATGATTCCAGTGCCACCATGCCAGGTCCAAATTCCATGGTGACAGAAGCTCCTTTGTTTGGGACCTCCTCCTATGTATCTTTTCATCTGGTTATTGATTCATACACTTTAATGTCTTTTTTAATAAATTGGTAATCTAGTGAGCGAATTAAGTTTCCTGAATTCTATGAACCACTCTAGCAAAATAATCAAACCTAAGGACTGGGTGATTGGAACTTCTGATTTGTATCTGGGTCAGTCAGAAGCACAAATGACAACCTGGACTTTTGACTGACACATGAAATGGAGGGTAATCTTGTGGGACTTGGCCCTTAACTTGTGGAATCTGATATTATCTCTGGGTAGAAGGTGTCATAATTGAGTTGAATCGTACGACACTCAGCTGGTATCAGAGAGTTTCTTGCCACACATTTGAATTTGGGTACAGAACCCTTAGAAGGCCACAGACATATGTATGATTCCAATTATGTGACATTCTGGAAAACACAAAATTATAGTGACAAAGTTTCAGTAGTTATCAGTGTTGAAGGGAGAAGGAGGTGAGTAGGCAGAGCACAAAGGATTTTGAGGGCAGTGAAAATATTCTAGAAGGTACCATAATGATGAATACATACCATTATAAATTGGTCCAAACCCACAGAGTGTAAAACACCAAGAGTGAACTATAATATAAACTATGGGCTTTGGTGATTCTGATGTGTCAATGTAGGTTCATTCTTGGTAAAAAATATGTACCATTCTGATAATAATGGGGAAAGCTATGCATGCTTGGGAGCAGGGGGTGCATGGGCCATCTCTATACTTTCCTCTCAATCTTGTTATAAACCTAGAACAACAAAGTCTTTAAAAATATGAAGAGTAACCATCATCATACATGAGAAGGAAATAAAAGAAAGTATACTCTGTACAATAAATTAAATGAAAAACAAGTCATGTCTAAAAGGAGGAGATAACTGAAACACGTTGAAAATTATTTTCTTTTTTGTGATCAAAGTACTATTTTGACAAAGCTTTGACTCTCAGAAAGTTATCTGAGATAAGTGGAAAGAAATTCAGTTTTATAAACTTTTAATAAAGATTGACTTATCCTTATGTAGTCTGCAAATATTTAAAGAACATAGGGACAATGATTATATCATGACAACTATTCACAACTGCTTGGGCCAAATTCTCTTAACTTAAAGCTGTGTTTAACATAAGGCTTGATAATTTATTAAAACAATTTGACAAGTAACAGGATTATTTCCCTTGATCAATGCAGATCTTACTCATAAATATCCTTATTTTTCCAGGTCAAAGCAAAACTTACTGTCAGTATCTAAAAACAGATCATTGACATTTATATTTAGGCCTTTCAAGAAATTTTTTTCAATTCTAACATAAGAAGTAATTCATAGATACTGAATTACACATGGACTACAGATTACATATTAGGAACTAAATTTACTTTTTAAATGCTTAGGTGTAATTAAATAGCATTGAATTAATTAATATAGAACTACTTTCCTTTTTTTTTTTTTAAAGATTTTATTTATTTGACAGAGATCATAAGTGGGCAGAGAGGCAAGCAGAGAGAGAGAGAGGAGGAAGCAGGCTCCCTGAGGAGCAGAGAGCCCAATGCGGGACTCGATCCTAGGACCCTGAGATCATGACCTGAGCTGAAGGCAGAGACTTAACCCACTAAGCCACCCAGGTGCCCCTAGAACTACTTTCTAATGGGCAGGAAGTTTGCTCTCCAAAACTCTCCACGGATACAATTATTAGAAACCTATTATATTCAAATTTCATTTAAAAATCAATTTTTTAAAAGAGTTTATTTGACAGAGAGAGAGCGATCACAAGCAGGCGGAGAGAGAGTGGGAAGCAGGCTCCCTGCTGAGCAGAGAGTGATATGCGGGGCTCGATTCCAGGACCCTGAGATCATGACCTGAGCTGAAGGCTGAGGCTTAACCCACTGAGCCACCTAGGCACCCGTAAAAATCAGTTTTTTAACTAATCAGCTCACCTGTATTCCCCAAATTTGACATAAAGTGTGATCCTAAGTTGGTAAACTTAGAAGTCAGTGTGGTTAAAAGATGACTTCTGTATTACCCTTCAGTTATAAAATTCTATGGTGGGCCTATTTATCAGCACAGAAATGATAATATATCTATATATTTGCTGTAATGATTTCAACAATAGGTGTAATAAACGTGATCAATGTTACCTACATAAATTTTACCCTGATGCAATTTTATTGTGTTTTGCTGTTTGATAATAGTGATATTATACAGCAATGTTTATTTTCTTAAGGGAAATACTTCCATTGATCAGCAGTTATTCTCTACATCTTGGTGATGTCCTTTTAGCTACACAACATTTGGAGTCACCACTACACAACTGTTTTTAAGAGTTGCTAAAATTAGGCCTCAGCATTTTGATGTCTGCTGCCTTTCCTCTAGGCCATGCTTTCATTTATTCTTGTTGATATTATAACATTAAATTGCATTCCCTATGCCCTATTACTGATTATATTTCTTGAAAATGAAGAAATGAAAGTAGAAAAAATATTTCTCCCCCTATAATTTCCTCCCCCTATAATGTCATAGAACCCAGACAGATGACACATATTCTGCCTCTATTCTCTCCAACTTCTTACTAATCACCCAATTTTTAAACAAGAGATGTTACATGTCATACTCAATTCTGTAGACTTCTGCCACTTCAGTAATTTAGTCTTACAAATATTTCTATCATGGTAGTTCTGTGATGCCTTGGGAAATACATCTTGCACAACCTCAAAATCTTCTTTAATTACTTTCCTTTAGCTTTTCTTAAGCAGAAGAGAGGGGATCCATGGCGGCAAAGTGAGAGGCAGAAGAAGTTAGATATTTCTATCTTCTACATAGCAAGACCATTTCCACTATTTAATTACCCCAAGTTACAATATAAAATAATAAGTAGAAATTTATCTTATGTATATATATTGACATTGTTTTAAAATAACTTTTAAAACATGTTAAATTCTCTAAATTGTTGAGAAGTCTGAACATTTGTTGAATCTATGCTAAACAGTTAAGTCCAACTTAATTGTTTAGATATGTATATTCATTGAAATATCAAAATAAAGTGGCACATTCTAGAAGATTGAAGTAAAATGTGAAGATCAGGTTATCTTAAAAGGACATATAACATTGTTATAAGGGATTCTGTTTCCAAAAATGCTGAAATAGCTTCTTTAAAATTAACACTCAGCAGAAAATAACAGGAAAGAATAATGCATTTGGAAACATCACAGAACTACCACAACAGAAATATTTGTGAGTTTAAATTACTAAAGTGAAGGGGAGCCTGGAGAATCAAGTGTGACATATAAGACCCCTTCTCTCATTTACAAATTTTGTGATTAGAAAGAGCAGGAGAGTGGGGCATCTGGGGTGGCTCAGTTAGTTAAGGATCCGACTCTTTATTTTGGCTCAGGTCATGGTCACAGGGTCATGAGATCAAGTCCTGCATCGGTCTCCATGCATTCTGCAGGGAGTCTGCTTGAGATTCTTTCCTTTCCCTCCCTGTCTACCCTTACCCCTGTTCACACATGCACTCTCACTCTCAAATAAATAAATAAATCTTTAAGAAAAAAGAAGGAAAGAAGCAGGAGAGAGTGGCAGATAGGAAGATAAAAAGCTGGCCAGAGCTTTCCTCAACACACCCTTGGTTAAATATTCAAGCTTAGGCCTGCCAAGTAGGAGGGACCCTATTAAATAGCTAAGGCTTTCAGTGAGGTTCTCAAAGGGCTCTATCTTAGAGGTATATCAAAATAGAATAAAATAGATCAACCAACATAAAGACCAAAACTCACCTTTAAATCACTAAGCCCTAATTGTATCAGGAATGGCTTCCTATCATAATTGCTTTCTAGAAGAAAAGTAAATCTCCTTGATTTACAAATGTCATCTAGAATTTCAAGTTACCTTTTTACCTTTTCATACATAATATTTGGTAGTCCATAAAAAATAACTAGGCATGAAATAACCAAAAAAAGAAAAAGAAAAAAAAAAAAGCAAAACAAAATTTAAACAGATAATGTAAGAGGATACACAAGGATCCATTTAACAGACTTATAGCACAGATATGGACTTAAAAAATAAATGTGAGAATGTCATCAATACAGTGGAATAAGAGATCTCTCGTTATGTTTCCCCTTAGCAGCAAAACTTTTACAACCATTCTTGGACAAACAAGGACCTTTGTGGGAACTTTGGGATCCAGGCAGTAGATAGTGAAATGATGGTGGAGTTTAAGATCAAGGAGGACTACTTTGAGAAGCTGCACCAACATAGCTGACTCACCAACCACGGTCCCAGTTATAGACCTGAAAATAGCTCCACATATCTGTGGACTTGTCTTCATCCCCCCTGGCCTTGGTCCTACCACCAGAAGCACTTGCCAAGGGAGTTGGTAGAAGTTATAATGCCATGCTTCAGGTAATAGGCCCATAGTCCTGGCTATGGGCTGAAGTGGTCCATGACCTGGCTTCCATCCCTATGAGATGCACAGTCTTAGAGTCTCCAGAGGCAAATCTACAGAACTTGGTCTGACTAGAGATTCTGAAACAGCCCTGTATCTGTATTTCAGCCAATATGGCTATCTTCCATAAGCAGTCCTGCTGGCCTAGGGTCCCATCAGGAAATACACCCATTAATGCACCCAGAGACAAGCCAGGCAACCCAATTCTGATAATAGATCCTGACTTGTCTCTGACTACTCTTGGCCACAGTATGAGAGCTGTTCTGCCTGCCCACAGACCCCAGAAAACATGTCTATCTGGGTCTCCAGAGGTAAGCCCACCAATCTCATTGCCATTAAAGATCCTTAAATGGTCCTAAAATTTATTTCCAGCTCTTCCCAGCTAAGTCAAAGATCACTCTTGCATGCTCAGCAATGTGGCAGAAGACACATCCATTGGTGCCTCTAGAACCAGATGTGAAGACCTACATCTTGGCTATAGACTCTGAAGCAGCCCTGGAACTTGGTTCCAGCTCCTCTAAGCCGTGGTCTGCCCCTCCCAGGCACATACCCAGTGAACTGGCATAAGCTCTTCAAGGACCTGACAGAAGCCATACATTTCTGTGCACCCACAACTGTAGACTCTAAAATGTCTCAGAGCGGGATGCCTGGGTGGCTCAGTTGGTTAAGCGGCTGCCTTTGGCTCAGGTCATGATCCTGGCATCCTGGGATCGAGTCCCACATCGGACTCCTTGCTCGGCAGGGAGCCTGCTTCTCCCTCTGCCTCTGCCTACCACTCTGTCTACCTGTGCTTGCTTTCTCCTTCTCTCTCTCTCTGACAAAAAAAAACAAAAACAAAAACAAAAACAAAACAAAACAAAAAACTATAAAATGTCTCAGAGCCATTCAACTGAATAAGGTCTGGAGGCAGTCCCTTCTACTCAGAGACCAGACAGGATCTATACCTACAAAAGTCCCTGATAACAAGTCTGCCATCCACAGACCCCACTGTGGACTCAGCAACAGCCTCCAGTGTTCTGTGACCTGGCTCCAGTGACCCAACTCTAATTCAATATAACTATGATTCTGGAGGTAGTCCCATTTGGCAGGAGAAGGACTTTCTTTGCTTATTTAAACCAGTCTGTAAAAACTGGAAAAAGGATGTGCTCATTCAAATGCACAGACAGCAATGTAAGCCACATAGATCAGGAACAATCAGGCAGATAAGACACCATCAAATGAAACTAATAATAAAATTAATAATCAGTTACTTTAGTCAGTAACTGACCAAAGAAATGGAGATCTATGAACTGTTTGACAAAGATTTCAAAATAGTCATCTTAAAGAAACTCAATGAAATGCAAGAGAACATAGATAACTAACAAAATCAGGAAAACAATACATGAACAAAATGACAAGTATAATACAGAAATAAAAAAAAAAACATTTTAAAAAAACAAACAAACAGAAATCCAGAAGCTGAATAACACAATGACAGAACTGACAAATTCAATAGAGAGCTTGAGCAGCTGACACAATCATGCAGAGTAAAGAATCAGCAAATTTGGAGACAAGTCATTTGAAATTAGCCAGTTAGAGGACCAAAAAGAAGAAGGGGTCAGGGGAAGATGGATAGTTGTGATATTCATTGTATTGATGTACAATGGGGTATTTTGGGTTACTGGTTATTTCTTACTTCTTGACCAGTGAGGTGATTATACAGATATCCTCACTCTTTAGTCATTTCTTCACCCATAAATTTGGAATTTATCTTTCTGTCTCAGTTTCATTGCCCCTTTAGATAGCATGTTTTCCTTTGGAGGCATCTCTGCAGGTATGCTCTACAATGCTGCTGGATAGATTTCCCCATACATCTGCTGCACAACTGTTTGGGGAATTTCCTTCACTGTTATGTTCACTATTTTGTCTTTTTCCTGTGTTGAACTTTTCCTGGATGCTATATCTTCCTCTTTATTTGTACTTTCACTTCTTTAAGAATGTCACATTCTTCAATTGCATTCTATAACTTAGTGTATAGACTATATTTTTGAGACTTTAGATGCTTAAAATATCTTTAATCAATTGCAATTTAATGGTATTTACCTTCATTTAGAATTCCAAGCTGAGACTCTAAAGATGCTTTACTCTATTTGCTTTTGAGTGTTACTCTTACTCTTGAAAAATCTGACATCTTTCTTACTCCAAATTTTTAAAATGTCATCTTTAATGTATTTTTCCCATTTCCATCTTTGAATGCCAACAAACAAGCAACCTTTATTCTTAGTGTTCCTTAACTACTCAATTACATAACTTTCATTGGTTCTTTCTTTAGTCATTGTGTTTATTACTCAAAGAGTCTTCTACTGAAGAGCCATCTTTCACTCACATGAAATAAATTTGCATTATTTTTTAGTTTCCTCATCTCAATCTCTTCTCCTTATCATTCTGGATGTACTGTTTTCTTATGATGTTGATTATTCTAGATGGACTGATCCTGTAAAAGGATTATCTTCTCAGATTTTATGACTTTTTTTTTTTCCTTAAGATCTGTATTTTAACCATAAGCCTTCCTTTGACCTCTCCACCAAGCACTACTCCACCATGTGTTTACACAGGAACTCAGGTAATCTGGAAAATATTGATATCCTATTGCATGAATTCAATATATTACATCTAAAATAGTGTATCTTTAAAAAATATTTTCTTTAATGTATTATAAAACTTATGAAAAGATCTTTTTATTCATTTATTAATTTGGTCTCTGATACCTTATAGACATAGACTTTACAAAAAACACCTGCTGAGTTTTGACTGTCTAATTGTATTTAACAAGGCAAACAATTAAAAAGTCAGTATTTGCAGGAATTTGATCTTGGGATGGAGGGTTCCCTCAGAGATAAATTCGTCAGATAACCTGTCTTGAGTCGTGTTATTAGACAGTATCCAAAATCCTGCTGCAACTTCTGCCCCATTTCTCTGATAGTTTTTACAGAGATGTATCTGAAGTGTGTTGTCTGAGCCTGTTGTCTTTTTACTATTTTCATCCTGTTCTCTGTTGACCCTACTAGCAAAGTCTCACAAACATTCTGCTGTGGAAGAGCTTTTTCTAAAATCTCATATGATTTACACAGTTTTTAGTTTTAGGGAAACTTTGAAGAGTATTTCCATTTTATATACACTACCCGAGACCATATGAAAAAGATTTGAATAAATTACCTTTAAGTCAGATGCCAAATAGTAAACTATTCTAAACATTACCATTAAAGGCTAGATTCAAAGATGAAAGTTATTGTTTAACATTTTATTGGCAGCAGCACTCAATTAATTAAGATAAGGAAAAATTATAAATGTAAAAAGATCACAAGGAAGGGATAAATCATTTATTATTTACAAACATAGTTATTGCCTACGTGGTAATCTCAAAAAAAAAAAAAAAATCCAAGCTATTTGAATTAATGAGAATTTTGTGAAACCTGGTTAGATGCAAGATCAATGAAAAATATTAATATTTTTTAAAATACCAATTGTGCAGAAACTTCTAATTTCCTTAATTGTTTTTTCCCTTTTCTTCTTAAAGCACATAAACCCTAATTTTATTGTAGTGACTTGCCACTGTGGTTTAAAGACATATTTTAAATGCTCTTTGTAGCTAGTTCTGGCCATATAGCAAATTTCTAACTAATGAACTATGAACAGAAGATTAGTGGGTGATTTCAGGAAGATTCCTTAAATTGAGGACACATGCTCTTTCTGCCTTCTTTCATGCTTCCTGCCTGGAATGCAAATGCAATGGCTGGAACTGCAAAAACCATAATTTTCTTTGAAATAACCTTGAAAATGAAAGCAACAGATAATAGCATAACAATCCAGAACAATTCAGATGAGGTTTCTGTTCTCAAAAACATTAGTCATGCACTGACAACCTGTAAAATTCTTTTACATGTTTAAAACAGGACCATTTTTTTTAAGCCACTATTTCCTCAATCTTGATTTTGCATATAAGAACTTAGTCAAAATAACTTTTAAAACAGCATAATTAGAATAATAGAAAGTGGATTTAATTCACAACAGAAACTTATAGTAAGATAATGGCTGAAAATGGAATATAGATAATTTTGCTTATTTGCTTATATGATCTAACATAATTTTACAGTTTCTTTCACATTCTTAGTGGCCATTTTGTCTCACTGATTCATTCTGTGCATTTGTTGACCATATTATTGAGGCACTGATATTGTTTGAATTTATTGGGGAATGTCACAAAAAGTCTGGCATGTAAATTAGTCTGTATATTCTATTTTTGGAGAAAATCTCAAATTCATATGCTTTTTTATTATAGGTTTAATAAAATTAAAAAGGCTTGATGGGTTACATAACCTCTTAATTTTTTTTTTATTACTGTATCTGTCCAATGGAAGACTTAGCTTATACTAAATTAATAATGTGAAATAAATTACAGAATAAGCTTGGTATGCCTGAGTGGCTCAGTCAGTTAAGCATCTGCCTTTGGCTCAGGTCAGGATCTCAGGGTCCTGGGATCGAGTCCTGCATTTGGCTCCCTGCTCGGCAATGAGGCTGCTTCTTCCTCTCCCGCTCCCCCTGCTTGTGTTCTCTCTCTCTCTGTCAAATAAATTCTTTAAACAAACACAGAATAATTTTGAAAATATAAACTTCTCCATACCTCCTTTTACCAAAGACTGCTGAAGTTATTGATTGGTGCCTCCAGAATTTGAATTATTTCATACTCTTCTAGGTAATTTGCATGAGAAGAGTATGTGGTAGCAGGAAATGGGCAGGATAGACCATGGGAAAGTGAAGACAGACCTTAGAAATATCCCAACAATTCACATATTTTGTTGACCCAGTTTTGCCCTATATCATTTGAGAAGTGAATTTTACTTTTATAATTCCCCATCATCCAAATAAATACAGATATTTAGAAAAGAACTTTATATCCCTGTCACAGACTATTATTTCTTTGAAAATATTTTGCTAAGTTTGCAAACTGGTAACAAACTAAATTATTTATGGAATTTCTCAAATGGCGAATAAAAGCTGAATTACTTACATTATAATATTTGTTAAATTGTATATAAAAATTTACTGGTTAAATTCCAAAGTGAGTTGATGTTATTAATTTCACCAAATACAGTTACAAATTTAAGCAATAAAAACTAGAAACAAGTTTTCTTTATTGTAATTACTATTAAGATGCCATTTTAAAGCATTATCTCTCCCCAAAAATCTCTTCTTGGTACCTCTGAAATATGTATAGATGCATTCTTAGCTACATACAAAATATTTAATCTCTGTATGTATCCCTTTATCTAAAATAAATTGTTTAGAAATTGCTTATTAAAATAACGTTTTCAAATGATAAGTCAACATTAGAAAAAAATAGTACCTTTGGAATTATTATTAAAATGACATCTGGTTGTTAAAGAATTAATAGGACTCAAAAAGATCCTTGCCACATTGCAATGGCCTCCTGTTGCTTTAGAAATGAAAAGTAAAGATGAATTTTGAGAAAATAAACTCTCAGGAAAAGCTGAAGTTTATATTTTTCAACTAGAAAATTCTTATTAAAGACAACCTTCTATTAGGCCTTTATTTGCCTCATTTAATGATAAATACAATTTCGAATGTTAATGTCTTTTAAGGTCTTCCTAGATACTAAATTGAAGTGACATTTGCTTATTGTATTATAAACTTTATGTTGAATAAACTGTGATCTTAAAGATAGGAATATCTTAATTATATCCATTTACCTAGAACCTATCACTGTGCTTGGAGTAAAGAATCAATCAATAAAACTTACATCAGTATTCATAAATTAATAAAATGAAAATTTTATTACTGGAAAAACTCATGAAGTATGAATAAAGTTGACAATTAATAGTATTTAACCAATGTCACTTAAAAAATATTTTATTTATTTATTTATTTTTATTAAAATTATTTATTTATTTATTTATTTGACCGGCAGAGATCACAAGTAGGCAGAGAGACAGGCAGAGAGAGAGAAAGGAGGAAGCAGGCTCCCAGCTGAGCAGGGAGCCTGATGCAGGGTTCGATCCCAGGACCCTGGGATCATGACTTGAGCAGAAGGCAGAGGCTTTAACCCACTGAGCCACCCAGGCACCCCTAAAAAAATATTTTAACCTATGATATTATTTAAGATGTTAGCAGTAAGAAAATATGAGAATGTATGAGGACAGTGATATTTTTTCCACAGTTCTGTAAGCCTAAAGTTCTTTTTTAAAGAAATGAATTATAAAAATAAAAGATATTGAAATTAGACAATGCTCTCCTTTTTAAGTAGAAGAGCAAAACAACTTTACATAAATGGAATCATGTTCAAGGACTTATTCTAATGGTTTTGAAGAACTACTGTAAAGATACATTTATCAATATAATGTGGTATACCTATAAAGATAGAAAAGTAGATTTATAGAACATAATAAAAAGTATAGAAATAGACTCACAAATTTTAAACTTCAAAGAAATTCAGAAGAGAAATGACAGCCATTGATAATGGACCAATGATGCTGGACATCTGGATACTTGGATACAAAGAAAAATCAAACTTTCATCCTTACCTTTTATAATATATAAAATTAATAAATAATCAAAATTAATTCAAAATGCCCAACAGACCTATTTGTAAGACCTAAATCTTAAGGTGTATTAAGATGTGTAATTCTGAGTTCATATGCTAGAACTTAAGGTGTATATTTTGAATTCATATACTAGAATAAAGGTAAAGCAAAAAGCTTTAACAAGGAGGAGTCAAGATGGTGGAGAAGTAGCAGGCTGAGTCTACTTCAGGTAGCAGGAGATCAGCTAGACAGCTTATCTAAAGATTGCAAACATCTACAAATCCAACGGGAGATCGAAGAGAAGAACAGCAATCCTAGAAACAGAAAATCAACCACTTTCTGAAAGTAGGACTAGCGGAGAAGTGAATCCAAAGTGACGGGAAGATAGACCGCAGGGGGAGGGGCCGGCTCCCGGCAAGTGGCGGAGCAACGGAGCACAAAATCAGGACTTTTAGAAGTCTGTTCCGCTGAGGGACATCGCTCCAGAGGCTTAACTGGGGTGAAGCCCACTCGGGGTTAGCATGGCCTTAGGTCCCGCAGGGTCACAGAAGGATCGGGGTGTCTGAGTGTCACAGAGCTTACAGGTATTAGAACGGGGAAGCCGGCTACAGACACAGAGCCAAGGAGTGAGCTCACAGCTCGGGGTTACCTTGAACCGGTCGCAGGCTCGGTCAGCTCGGAGCGCAGCTGGAGGCCAGGGTGACAGGAGTAATTGGGCGGTGTTCTCTGAGGGCGCACTGAGGAGTGGGGCCCGGGCATCCGGCCTGAGACTGGGAGGCCGCCATCTTCATTCCCATCCTCTAGAACTCTATGGAAAGCGCTCAGGGAACAAAAGCTCCTGAAAACAAACCCAAGCGAGCAGATTACTCAGCCCAGCCCCTGGTAAGGGCAGTGCAATTCCGCCTGGGGCAAAGACACTTGAATCACTAAAACAGGCCCCTCCCCCAGAAGATCAACAAGAAATCCAGCCAGGATCAAGTTCACCTACCAAGGAGTGCAGTTTGAATACCAAGGAGACAGCGGAATTCAGGGGAGGAGAAAGCAAAGCACGGAACTCATGGCTTTCTCCCCATGATTTTTTAGCCTTGCAGTTAATTTATTTTTTTTTCTTTTTCAATTTTTTTTTCTCTTCTTCTGCCAAATTTTTTTTTAAATTTTACCTTTTTCTTTTTTAACGTTTTTTAGATAGTTTATCTAATATATATATATTTTTTTTTCTATTTTGTATTTTTTCTTTATTCATTTTCTTTTTTTAATTGTTTCTTTTTGTTTTTCTTTCTTTCTGAACCTCTTTTTATCCCCTTTCTCCCCCCTCATGATTGGGGATCTCTTCTGATTTAGTTAAAGTATACTTTCCTGGGGTCTTTGCCACGCTTTTAGTATTTTACTTGCTCCTTCATATACTCTTATCTGGACAAAATGACAAGGCAGAAAAATTCACCACAAAAAAAAGAACAAGAGGCAGTACCAAAGGCTAGGGACCTAATCAATACAGACATTGGTAATATGTCAGATCTAGAGTTCAGAATGACGATTCTCAAGGTTCTAGCCTGGCTCGAAAAAGGCATGGAAGATATTAGAGAAACCCTCTTGGGAGATATAAAAGCCCTTTCTGGAGAAATAAAAGAACTAAATTCTAACCAAGTTGAAATCAAAAAGCTATTAATGAGGTGCAATCAAAAATGGAGGCTCTCACTGCTAGGATAAATGAGGCAGAAGATAGAATTAGTGTTATAGAAGACCAAATGACAGAGAATAAAGAAGCTGAGCAAAAGAGGGACAAACAGCTACTAGACCACGAGGGGAGAAATTGAGAGATAAGTGACACTATAAGACGAAACAACATTAGAATAATTGGGATTCCAGAAGAAGAAGAAAGAGAGAGGGGAGCAGAAGGTATATTGGAGAGAATTATTGGAGAGAATTTCCCCAATATGGCAAAGGGAACAAGCATCAAAATCCAGGAGGTTCAGAGAACCCCCCTCAAAATCAATAAGAATAGGTCCACATCCCGTCACCTAATAGTAAAATTTACAAGTCTTAGTGACAAAGAGAAGATCCTGAAAGCAGCCCGGGAAAAGAAGTCTGTAACATACAATGGTAAAAATACTAGATTGGCAGCAGACTTACCCACAGAGACCTGGCAAGCCAGAAAGAGCTGGCATGATATATCAGAGTACTAAACGAGAAAAACATGCAGCCAAGAATACTATATCCAGCTAGGCTATCATTGAAAATAGAAGGAGAGATTAAAGCTTCCAGGACAAACAAAAACTGAAAGAATTTGCAAACACCAAACCGGCTCTACAGGAAATATTGAAAGGGGTCCTCTAAGCAAAGAGAGAGCCTAAAAGTAGTAGATCAGAAAGGAACAGAGACAATATACAATAATAGTCACCTTACAGGCAATACAATGGCACTAAATTCATATCTCTCAATAGTTATCCTGAATGTTAATGGGCTAAATGCCCCAATCAAAAGACATAGGGTATCAGAATGGATTAAAAAACAAAACCCATCTATATGTTGCCTACAAGAAACTCATTTTAAACCCGAAGACACCTCCAGATTTAAAGTGAGGGGGTGGAAAACAATTTACCATGCTAATGGACATCAGAAGAAAGCAGGAGTGGCAATCCTTATATCAGATCAATTAGATTTTAAGCCAAAGACTATAATAAGAGATGAGGAAGGACACTATATCATACTCAAAGGATCTGTCCAACAAGAAGATCTAACAATTTTAAATATCTCTGCCCCTAATGTGGGAGCAGCCAACTATATAAACCAATTAATAACCAAATCAGAGAAACACATCAACAATAATACAATAATAGTAGGGGACTTTAACACTCCCCTCACTGAAATGGACAGATCATCCAAGCAAAAGATCAAAAAGAAAATAAAGGCCTTAAATGACACACTGGGCCAGATGGACATCACAGATCTATTCAGAACATTTCATCCCAAAGCAACAGAAGACACATTCTTCTCTAGTGCACATGGAACATTCTCCAGAATAGATCACATCTTCGGTCCTAAATCAGGTCTCAACCGGTATCAAAAGATTGGGATCATTCCCTGCATATTTTCAGACCACAATGCTCTGAAGCTAGAACTCAATCACAAGAGGAAATTTGGAAAGAACCCAAATACATGGAGACTAAACAGCATCCTTCTAAAGAATGAATGGGTCAACCAGGAAATTAAAGAAGAATTGAAAAAAATTCATGGAAACAAATGATAAAACACAACGGTTCAAAATCTGTGGGACACAACAAAGGCAGTCCTGAGAGGAAAATATATAGCAGTACAAGCCTTTCTCAAGAAACAAGAAAGGTCTCAGGTATAGAACCTAACCCTACACCTAAAGGAGCTGAAGAAAGAACAAGAAAGATACCCTAAACCCAGCAGGAGAAGAGAAATCATAAAGATCAGAGCAGAAATCAATGAAATAGAAACCAAAAAAACAATAGAACAAATCAACGAAACTAGGAGCTGGTTCTTTGAAAGAAATAATAAGATTGATAAACCCCTGGCCAGACTTATCAAAAAGAAAAGAGAAAGGACCCAAATAAATAAAATCATAAATGAAAGAGGAGGAGACATCACAACTAACACCAAAGAAATACAGACAATTATAAGCACATACTATGAGCAACTCTATGCCAACAAATTTGATAATCTAGAAGAAATGGATGCATTCCTAGAGACATATAAACTACCACAACTGAACCAAGAAGAAATAGAAAACCTGAACAGGCCCATAACCAGTAAGGAGATTGCAACAGTCATCAAAAATCTCCAAACAAACAAAAGCCCAGGGCCAGACGGCTTCTCGGGGGAATTCTACCCAACATTTAAAGAAGAACTAATTCCTATTCTCCTGAAACTGTTCCAAAAAATAGAAATGGAAGGAAAACTTCCACACTCATTTTATGAGGCCAGCATCACCTTGATCCCAAATCCAGACAAGGATCCCATCAAAAAAGAAAACTACAGACCAATATCCTTGA
Organism: Enhydra lutris kenyoni; assembly: GCF_002288905.1. Classification (NCBI taxonomy): domain Eukaryota; kingdom Metazoa; phylum Chordata; class Mammalia; order Carnivora; family Mustelidae; genus Enhydra; species Enhydra lutris. The sequence continues at coordinate 13,870,047 of NW_019154099.1, read as the reverse complement.
TGAACACAGATGCAAAAATTCTCACCAAAATATTAGCCAATAGGATTCAACAGTACATTAAAAGGATTATTCACCACAACCAAGTGGGATTTATTCCAGGGCTGCAAGGTTGGTTCATCATCCGCAAATCAATCAATGTGATACAATACATTAATAAAAGAAAGAACAAGAACCATATGATACTCTCCATAGATGCTGAAAAAGCATTTGACAAAGTACAGTATCCCTTCCTGATCAAAACTCTTCAAAGTGTAGGGATAGAGGGCACATACCTCAATATTATCAAAGCCATCTATGAAAAACCCACCGCAAATATCATTCTCAATGGAGAAAAACTGAAAGCTTTTCTGCTACGGTCAGGAACATGGCAGGGATGTCCATTATCACCACTGCTATTCAACATAGTACTAGAAGTCCTAGCCTCAGCCATCAGACAACAAAAGGAAATTAAAGGCATCCAAATTGACAAAGAAGAAGTCAAACTATCATTCTTCGCAGATGATATGATACTATATGTGGAAAACCCAAAAGACTCCACTCCAAAGCTGCTAGAACTTGTACAGGAATTCAGTACAGTGTCAGGATATAAAATCAATGCCCAGAAATCAGTTGCATTTCTCTACACCAACAACAAGACAGAAGAAAGAGAAATTAAGGAGTCAATCCCATTTACAATTGCACCCAAAGCTATAAGATACCTAGGAATAAACCTAACCAAAGAGGCTAAGAATCTATACTCAGAAAACTATAAAGTACTCATAAAAGAAATTGAGGAAGACACAAAGAAATGGAAAAAAATGTTCCATGCTCCTGGATTGGAAGAATAAATATTGTGAAAATGTCTGTGCTACCTAAAGCAATCTACACATTTAATGCAATTCCTATCAAAGTACCATCCATTTTTTTCAAAGAAATGGAACAAACAATCCTAAAATTTATATGGAACCAGAAAAGACCTCGAATAGCCAAAGCAATATTGAAAAAGAAAGCCAAAGTTGGTGGTATCACAATTCCGGACTTCAAGCTCTATTACAAAGCTGTCATCATCAAGACAGCATGGTACTGGCACAAAAACAGACACATAGATCAGTGGAACAGAATAGAGAGCCCAGAAATAGACCCTCAACTCTATGGTCAACTCATCTTTGACAAAGCAGGAAAGAATGTCCAATGGAAAAAAGACAGCCTCTTCAATAAATGGTGTTATGAAAATTGGACAGCCACATGCAGAAAAATGAAATTGGATCATTTCCTTACACCACACACGAAAATAGACTCAGAATGGATGAAGGACCTCAATGTGAGAAAGGAATCCATCAAAATCCTTGAGGAGAACACAGGCAGCAACCTCTTCGACCTCAGCCGCAGCAACATCTTCCTCGGAACATCGCCAAAGGCAAGGGAAGCAAGGACAAATATGAACTATTGGGATTTCATCAAGATCAAAAGCTTTTGCACAGCAAAGGAAACAGTTAACAAAACCAAAAGACAACTGACAGAATGGGAGAAGATATTTGCAAACGACATATCAGATAAAGGGCTAGTGTCCAAAATCTATAAAGAACTTAGCAAACTCAACACCCAAAGAACAAATAATCCAATCAAGAAATGGGCAGAGGACATGAACAGACATTTCTGCAAAGGAGACATCCAGATGGCCAACAGACACATGAAAAAGTGCTCCATATCACTCGGCATCAGGGAAATACAAATCAAAACCACAATGAGATATCACCCCACACCAGTCAGAATGGTTAAAATTAACAAGTCAGGAAATGACAGATGCTGGCGAGGTTGCAGAGAAAGGGGAACCCTCCTACACTGTTGGTGGGAATGCATGCTGGTGCAACCACTCTGGAAAATAGCATGGAGGTTCCTCAAAATGTTGAAAATAGAACTACCCAATGACCCAGCAATTGCACTGCTGGGTATTTACCCTAAAGATACAAACGTAGTGATCCGAAGGGGCACGTGCACCCGAATGTTTATAGCAGCAATGTCCACAATAGCCAAACTATGGAAAGAACCTAGATGTCCATCAACAGACGAATGGATAAAGAAGAGGTGGTATATATACACAATGGAATACTATGCAGCCATCAAAAGAAATGAAATCTTGCCATTTGCGACGACGTGGATGGAACTAGAGGGTATCATGCCTAGCGAAATAAGTCAATTGGCAAAAGACAACTATCATATGATCTCCCTGATATGAGGGAGAGGAGATGCAACATGGGGGCTTAAATGGGTAGGAGAGGAGTAAATGAAACAAGATGGGATTGGGAGGGAGACAGACCATAAGTGACTCTTAATCTCACAAAACAAACTGAGGGTTGATGGGGGGAGGGGGGTTGTGTGAGGGGGGGTGGGGTTATGGACATTGGGGAGGGTATGTGCTATGGAGTGCTGTGAAGTGTGTAAAACTGGCAATTCAGAAACCTGTACCCCTGGGGATAAAAATATATTATATGTTCATAAAAAATAAAAAAGAAATAATAAATAAATAAAAGCTTTAACAAGGTTTTCAAATCTAGAGGATCATAAAGACGTAATTCAGAGTTTTTTAAATACATAAATTAAGGTTAAAATTCAATCATTTAGCCTATGTTTTCAGTAAAAGATGTTCTAAGATATAAAATATTAGATAAGTAAATATTTTTATTCATATACATTTTCCAGCCAATAAATGAAGAAGGCATATAATTAAATATCATTAGTGAATTATATCTCTAGGATATAAGGACAATTGACTGATAACATAGCCCAAAAATTAAAGAAAAACCGACATGCTGTTTTTCTTACTGGGAGAAAGCAATGTCAAGTACAAAGAAGTCTTACCAAAAGGAAATTAAAAATACACACACATACACACACACACACATACACACACACACACACACATCACCTACCTAGTTGTATTTGGCTATGTATATACAAATACAGATTTATCTTTTACATGTATATATCTTTCTACTTCTATATAAATATATTTTAATTTATTTAGAATAATCAAAAGAAATATTTACAAATATCATCTATGTATATGTCTGTTGAAACTGATAACATTCCTAGATTAAGTAATCAATTCACAGGAAGCTAAAAGGGTGGAGGAAGGTGTTCCCTCTATACCCAGTATGTTGAGAGTTTTTATTATGAACGGAACAATTATGAATTGTTCAAATGCTTTATCTCCACTAGTTAATAAGATTTTCATCTTTCTTTTTGTTAACGTGGTATATCACATTTACCAATTTATAGACATTGCCACATCCTTGGATCTTTGAAATAAAACCTACTTGAGCACAGAAAATTGATCCTTTTAATCTACTGTTGAATTTGGTTTGTTACTATTTTGTTGAGGTTTGGCATTTATGTTCATCAGAGATATTGGCCTGTAATTTTCTTTTGTTGTAGTGCTTTTGTCTATTTTTGTTGTTATTAATTGGGGAAATGCTGGTCTCTTGAAATGAATTTGGAAGTGTTCCACCCTTGTAGGTGTTTATTGCTATAAAGTTCTCTCCTAGAAATGTTATTGCTGTATTATAACTTTTGGTATGCTGTAGTTCCATTTTCAATTGTCAAGTGAAAAAAGAAAAAAAGCCCTAGCTATTTTCTTGCAAAATGTAGAAAAAACAACAACAACAAAACTTGTGGAGGGAACATTTAATAAAGAAGATCTAAAAAATATAAGCACCCTTTAAAAAAAGATAAAAACAAATTACAGTATTTTAAAACACCCACTGAATTTATAAAACTATGAAGTGAAACAAGGACATAATTACAATTACATGCAGATGGTGGTCATATCAGGGTTTGGGAGCTCTGAGATATGCTATCTGGAGGACTCTCTAATGACTAGAAAGTCTATTTATTGATATAAGTGCTGGTTACTTATTCTACTTGTAAATATTCATGAAGGTCACTGCATGTGAAGCTTTGTCTGTGTTATATTTTACATTAAATAAAAAGGGCTTTTGACCAATAGGATTCAAGGAAGTTAAGTATATAGCTCATGTAACCTATAGTAAAGCCAATGACTCCCTGGGAGGAAACATTGAAATCAGGGTGGCTAAAAGCCTTAGCCAATATCTTGTCACAGAAAGCCAACTGATGACCATGACCTCACTGCAACTGCCATTGGCATTGTCACGGTCACAACCACAACTGCTAGAAAAAGGAGTCACGGTTTGCCTTACTGCCACTACCCATGCTTTGTTATTCTCTTGATTCAGAATCTTCTTAGGAATGCCTAAATGCTCATGCCTAAATCACATGCCTATCTATATTATAGTTTCCATAGCTTGTATTATAGATCCAAATCCATTCATATGTTCTGAGGTGGAAGGTTGAACAATTGTACTGTGGAGAATTCCCAATTAATATGTATAAATATTAGGCTCTAAAACCTACATCATGGAATAGACCTGACAACTTCTATCTCCCCATAGACATATTAGTTAAAAAGGAATAGAGAAGTTATAAGTAGAAGTGTAATCATGTTAGAAGGAGATGGATTGGTGACATACAAATAATTAGAGGATCCTACTAATGTATGTGGCCATAGCCAATTTCTCTGGTTGCTGAAGGTGTTATATTTTTTCAACAGGAAAGCCCAGCATTACAGGGAGAGAGATCAAAACACAAGTGGTCCCCTGGGGCAGAGTAAAGAATGCAATGGAAAGGGTGTCTGGAATGACACTGAGGATACTGTAAAACGCAATCAAAGACCCTGAAGGCAGCAATATGGATTTTATCATTTATACAATGGTATAATGGAAAGCAACTGAAATGTTTAAAGAGAAAGGTTACGTGAAAACATAATACTTTATGTTGACTCATTTTATAATTTGTTTTAAAGATTTTATTTATTTATTTGACAGACAGAGATCACAAGTAGGCAGAGAGGCAGGCAGAGAGAGAGGAAGGGAAGCAGGCTCCCTGCTGAGCAGAGAGCCCGATGCGGGGCTCTATCCCAGGACCCTGGGATCCTGACCTGAGCCGAAGGCAGAGGCTTTAACCTACTGAGCCACCCAGGCGCCCCTATAATATTTTTTATCATTTTAAGAAACTATTCTTTTGGGATGCCTGGGTGGCTCAATAGGTTAAATGGCTGCCTTCAACTCAGGTCATGATCCCAGGGTCCTGGGATCCACATCAGGCTCCCAGCTCTGCAGGGAGCCTACTTTTCCCTCTGCCTGCTGCTCCCCCTGTTTGTGCTTGCTCTCTCTTTCTCTCTCTCTGACAAGTAAATAAATTAAATCTTTAAAAAGAAAAGAAAACTATTATTTTATTCCTAGTTGACTCAGAGTTTAGGATTAATGCACACTGGATATCATCAAAGATATTTTTCATATCTACTGGGACTATCAGGATCTTTCTTTTATTTAACTGCTGATACAATATACTATATAAGTACATTTCCTAATATTTATCAATCCTCAGAGTCCTGGGAAATATCTGCTTCATAATAACACCTTATGCATTCAAAATGTTGTTAAATTGTATTTGTTAGTGTTCTATTTTGGATTTGGGTGTCTAATGTACTTATGACTGAAACTTCCGGTTTTCAATATATTTGTCAGTTTCTGTTAACAAGTTTAGTGAAGCTTCATAAGATAAATTATCTCAATTTTCATCCTTTTTCTCCATTCTATGAGCAATAAGAATTATGTCTCTTCAAATATTATAAAAACTCTACCAAAAGAAAATAAAATGTCTGGGTCAGTTTCTTGTCTGTTAGCACATTTGCCCAGCCTCCTTCAACAGTCTTTCAAATCTAAGTTTGTCTTCTTTTATGTTCAAGCTTTTCCTGACAGTCAATAAAATACAAACCACTTGGATGTTCTCTCTGCCTCCCAGAGTTCTGCCTTCTATTCCCTGATCTAAATTATCACTCTTCTCCTATGTCAGAAACTTTTCCACTAACATCTGAGGCTTGACCAATATTCTTTTTAAAAAATAATCCATCCCGGGGCACCTGGGTGACTCAGTTAGTTGAGTGTTAATTGGGGAAATGCTGCCTTCGGCTGAGGGCATGATCCTGGAGTCCTGAGATGGAGTCCCAAGTCAGGCTCCCTGCTGGGCAGGGAGTCTGCTTTTCCCCCTGACCCCTCCCCTCTCACACTTTCCCTCTTTCAAATAAATAAATAAAATCTTAAAAAAAAATAATAATCCCTCTCCCTACATCCATCAGCCCAGAATGCTTCTTTGAGTATTTCTTATACCTTATATTATTCCTGTCCTTAACCAAAGTTTGTGTATCAACTAAGACTATTGCTTTCCTTGCAGCTACGTGGCATCTACCTCGGTGTCAGGAAATAGGGTTATGTGTTTTACTTAATTTCCAATGCTAGTTCCTTATTATTCTTCCACATTCTTGTTATCTGCTTCTTTAAGCCTCATTCCACACAGATTCCCCATTCACTTCTTATGATTAGTATATAAACCCACTGCCCTCTTAGAAACTCTGAATTCACTTATTCACTGAATATTTTCTCTCTTGCATAGGATTTTCCTACCCAAATCAAATGCTGCCAAAATTCTGAGTGACTTTATTACTCTATGGACAGTATATCCAACCCTCTTTTCATGCTGTTTCTTGACTTTCTCATAAATTTCATTCTTTATTTGATCTCACCAACAGTTTCTAAAGTCATACATTTTTAACTTGCTATCACAAGAAATGGTTTCCCCTCCTAAATTACTTTTTAAGCACTTATTTCTTTTAATGATTTTTTTCAATTTATTTATCTTCACAAGAGGGAGAGAAAGAGAGAGAGAGCGAGCACACACGCAGGGCACTCCCATGAGTCGGGGGGAGGGCAGAGGGAGAAGCAGACTCCCCGCTGAGCAGGGAGCCCAATGCAGGACTTTATCCCAGGACCCTGGGATCATGACCTAAGCTGAAGGCAGATGCCTAACTAACTGAGCCACCCAGGCACCCTAAGCATTTATTTCAACATGTGTATTCAGATACTCTAATCATACATTTTTTCTTGATTTTTCTCTCTATTCATCAATCCTCTTTTTCCTTTCTTTCACATTATGAATTCTTTAGATCCACGACACATTATGTCATTTACTCTTATTTAAGATATACTAAGATTCCTCAACACTGGTCCCTTAAGTTCCACCTAATTAGCAAAAGCCTAGCACTGATGGATGCATGTATTATCATCCATATATGAACACACACATAAGCCATTATACTAGTGAAAATAATACAAGCTCTAAGTGTTATAGCCATTATAAATTTATTATCTGCAAGTGAGTTCTCAAAACTCACAGGAAGTATCCCTTATTTACTGAATGAGACAAGCTTCTCATTGTTGCCAAAGAGCATTTAAACCTTTCCTCTTCCCTCATCTCTGATCAATGCAAGGCCCTTCAGGGGAAAAAAAAAAAGGTAGTCATATGACACAGACTCTCAAATTTCCATCAACTTTAAACTATCTGCTTTGGACCTACCATCTCCAATTTAAATCAGATTAGATTAGCTAAATACTCCACCTGTTTTCTGAACATCATTCCCAGCAGGTTTCTCAGAGAGAGTATAATATGAATGATCTTCTTATAATCATCTTTCCTCCTTTGTTTCCCTTTCCTTTTCCCCCTCTCAACTGAGTTTTTGACCATTAGTATTCATATTAGTGCAGTTTTCCATTCAGATTGAACCAACCAACCAATAAAAGCTCTACAAAAGCATCCTGTCCTCCACATACGCAGAAATAGGTGTTCACTCTTTCTCTTCTTCATCTCCTACTGTTAATCATATGACAACATAGTTTTAAAACTCTGATTTGTATCCAATTGTAAAAGTCGTGTATGCTTCTAAGTCCAGTGAATAAAATTTGACCTTCCATTAGTTCATTTTTAGAAGATTTGAATGCAATTGGCCAACCACTCCTCTCTGAAACACTGTACTCTCTTGGTTTCTGTGTTGCCACATTAATATAGATAGCATTTAATTAGACTTAAAATGTGGAAGTAAAGAATATGAATGCAAATGTCATCAGTGTACTGTCCTTTCCACTATGGATTGTAACAATATGTTTTATACTCTTGAATAAAACTAGCATCTGAAAATGTTAAAAAATGCAACAAAAAAAGAACTATATTTAAATAATATATGTGTCATATACATTAATAATTGAATGTGAATACTAATGAGAATAAAAAAGAACATATGTATGTATGCACTCATAACTCAAGAGAAGGGGCTAAAAAGAACTGAGAACTGAGAAATATGGCTACCTCAATTCTCTGCACATAAATTACTAAAATTATTTCACATTGTCATATTAAATAAAATAGCTGTAAGTACATTAGCAATCCTAAAAGTAAGTTCATAGATCTTTTTGGAACGATATTTTTCAGAAGATCTGAAATGAACCAAACAAATTACCTTAGTAGATAGGAAGAAACTTAGTTACTTTAATTCCCAGAACAAGTTTATTCCTGTAATTTTCAAATGTTAATGTCTCTATAACTTAATTTTCATATATGGCAGAGTTAGATAGTTGTATTATAGCTTTTTGAAATACCAGTTAAGGGATATTTAAGATGCTCAAAACCTAAAAATCACTGATACCATTATATGGAGGTGACATATTTTAAACTGACAAGGTATACCAATTAAGGAGCAAAAATTGCTTAATCATTAATTATGAATTTTCCTTAGAGAAGAAATATGAAATTGAATTTAGTTGAGACAAATTTTTCCCAAATGAGTTACAAAGTAAAATGCAGATACTTTAGAAGAATACAAATTATTTAATATTTTCTCTGTAGTTTTTTTTATTTCCCTAGTTATAAAATGTGATGTTTACAGAACCTATCTGAGAGGTTTTATTTTGTGATGATAACACTTTGATCAAACTCATCATCTTTTTTTTTTTTTAAAAGATTTTATTTATTTAGTTGACACAGAGAGAGAGAGATATCAAGTAGGTAGAACAGCAGGCAGAGAGAGAGAGGGGGGAAAGCAGGCTCCCCGCTGAGCAGAGAGCCTGATGTGGGGCTTGATCCCAGGACCCTGAGATCATGACCTGAGCCAAAGGCAGAGGCTTTAACCCACTGAGCCACCCAGGTGCCCCCAATCAAACTCATCATCTTAACTCCCATATTAAAAACAAAATCAGAGTCTTGGATAGATTGTTAAAACCTATGTCAAAAACTCATGATATACTGTATGGTGACTAACATAATAAAAAAACAAAACAAAACAAACACCAAAAATTAGTCTAGTATGACACTGGTAATCTAGGAGTAGAGGTATTTTTTGTTGTTGCTGAATCATGACAATAACTTTAATTTCCACAGTGGAGCAAAAAATTATAGCTCACATTGAATGATTTATTTCCCCATATCAGTATTATTTTAAGTGTTTTACATGTTTTAGGTATTTCTTAAAACAACCCAATGGTATACTTCCTCTTCCTCCCACTCTTCTTCCTCTCCTTCTTGTTCTTCTTCTTCCTACTATTTTTCAAGTTTATGTGGAAAATTTAAGTTACTTAATAAGTTATAAATGAAAAGTGAATTATGGAAAAAAATGTTACCAAGTTTAGACAATCAGTATGGAATGTGGTTAATGTAGGGCTCTGCCTCCTGAGAACCTATGTTTAGTCACCACACTGTCCGTTTCACTACAGAATACAGAGATCAGAAAAATTTTCCACTATGTAAGTAAATTTAACATATAAAAACAACTGTTTAATGGCATTTTAGATTTTTCTTTAAAAAATTTGCCCAACACAATTCTTTATTCTTTCAGGAGGGAAAAATGGATATAAAATATAAATTCACACCTGTATCTATATAGATTCAGAAGAAAATGCCAGGGTATATAATGAAATGGTGCTAAGTACTCAGAAAGTATTAAAACAGAATTTGCAAATTTGTTTTTTCAGTATCCTTCTCAGTTATACATATGACGCATATTGTATTTTAGTTAACTGTGAAAAAGCAGTCACAAAAATCCCTTATTTCATTTAATAGGTGTGTTCAAACTGTAAGAAGAATTAACACAAAATGAAATATCCATCTCAGGATTTTTAAGATTTGTAGTTTATTTTACACAAAACTTATACTATAAATATTTGTGCATTTTGGGGGTTGAGTGCTTTCTCAGTTTTCATCATATTTTTTCAGTGAGGTCCCTGGCCAATAAAGGATGAGAACTGTGTTCACTAATGTGAGGAACAAAGCTTATTAGGTGAATGATTTCCAAATAGCTGTTTTAGTGATGTTCATTTAATGTGCTACCATACAGATAACGACAGATCTTGACTGCACTGCTAAACCAAATTGCTAGACCTTATTGAGTCTTAAAAAAAAAAAAAGCAGTGAATAAAGATACTCTTTGATTATGTAATATAGGAATAATCAAGTCACTTGAGCTGTGTCTTAGCTCAAATGTAAAATGACTAGATTTGATAAGGTCAGTTCCTATATAGATTGATGTGGGTTACTAAGAAATCAATGGCACAAGAATTATTGAACAAGTTAATGAGTAATCAATGATGTCGGACATGATGTAGGACCTAAGCCAGCTCTGAATGAGATGGGAAATATTCCAGACTTGACAACAGTAACATCCTACAGTTGCAGTTTAATTTGACAAAAATTATATATAACTCCCTGGTTTATCTGCCATCATTTATTTAATTTCCAAAGTATTTAACATAAAAATATGTTGAATAATTATAAATTGTTAATATGTGCCAGACATAATTCTAGGTGCTTTATCTGTGGAGAAATTTATGATGTAGGCACTATCAGAATTCCCATTTTCAAAAGATTCATCTTTGGAATTTCTCACTTCTTCTACTTTAAAGGAATTGTCATTTTGTGAGGAAAGTCCTAACAGGCTGGTTTCATTTGGGGACCTAATAATTATCCATTTAACACATTACTAATTCTTATAAATAGCTAAGATGAATTCCAGGGAAAAACAAAAAACTTCTCTGATCTCCAGATATCTATTTGTGGAGTATGTAGCTCCTGGTTTTGAGTGTCATTTACATATATATACACCAAAATGATCATACTTTGTGAATATAACAAAAATAATAGTTTATGTGACTACAAAATAACAATTACATTTCACATTTAAAAGACCACATTAGCTTTTATCTCAATCTTACATATTGTAGAGCATAGTTATGTTTTAAAAACTGGAATTTTATAGTAGCTTGGCCAATTCTTCCCTAAGCCACCTGTACATTTAACCAAAAATAGGCATGTAACAAAAAAACATTAAAATTCTTTGTGCTCTTAAGTGGACACCACAGTATAAATCAGGGATTTTGGCAATTCAGTGAAGAAAGACAGGGGAGTGTCACTGTGTGCTCAAATGACCAGGAAAAAAAGGAAAGAATCCTTATCCAGAATACAATTACTGCTCTTGTATTTCTAACTCAAACATTCTATCTCTACTTACTATGTCAGCCTATATAAATGAAAATTATTTAAACGTAAATGTAAATGTAGATAAATTTTATAATTTTAATTTTTCTGACTTTAAACTGAGGGATAAATTTGCAAGAGTTGCCAAATTCTGTGCCACATTGCAAGAGTCAAGAAATTTTTCTTTCTTGCTTTCACTTTATAGAAACCATGATTTCCATGTGAGAGCAGAAGAGATCAAAGGTATTTTATTAGGGGTTTGTTTTAAAATTATATTTACCAAACTAAGTCAACAGTAATTTACTCAGCAACAATAAGAGCCAAAGGTAACAATTTTATTCCAAAGGTCAATTGTATTTTCCTGGTTTGATTTTACTTAAGATACAGAGATTGTTTACTTGAAGTTCATTCTACTCAGCTACAACCAAGGGAATCTACTGAAATGTTTATTTTATGAGACTTCTTTTAAAGGTTGATGCAATTGTTACTGATAGATTCAAGATCTATAATTGTATGAAGTCTCCAGAAACGCATTTATACCTGCATGAAAATAACCTTTACAGATGCAGGTTCTGGATGTTATCAGGGGCATTCTACATATAGAGTAATTTTATGATTTCAATGAAATGGCATTAAATTTATATCTGAATTATCCTTATGTAATTAAATAAGGTTTATGATAATATAAAGATTATGAACAAAGTTACCATGTGTGATTTATGAAAAATTAAAAGTAAAATTGTGACGTAATATGGTTTTCTTTGAAATCAGTTCTTAAAAAAATGCATATAATAACATTGATTATTTATTTTGAGTACATAGTACTGGCCTAAAAGTAAACTAATTAATAGTTAGGAAAAATTTTAAGACCTTAGTAATAAATACATAATATTCTGGGATTATTCTGATATCTAATGTGCTACATTTTCATATTTTTCATCAAGAATAAGCAGAATAGGAAGGGCAAAAAGATTCCATTATCAAAGTAATTAGCGTCATTATTTTTTATGGCTTTAGTGAAGAAATGAATTACATTTTGAAATTTCACTTTCCAAAGGAGCTATATTAATATATAATTGCCTATAATATTAATTTCAGAATTTAACTTCTGTGCTATATACATCAATTTCTTTATAAATATAATCTATAAAACAACATATTATGGACATAAAACATTCATATGTTCTCTAAAATCATTCTATATTCAATTAATGTTTTAATTTAAAATCAACCTATCCATCTATTTACTTTATCTACTTACCAATCAATCTGCCTATCTTTCTATTAAACCTAATAATTATCTATTTGGACGCTGCCTGAGAGATAAGACAAATTTTAAAAGTATAATATTTATGAAAAATGTATTGGTAGCATTAATGAATGATGTTATCCACATTGCTAAAATTCCTAAGAGAATAATACTGTTCTAAGCATAAGCTAATCTAAAACACACAAAAATGTCTCTAAGTCCTCCTTTCCTGTTTATGTCCTCCCCAGAGCACTCACCTATGCGATAGCTTCCAACCACAAATAAAAATATAATTTAAAAAGATTTAAAAAAATACATTTTGGGTAAGCAAGTAAATGTGGAAACTAAAAGAATAATATTTATCAAAAAATCAAAAAGGATAGTTTCAACCTTTTCTCCATTTTTACAAGAACAATATTGATATTTCAGCTATTCATTTATTCTGTGTTTCACTGTTCATGTGAGGATAATGTTGATTTCTCCTAAAAATTGTTATGAAAACAATCAGATGTCTTATTAACAATTTCAATTTACTATTGAAGAGTAGTGATAAATATTGATCAATTCGAATACATTAGTTTACCTATTTTTTCCAACTCATTTCAGTTGAAATAAACACAAGAGGGAATAAAAACTTTAGTTTATTATAGTGGACCTTTTAACTTCTTGTGAATAAATAATGATATATGGTGCAGGCTGTATTTATTTTGGACCAAAGCTATTTCCCATTTTAATCATGTATCTTTTGCAAAACCACTGTTCATTTGCAGTCAAGTGTTTTCTGCAATGTAAATTGAATCTCCTGCCAAAGCAAGTCAGCTTTCAACTTAAAACCGTGTGTATGAGTGCATGAGACAGAAAATCAGAATTCCTATGGTAAATACATTGTTTAATTAGTCTGGAGATTTTGATAAATCCTCAATATGTAGGGTTGAAGAACAATCGAAACCTGTTTTTTTGAAAGAGAATTGTCCTTACTTAAAACATTCTTTCACAATTGCCACTTATACACTGTTGAAATTAGAATTAATAGGCAATATATTTGGCTGGAAAGGGGCATAACAAAATAACTATTTTACTTCATGGGTGTGTGAATTTGTTTATAAATAAATAAAAGAAAGAAAATAAGCCAAGTCTTGGGATATTGCACAATGTAATAGTTTCAGTTGTCTTTGTTTCCAAGGGATGGAAACAGCAATTTCTGTGTACTAACTCAAGCTAAAATGTCACAAAAAATTGCATTTCATAATAAGCCAGAAGAATAGTGCATATCATAACTGTTAGAAGTTTTATTTAAGCATCTTCAGAGTTTATGAGCTGCACAGATGTTTTAAAATAAAAACAATAAATACAATTGCATTTCATAATTAAAAATAAATGTCACATGCTTTAACAGTGCAGTGCTCTTACGAGGGAATATCATGAAAGTGTCAATCAATCTAATAATTAGGTCTATTCTTAATTATGCAGGTGTTCTTAGATGATTACTAAGACTTTTTTGCAGCAAATCATTAGAAATCTATAATTTCTGAGGTTAACTGCTCCCGGACTTCCTTTGATCACACTTCATATCAAATATTATTTTAATATTGAATTATTAATAAACTTACATATTAGCATTGGTTCATATTCTACTCACTGGTCAAAAATGTATACAGAATTTGCCTTAAACACCATAAAACTATGTATACTATAACACTTGCATCTCCCTGTTACCTAGCTGAAATGCTTTCTTATAAGGAACACTGTTATGTGATATAAATAATGCCATTTGTCTACTTTTTCCATATGGACTCTGAAATCAGGTCATCACTTGAACTTAGTGAGTACCAAGAGTCCCTGCATGTTCAGCGTTGAATTGCACATGCAGGTACCAATTGTTGCCTATCAATAGAGTTAACTCACCTCATCAGCAGAGTTAACTGCAGATTATGGCCTTCAAGTCTTTATACCAAAATATAAATACACATGATTTGTAAAACAATACTGAATCTTAGTTTAAGACTATATGTTTACTTTATACTCTGGTACACATTAAAGGGATAATTAAATGTTAACAATGGGGGTTGAAGTTCCAGTCAATAAAATATTCTAGCTTGAATGGAGGAAGCATACAGAAGTTAAGAGCAGAGACTCCAGAATCTCACTCCAAATCCTATTTCTGCCACTTACTAGCTGTGGGTAGTTGGGGAAAACTACTTTATCTTTTTAGGTCTCAGTTTTCTTACCTATATACAGAGATAAAAAGAAGTACTTACATGCTGTTATAATGATTGAGTTATTATTGCAAAGCCTGGCACATAGTAAAGCTAAAAAGATTTTTGTTAAGCCAAATTGAGATTTAAAATGGGATCATGCTTACAAAGTTAAGGTTGAAGAGTCTTGGGCATATTTCTAACACATAAGAGGAATTGAGAAAAAACTACTAACAAAAGAAGATATGTGGAAAATGCTGATGCAGGACATTTAACAGGATTAACCAACGACATAACAAAACAATTATAAAACAAAGCAAAACCATCTACATTTTCTATAATTTAATATTTGTATTATATACATGTGTCTTTATTTGTCAAAAGTGAGGTCCTATGAGTGGGTCTTTTTTTTATTTTTATTTTTAAGATTTTATTTATTTATTTGAGAGAGAATGAGTGAAAGAGAGCATGAGAGAGGAGAAGGTCAGAGGGAGAAGTGGACTCCCCAAGGAACTGGGAGCCCGATGCAGAATGAGATCGTGGAAGTCCGGGATCATGACCTGAGCCGAAGGCAGTCGCTCAACCAACTGAGCCATGCAGGCGCCCCCTATGAGTGGGTCTTAATCCAATATGACTTGTGTTCTTTTAGGAAGAGAGGCAGAGATGCCAAGATGCTCAAGCACAGGGGGGAAAAAAAAGGTCATTTTGAGACACAGCAAGTTGGCAGCCTTCTGCAAGCCAGTGATTGATAGAGACTTTAGGAGGAAAAAAGACTTTGTCAACCCCTTGATCTTAGGCTTCTAGCTTCCAAAACTGTGAAAAAATACAATAGTCTCCACTTATCTATGGGTTTGCCTTCCATGGTTTCAGTTACTCATAATCAACTATGGTCCAGAAGCAGAGGATCTTTATTCTGACATATGAGAAGGTCAGTAATAGTCTAGCACTATGTCACTACGCCTACTTATTCATCTGACTCATGTCATCGCATAGGCATTTTATCATCTCACACCATCACAAGAATGGTGAGTACAGTACAATAAGATATTTTGAAAGAAAGACCACATTCACATTACCTTTATTACAGCATATTTTCATAATTATTCAATTTTATTATTGTTGTTAATCTCCTATTATGTCTAATTTATAAATTAAACTTAATCACAGTTATGTATGTATAGAAAAAAAGTAATATTTATAGGATTCAGTACTATCCATGGCTTCACACACCCACTGGGGATCTTGGAATGGATTACACACAGATAAGGGAAGGGTCTACTTTAACTGTTATTTAAGCCACTCAATCTGTAGAATTGTTATGACATCCCTAGAAAACTAATAAAGATGCTATTTGATTATATTACCAAGTGAATGAGTAAAGATAGAAAGGAGAAAATGTCTTCTTTATAAACATTTAGACATTTATTGGTAAGATGGGAAAAGAAAGTTGAGGGGGAAATTGACAATAGTATAGTAGAGAAAAACAGGAAAGTATTGTCTATAAAGGAAATATATGTCTTCCTAATGCTTTTATTTTGAAAATGGAGATAGGGGCGCCTGGATGGCTCAGTTGATTAAGTGTCGGCCTTCGACTCAGGTCATGATTTTCCTGGGATCAAGTCCTTCCTGCCTCACGTTCCCTGCTCTGCGGAGAGTCTGCTTCTTCCCTCTGCCCCTCCCCCATTCATGCTCATGCTCGCGTGCGCTCTCTCTCTCTCTCTCTCTCAATTAAATAAAGTCTTTTAAAAAAAGAAAATAGGGATAAAAAATAACTATTTATGCTTTGGACTTCAACACTATCATTTCTGTCTGGAGGGATGGGATAAAATAAAATTCCCCTCTCCCACTATTAAAGCAATTACTGTATTCTTCATTCATCTCTTGAGGCAATGACAACTACTGTTACATTCAAAGAAAAGAATTGGTTGGAAGAAGGTATGCAAGATGGGCTGAGAATAGATATCTGATGATTGCTCAATAGTTTTTTTTTAGGGAATAAAGAATACAATTACTTATAGAAAAGACAATATTGACTGATCACAATCTCTTGATCTAATAAAATTCTATTTGTCATCATGGCTATTAGGTTGTAAGGGATCCTGAATGAGAATGCTGAAGAAACTTAAAATAATTAGTGTGGATAATTATATACCTCACTTCTTTACTACATCACTGCTGATAAACTGATTATAAAGTGACCTTCCAAACACACGTAAACATGTTGAAATATTCTATGTCATATTTTATGTTCCTATTCTTTCATAGATTTTGGCTTGTATTCTTTGAACTTTCCTCATCCACAATCTTTTTTTCTTTTTTTTAATTTAATTTTGTTTAAATTCAATTAATTAACATATAGCATATTATTAGTTTCAAAGGTAGAATTCAGTGAATCATCAGTTGCCTATGACAGCCAGGGCATTACAACACATGCCCTCCTTAATGTCCATCACCCACATCTCCAAAGGCAAGGGAAACAAAAGCAAAAATGAACTATGGGGACTCTAAGATAAAAAGCTTTTGCACAGCAAAGGAAACAGTTGACAAAACCAAAAGACTACCTACAGAATGGGAGAAGATATTTACAAGTGTCTTATCAGATAAAGGGCTAGTGTCCTCATCCACAGTCTTGCTTGTTGCCTCTTATTTATGATTAAGTGAACACTTGATAGGACACTTGATAAAACATTTGATAAAACAATGACTCAATTTACAGAACTGGTTATTTTACATATAGATCCCATCATAGGGTCAATTTAAAACTTATAAGACCATTGGGTGCCTGGGTGGTTCAGTCTGTTAAACATCTGCCTTTGGCTCAGGTGGTGATCACAGGGTCTTGGGATGGAGCCCCACATTGGACTCCCTCCTCATCAGGGAGCCTGTTTCTCCCTCTCCCTCTGCTGCTCCCCCAGCTTGTGCTTTCTTTCTCTCTGTCAAATAAAATCTTTAAAAATAAATCTTATAAGACCAAATAAAATATAATAAAAGTGAGTAAAACTTCAAGTGACTATTGATTTATACATAATAAGCATACATAGCATGTACTTCATATACTCTTCAGTTCATATTACTTTTGAATTCTTTGTATTTGACAAATGGAAACACAGAAACATGTGTATTAGAGAATTATCCACAAACTTGAAAATTCTTGTTATTGGTTTTAGCTAAATATTAGACCAATTGATAGTGAGGTTTCAGATTGAATAATTCAGATTGAATAATGAAAAAGTAATAATAATGTTTTATATTTAACATATTTCTGTTTTAGGTGAGTTCATAAAACATACACATATTTACCAATAAATCAGTTCACTTTTCATATGAGTATACTAGTACAATTCCTGAGTGTCAAAACAATGTCTGGAGCTATCCTTTTTTTTTTTTTTTTTTTAAGATTTATTTATTTATTTTAGTGGGGGCAGGGGACAGAGGGAGAGGGAGGGAGAGATTTTCAAGCAGACTTCCCACAAGTACAGAGCACAATGCAGGGCTCAATCCCACAACCCTGAGATCATGATCTGAGCAGAATTCAAGAGTCAGATGCTTAACCAACTGAGCCCCCCAGGTGCCTGTTTGGTGCTGTTCTTAAGTGTGATTTTGCTTTTGGTTGCCAGAGTGTCTTTATCCTTATATTCATTCATTTATTTTTTTCTCTTTCTCTCTTTTCTTTTCCTTTTCTCTCCCTGTCTGATGTTATTCACACAATATTCTTTGTTCACATTTTTTAAATAACAAATCAATATTCCTACCCATGTGAATCAGAAAGAATATCTTCTCTCACAATTTTTCCTTTGTGGAAGAACATGACACAAGTAGGCCAATAAGAATATGCCATCATTCTGACCATATGGTTTGTTTCGAGGATATCCACATGCTTCAAGTAGGACTTGAGTTTGTTCTAAAAATTTCTGCCAAACCTATAGAAAAAGATTGACCCTTTAACTACGGTGATTAAATGGGAAATGACATGTATTAGGTTCCTATGGCTGTTGTAACAAATTCCCCCATCAATTCAGGGGCTTAAAACAGCATGAATTTGTCATCCCACGGTTTTGGAATTTAGAAATCTAAAATCAACAAGGTTGTGTTCCTTATGGAAGTTTCAGGGGAGACATTTTCCTTGCTTTTGGCAGCTGCTAAAGGTCACCTGTATTTCTTGCCTGTCCCTCCACACTTTTGTTTCTGTTATCACATTTCCTTCTCTGACTCTGATCCTCCAGTCTCTCTCTTAGTAGTACCCTTGCAATTATATCTGGCTTATTGAGATAAACCTCAATGACCTCTCCACCTCAGGATCCTTAACTTAATTACATCTACAAAGTGTGGTTTACCAGAGGGGCTCAGTCAGTTAAGTGACTGCCTTCAGCTCAGGTCATGATTCCAGGATCCCAGGATCTAGTCTCACATCAGGCTCCCTGTTCAACAGGGAGTCAGCTT
Organism: Enhydra lutris kenyoni; assembly: GCF_002288905.1. Taxonomy (NCBI): domain Eukaryota; kingdom Metazoa; phylum Chordata; class Mammalia; order Carnivora; family Mustelidae; genus Enhydra; species Enhydra lutris. Next base: position 13,850,754 of record NW_019154099.1, on the reverse strand, counting down.
CTCCTTCTGCCCGACCCCCTTCACATCTGCTCTCTCTCTCTCTCAAATAAAATATTTTTTAAAAATTTAAAAAAAAATCAAAGTCTGCTTTATGATATAAGGTAATGTTTCCACAGATAGAAAGGTAGGGAGTGGCAGTTTATGGGGGGACATTATGTAGCATGCCTTATCAAAAGGGTATTATGCCTTCTAGGAAAAGAGAAATCTTTTTTTAAAGATCTTATTAGAGAGAGAGAGAGAGAGAGAGAGTGCGTGCATGAGTGGGGGAGGTACAGAGGGAAGGGGAGAAGCAGGTTCCCTGCTCAGCAGGGAGCCCAATGTGGGGCTCTATCCCAGGACCCCAAGATCATGACCTGAGCTGAAAGCAGATGCTCAACCAACTGACCTGACCCACTCAGGCACTCCAGAAAGAGAACTCTTGTGAGAGAAAGCCAGAATTTCAATACTGTTAGTTGAGTCACTGGATCACTCAGATGTAAAGTTAACACTGCACCTGGACCCTTACTTAATTTTTTCATCTTTTCCCCCCAACACTGGATGGGGTTTTTTCTACAATTTAAATATAAGTAGCTTAAATAACACCCTGAACAATCATAGGCCTACCTATATCTTTACCCTTAGCTTCTGCTTCTGTTACTCTTGCTCTTTCTAATTCACATTTGCCTTTCTCCTATTTCAACATTCCTCACCCTTTTACCTCAGGACCTTAAGACAGGTGTTATTTTGTCCACCTGAGTTTCTCTCCCTCCCACATTCTCCTAGACAGTCTCTAGCTGTCCATCTTTTCCTTTAAATATTGCTTCCATAGGAAAACCTTTCTTGAACACATAGACTAATTTGAATAAACACATGCTCTTGGAGCATCTTAAGTTTCTTTACAATAGCACAATTGAAGTCAGTTATCATTGGATTTGTTTTTAACTAACTTTACTACTAAACTGAAAGTTCTATAAGGGTGCATTTACCATGTCTGTAATTTAACTGCTATATCCTCAACACCTGACACATATAAGCACTCAATAGTCAAAAGCAAGAGGAAATCACATCACGCTCAGAGCTCTGCTCTTAGGTTGAATGTATCGAACATAAACCAATTCAGAACTTCACAGGTAATTCTGACTTGCTAACTTAAACAAATGACAGATTTAAAATAAAGTGCCTGAAGTAATAATATTATTACTTGAGCACATTAACCTTTGGTGAACTAGACAATCCCAATGTACAGTCAATGTTCCACACCAATAGCTCTTTCTGAAATCAAGGCAAATCCTTAACAATCTTGTGAAATGCTACTGATACTTTAAAAGCTAACTGAAACAGAGCAGAATGAGTAGTAAAATTGTAATTCAGCTCCTGTGTTAGCCAAATAGATACACTCTCATTTCTTCTTTTTCATAGTTGATTTGCACAGTTGGGTCCCCTGATTTCTGAAGAGGGGGGAACACCAAAACTATCAACCAGAATTCTCGTAACAGTAGGTTTTTTGATTGATATCCTTCCGTTCCAAATCTGAGGGTTTGTAGAAAGTAGTAATTATTGTAGATGTCAGGTGTCCCAGGGAGCAAATAAGCAAGAAAAATAGATGTGCTAAGATTTTTTTCATTCAGCAAAGAGAGGATTTCATTTTGGTGACAGGAGCCAAACTAAGAGTCATTTTAGTTTCTCAGGGTTTTTTTCATTCTTCAATTAACTTTTACCTTGACTATTAAATTAGCTCTCTATCTGGTTCTAATTTTATCTACCAAAATGTTATTAGACTTTTCCCATATATAATTCAGGTATTTAATGGTAACATAAAGAACAAAATAAAACATCTGTTGTTACTGGTATGTTATAATACTGCCCAAAACTACTAGTGTCTGTGCTCTTGCCACACCAATAAGGGATTTGCATTCCTCTCTTCAACTCTTAATAATTTTTTGCCTTATAATCACTATATCAATATTTCAAGTTTTCAATTTTTTCCTAAAGGCTACTTGAATTGCTTTTAGATATATTCTCTGATGCCCCAATCTAAGGTAATAATATAATCTTATCTTCTGTCTAACCCATTAGAATGTAAACATCATGAGTGGAAAGAATGATGTGTTAGTCAAAGTTTTACTTGTAATGTCTGGCACTGAGATTAGAACAGAGTTGACCACAAGCCACTATTTTGTTGGATAAACAAATGCTTTCAAAGGTGAATGAATACATGATTACTGAATTTTTTTATTGTTAGTATAAGAATGAAATCTATAAAAGTAACACACAATCAAGTCAGATTAAGCTTTTGATTTGGACATAAAAACCCCAGGGCACTCTTGGAATAGGTTAAGTTCTTTGGCCAATTAATTCTTATTAAAAAGAATTGACATCGATATTAATGTATTTCTACTTTACAAATGCTTTTATAAATCTTCAAACCACCATCCCAGTAAAATCTCTATACTCACAATCTGGAAATTTTCTCTAAGACTATCAAGAAAAGTTTGAAAAATTGTATAAAGTTGAAGCCAGAAAAGATCAACTGGCAGATGGTTTAATCAGGCATTTCCTACATATTAGAACACTGACAAATTATGGCAAAGATGACTTTGTGCCGGACAAGGGTATTTTTTTGCCAGTGTTTTGCCAAGGTATTGGATGAAAGAAAAGCATGCTATGGGAAAAAAAAAAAAAAAAAAAGCAAGTTATGGATGGTCAACTGATATAAACCATGACCATTCCCTATTTAACATTCATTCCTTATTTCTATGCCATAGACATCTCTTTCCTCTTTATATGTTGAGACAACTTAAGGTTCAATGCTGAAACACTCTTGCTATAACATTTTAAATTTTATTGCCATAATCCAGAAGTATATATAATAGATACACATTTTAGATTTGAGTAAATTAATAACAAATGCATTCTTCTGGAATATTTTTAAGATAACATAAAATGAAATAGAAAAAAATCTGTCTAATCAAAACAGATGTGCAATTCCCCAAACCACCCATTAGATTTTAATTCTTTTCTATAACATTAAAACATCTGTTCTATGTAATAACTATGGTAAAAACAGTTTTATTGGCACAGTGTTTACAATACAACTCTATAGACACGATCTCTATTTTAAAAGATGCATTTAAACATATTACATTGGAATTGAAAGGAAAACCTAACATCCTGGGCATTTTTAAACTTAATAGACTATATCTGAAAATGTGCCAACAAAAGGAGAGAAGGGTTAAGAAAAGAACAAAAGAAAAATGGATTTAAATCTTTTCCTAAACTTGAGGGGTTTTGCTTGTGTTTGTTTGTTTTGGGTAAGAGCACAGTTAGAGTCTACACACCAAAACATTTTAGTGTTCACTATAAAATAATGGTTCATGTTGAAGGTTTCATTGCACTGTTTATGCAATAATTTTTGTCTTTTACATCCTTTTTGAAACACTTCTGTATTTTTTCCAGAAATCCTTCCTTTTGAAAAACAATATCACGTGAAAAGAAAAAGGGATCAGATCTAATATTTTAATACTCTACTCAATTAAACAGCAGTTATGGTTAATAAATTGTTAGAATGTCCATGGGACAAAAATAGTGTGACAGAAATGTTTTAGGACACTGAGTACAAAATATCATTAAGGTGGCAATTCCTTTTTTCAACTAAGAATTTCTCTCAAAGACAAAGGGATAATAGGCAAGCTAACAGAGAGATGCAGTTTAATCCGCTCACAATCATTTGCGTTCATAAGGTATTTCTAATTCAGTTGTTTGGTTATTTGCTCTATTGGAAAAAGAGAAATGTTATTAGAATGCAATTCAAATCTACTGACTTGCAGTTCATAAGGGATATATGTTATAGATGAGGAATTAATTTTCTTTATTGTCTTTTTCTTTAAAATTAATGTTTGTTAGGGAATTGGATCGCCATTGAATTATTTATATCATAAATTGTACGTTTATTTTGAGATTTTATTGCTACCATTTTTAACTCAATTTGTATTGCCCATATATTAGGTGAAAACAACAAAGAGAAAATTGTGTTCTTATTGTTATTATTTCTTTGTTATCTTGACAAGTTTAATGATTATCTGATTCCCAACCCAGGACATATGACTTAGGGAAGAAAAGTACTTTTTCTCTGTCAGTTTGAGAAACCCATAATTAAGACTTTATTGTGTGTATATCTGTTATTTGTGTTAGCAAATCTGTATCCAAATTAATAAAATTAACAGCATTATATTTTAGCAGATATGCATTTTCTTAAAAAAAATGGAATTTTTTAATTCATCTGATAAAATATACTAACTGGATCATGTCTATTTTTTGGAATGAAGCCACTTTTGAATTTGCATAACATTTATTATTTATGTTTACCTTAGTAACTAATAATCACAACATCTAAAACAGTAAGCTTTATTGATATTAAAGTGTATATTATGCAGGCTAAATAATATATTTGCATTAATACTTCTTTTATATCCATTGTTAAGTATGAATAGAAATTAGGATATAAATTTATAATTCATATTGTTAAAATGGCATTTGTTAGAACTTTTCCCTGCTTAATTTTTAAATTATACTTTTCCTTTCAAATCTTTTTTTTTTTTTTTAATTGAGAGAGATAGAGAAAGAGAGAAAACATGCATGCATGGGGAGAGTTAGAGAAAAAGACACTGCTGAGCACAGAGCCTGAGGTGGGGCTTGATCTCACAACCCTGAGATCAGAACTTGAGCCTAAATAGAGTCTGATGCTTAACCTACTGAGCCACCGAGGTGCTCCTCAAAATCCTTTAATATAAATATTGACCGTGTACTCAAAATATGTCTATAAATAATTGAAATTATTTTAATACATTTAAGTATGCCATTTTATTTGACCAGATCTGGTAACAATTAAAATAATCACAAATAACAAAAAGTTATTTAGGTTCAGTCAATAAAACATTACAGCCACTCTCTAGCAAAGGGTTAAACTGATACTGCCCCACACAGATATGAATATTGTGTTTCTCTGTCTCTCTCCTTTGATCTGTGTGAAATCATGCAACATGGCACTGCTGGTGCAGGGGCAGTAGATCCTCGCCGGTGTTGTCCTGAGTTGGTAGTGTCATTCTGAGAGCATTATCAATCTGTTGGCTGACTGACTACATACAGAAGATTGAAAAAATAAGTACATATTTGGGTAAAATATTATAAGAATAAGCCATGTAAAATTACACAGTATGAAGTATAATTTTGAACCCAGTTAAGATAGATAGGTAGGCAGATAGAAATAGTTGTTTCTATGTGTGCGTGTGTATGTGTAATCTTGACCTCTGTCTAATAAGAGGGGTCTAGAAACAGTGTCAATGTCCAAATACAAATGAGCATATCTAATGTTCATAAGTTGGATTTTATACCATATTCTATAAAAAGGTACCAAGGCTTATTGGATTTCTGGACTGTGACAGGATAAGGACAAGATGATTCAGGAATATCTGAGCCAGAGCCCCTGGCATCCACTATACTCTCTGCTTCTTTGAGTTTGACCATTTTAAATACTTCATGTAAGTAGAATTACGTGTTATTTGTCCTTCTGTGACTGGCTTACTGCATAAAGTTCTTCAAGTTGTGGCATAGATAGAATTTCCTTCTTTTTTAAGACTAAAAAATATTTCATTGTATGTATATAGCACATTTTCTTTAACCATTCATCTGTCAGTGGACATTTGTCCTGGTTCCATATCTTGAATATTATGAATAATTCTGTAATGAGCATAGGAGTACAAATATCTCTTCCCAGATCTTAATTTCAATTATTTTTGCATACCAAGAAGTAGATTTGCTGGATTCTATAGTTAGTTCTATTTTTAAGTTTTTTGAGAAACCTCCATACTGTTTTCCATAGCTGCTGTACCATTTTTATTCCCATCAACAGTGTATAAGAGCTCCAATTTCTCTATAACCTCCCAACACTTGTTTTTATTATTTTGATAATAGCCATTCTATAGGCACATGTCTGAGATATGCATGCTGATGCATACCATGAGTTCTATAGAAGAATGACAATAGAATTATCACAAACTTAAACATACCTCAAATTGCCATTAACAGGAAAACACACATGTAAATTATAGCATATTTCCTAAAATGGTTACTAAATGCATGAATGAAAATTAGCAACTGCTGCTACATGCAAAAACATGGATGAATCCATCTCATTAAGCAAAAAGGCCAAAAATAATAAAAATTGCATACTACATGATTCCAGTAGCAAAAGTCAGAAATAGGCAAAATGAATCTGAGTACAGAAGTCAGGATAACTACCTTTGTCATAGGGAACTGATGACAGAGGGTGAGAGATGGGCATGACCTTTGGAACACTGGTCATAACTAGGATTTTATGTGGTTAAGCAACATTGGGAGGGGATAAACCTTTGGTGGAATCAGTCAGGTATGAATTGCATATAAAATGATCTAAATATGTAAGGCAGAGAGTATAAAATAAACCATAGAATTATTATTAATAAAAACTATTAAAAATAATCCTGTAATAAAATAGTGATGAGCTTTACAATTATTGCTATTTTTATCATGCATCTCTGTCATCTCATGTGTAATCTTAATTCATAAAAGAATAACTAAAGCATCATAATTACATAATATCCATAATATAGTGGAACAACATTATCTGTTGAATTATACAGCAAAATGTATTAAACAAAGACAAATATTAATGACAATTAGATAGCTAAATTAATTAACCACAAAATTGGTTCTAAAATTATAATAACTGTTACTTTTCTTTGAAAAATTTCCAAATAAACTTTCCTTTTCTAAAACCACTTGATATAGAGCTTTACTTTAATCATATATTTATATCCTTGTATCCCCTACTGCAATGTTATTCTTTGATAGTAGGGTTTATATTTTATTCATTTTGTGTACATTGCATTGAGTGCAACTTAGATTTAATTGGGTCTGGAATAAGTAAAATGACAATATATACAACCAAAGAGGATGTTTTATAGTACTTTTGCAAGCTGAGATAAAAAATATCTACTACTTATTGAGCAACTAATATGTGAGAAAACAGTGCATATATTGTTTCATTCTATTTTCACTTTACTGAAAAGGAAAGTGAATCTCAGTGAAGTTACGCCATCTGTTGAATGTCATAAAAGCTGATAAGAGAAAGAGGAGAATTTATATTCATATTTGGTGGTGGGTATTATGGAGGGCACGTATTGCATGGAACACTGGGGGTGCTGCATAAACAATGAATTTTGGAACACTGAAAAGAAATAAAATAAAATAAAATAAAATGAAAAAAATCCATATTTTAAATATTATATCATATCTTCACAGTTTGGGAAATCTTGCCTTAAATCAAAAGTCGTGGTCAGTGAGCCTTTTCAAACTTGCTTCCAGACTCTAATCTACCTACATTTACAAACACAGAAAGAGCCCAGGTACCTCCACAAATAGCTGAAGAAACATTACAGAAGTTGAGAGGTTTACCTTTTATAGCTTTCACATTATTCAGAATACAACATTTCTGAGGTAGAAATAATTGACTATTTTGTCATGTAAGCTTGGAATTTTGAATGGTATGAGAAAAAATCAAAGAAGCCATATAATGAAATAAGAATATTAATAAAAATGTTTAAAGGCTTTATTGAAACTATCATTTAATATATACTAAACAAATATAATAAGGTGGATGAATGTTGGTATATTTGATATCATTTCTTATTTTAACTGATATGTACTTATAATTGTATGCTAAGCATTTTGTAAAATATATAGAATTCAAAGCAGATTATAGGGTATTTTATCACACATGTATCAGATGAGTGGAATAAATATTCATTCTCTAAGTTGATGTTTAAGTTATATATACCCAGTAACCCTACTTGGCAATCCATTCAAGATTCTGATTCCTTGTATGCTTAGATTACTTATGCAGAGTTTCTCACAAGTAAGTGGGTGTAAGAGTGACTCAGACTCATTGAAAATGCAACTTCTTCTTAGGGTGAGATCTTCTTTAGTTATTTTGTGGTAGTCAATTTGAGGATGACATTATGAGAAATACCATTCTTCATTACGTTTCCCTAGGATAAAGTGAGCACACCTAGTATGCTTACTGAAAATAATTGTTCAGTAAGTTGAATGAAAAAATTATTCAAATAAGATTTGCCAATTTAGTGAAAATAGCCAAGTTAAACTGACTTCACTAAATTTTAGTAAGACTATTTCCCTCCTAATGAACTCCTGGACTTCGACTCACCCAGCCTCAACAGGTACTGGAATACAAACAACCTTTCCTACTATTCCTTCCAGGGAAGAACATTCCCTAATCAACTGTCTGATCACACCACCTGCTCTTTCCTTTTCTAGCCTTGTTTACTTCTCCCTCTGTTCCTATGAAAGGAAAGCCTCTCTGCCAGACCTTTGAGACACTTACATATCTGTCTATTGGAGCCTTTTCCCTATTCCAATGGTCCTCTTCACCCAACTACAATAGACTTTTGGAATAAAGTCTCTAACTCTTTATTTTTTTATTGAGATGTAATGAACATATAACATAATGTTAGTTTCCAGTATAAAACATGCTCATTTGATATTTGTATATATCATGAATGACCACCACAAAAATTCTAGTTATCATCACCACACAGTTACAATTTCTTTTCTGTGATGAGATCTACTTGTGATTTTAAGATCTACTCCCTTAGCAAATTTCAAATATACAACACAATATTAAGTATAGTCATTATGTTGTACTTTATATTCCTATTATTTTACAATTGAAAGTTTGCATTTTTTGAGCAACTTCACTTATTTTGCTCATCTTCTACTGTTCTACTTCTAAACCCCACCACTGCCAGTCTGTCAACCACCAATCTATTATTTGTATCTATGAGTTGTTTCTTTAAAATTTCTATTTATGTGAGATCATATGGTATTTTTCTTTTTCTGACTTGTTTTACTTATAATAATGCCCTCAAGCTCCATCCATGCTATTGCAAAGATCAATGGAACAGAATAGAGAGTTCAGAAATGAACCCACACATACATGGTTAATTAGTCTGTCACAAAGGAGCCAAGAATGTACAATGGGAAAAGGATGGTCTCTTTAAGAAATGGTGCTACGAAACTGGACAGCCATTAGTAAAAGAAGAAAACTGAACCCCCATCTTATACCATACATAAAAATTAACTTGAAATGGTTTAAAGACTTACACATAACACCCTGAAACCAAAAACTCCTAGAAGAAATCATACGGGGTAAGCTCCTTGACATCAGGTTTGGTGATGATTTCTTGTACTGACATAAAAAACAAAGGCAACAAAAGCAAAAAATAAACAGGTGGAATATCACACTAAAATGCTTCTGCACACAAAGGAAACCATCAACAAAATGAAAAGGCAACCTACCAAGTGAGAATAAACATTTGCAAATAATATATGTATGAAAAAGGGCTTATATCCAAAATATATAAATAACTCCTACAACTTAACTTCAAAAAAAGTAATTAAAAATAGGCAGAGTATTTGAATAGACCTATTTTTCCAAAAAAGACACACAGACGGCCATCAGGGACATGAAAAGATGTTCAACATCAGTACTCACCAGGGAAATGCAAGTCAAAAGCACAGCAATGTATCACCTCACACATATTAAAATGGCTATTATCAAAAAAGACAAAAAATAAGTTGGCAAAAATGTAAAGAAAAATGAACACTTGTACATCATTGCTCAGAATATAAATTGGTATAACCACTGTAAAAAACAGTATGGAGATGCCTCAAAATATTAAAACCAAGATCCAGAAATACCATATGATTCAATAATTCCATTTCTGGGTATTTATCCAAAGAAAACTAAAACATTAAGTCAAAAAGACATGTACACCCTCATGTTCACTGCAGCGTTATTTACAATAGCCAAGATATGGATACAACCTAATCATCCAGTCTTCAAATGGTTTACTTGTAATCTGTACATAGGTAAGCTATACCCATTAAGGTTTTTAACAAGCAGTGGAACCTCTGCTTCTCAGAGCATAAGGTTAATATATTGTGTACTGCAGCATAATGGCACAATGTCCAAGAAGACAAAACATCAGTTTCTGGCCAATCATTTAGGATACATGTGCTTATGTTTAGACTACTAAATTGTTAGATAAAGGTTCTACAGAGACACACCTGATGAAATAAAAAATGCACCTAAGAAGTGAAAGTTTCATCAATAAACTAATATCCTTTTATTTTGTTCAATTATCCATGTGGAACATAAGGAATAAACATTTTCTGATTTCATTGTTCTTACTAGAATAATGAAGTACAGATATAGTAAACTATCAGACTTTTGGTAAAGTTCTTTGAAATAGGAACACATCAAAAAAGATAAAGAAAATTGTCCTTACCAGCTTGCATCATGTGTGTAGAGAACAGCATATTCAGAGATTTATACAATAATTTCTCTAAAGAGTTTTAAGACATTTCAAATAAATTTTTAAATATGTCAGCAAATTTGATCTTGATATTAAATTTATAAACTAAATAAAATACATTATATATAGTTCCTCATTTTAGAGCAAATTAAACTGATCCCATTTTACCTGGTCTTATAATGAATTTCCAACAGTTCTAGGTTTGAGATCTCAGGATTTTAATATTTGGTACTACACTACTACATAGCGCCATTGTTTTGTGCATTTGTATACACACACATGTCATCGTCATGGGTAGCGTGGGCTTTTTTTTTTTTTTCAGGCCAACATTTATCACTACTGAGAGATAAAGGAAATGTCTGAATGCTATAAACATACAATATAGGTTTATTTTCCCTTAAATATATTGGTGTTAATGTTAAATGACATTAGCAAAGAAGAAAATTTTTCCATTTTAATAAGGTGTATAGCAACAAGGTTTGGATCAAAATACTTATTTGATTTAATCTGACATTTTCCTCAGCAAATTGTTTCTTAAACATTAAGCCTAACTAGTAAGAGATTCTCATAATGGCATTCCCAAAGTAATAATTGTTGCTGGAGAGTTTTTACAAACATTCTTTTAAAAGTGTGTAATTACTATTCCATGGGATTTTTTTTTTTAAAGCAGCAGGTTAAATTGTGTTATAAATGCAATAAGTTATGTGTATATATATCATACTTTCTAGATTTTGAATTTACCAATTTTAATATCAGGTTAAATATCCAAGTTATTCTCAATTCTTCAGGAAGTATTAAACACACTGCTTTATTAACCAATTTCAAATGTTTATCTTTAGTCTTGCAAAGTAACAAGAGATCTATGTTAGTTCAATTTCTTTCAGAAATAATTTTATTTCTAGTTGTCCAAGGTGTGTTAAATGTAGTACTTCAATAGGGTTCAAGGACAATATTGCTTTATTGAAATAATGACAGTTACACCAGTGAAATGTTCCATAGTAAAAGAACTTGTTAGCTTTGACCCAGTGCAACACTTTGACAAGGAAAACACAAGCTCCTGTGTATGAAAGGAGTCATTGATTATTCCTTCCCTTCTATGTTTTCTTATATACCTGTTAACTTTTTACTTATATTTATAAAGTAAAATCAAGCATTACCCTCGGGATACTGATCTGGAAGATCTGAGAGGTATACTGCTTTCATAGACTAACACAAGCATTGTGGAGATAGATATAAAATCAATTCAGAGCAGGTGCAATCCTCAGAGGGAAGGTTCATTCAGTAAATACTTACTGAATGGCTATTGTATGTCAGTAACTGTTCTAGGCTTTAGGGATTAAAAGACCAGACCTCAAACAGTTTGGGGGAAGTATAGCATAGACAGAAAACTAAACAGATAATTTCTGTGGATAGTAACATCATGACATTTTTTTCCTGTTCCAGATACAAAACTTTTTCCATTTCCCTTTAAAATATCCTTGAGAATACAGAAAAATCAAAGTCTGGCAAGAGCACTGAATGTTTGCTATTGCCTGGAGAAGGCTTCCACTAAATGAGTGATTGGAAAGATTGAATTTAGAATACAGTCTTGATTACTCATTGCATGCCATATGCTTAACCAGAAAAGGGAGACAGTACCAAAAGAAGTTTGATGTAATTGACTCCACCATTTATCTGTGCATAAATCCAGAGTGCACAGGCTGCAATGAAAAAAAGAAAAACAAAAATATTTCCCTTCCAAGACAGGTATAGAAAAACAAAGCAATTGGCCCTAAAATGATAGGAAAAACAACAACCTGAGCTGCTCAGAAACAGAATTGTGATCTCATTCCCTAGTAGCCCCTACTATGTATGGTATAAATGTTCAAATGAAACTGTTCTCAACATGCAAAACATAAACAATAGAGAGCAAGACGTTAAAAAATAGGAAGAAGCATCATAAATAATATATAATTGTTTACAGATGGTCTTGTAAATGAAGTGTTTGCTTATGAGCAGCAAGCTTCAATTTTGCAAGCCACCCAGACCAAAAAGTTAATAGAACTTCAAAAACAGAGTGGTTTGTAGGAGAAGTGATAGTAATCAGTCTCTAAGAAGAATGGTAACAATGAATGACTAGATCTATATAGATCTGGAGACTGTTAATTTCTATCTAGATTGGGAGCAGCTTTTACATTAATCTAGATTATTATGTCACCAAACAAGACTATGAACATATAATCAATACATAATCCAATTTTCAACAGAATATATAGGTTTTTATGTGAAATATCCCAATTTCAACAATGACATTAGATTTATAGCATTATGCGGGGCTAATAGTATAGACTAGTCAAAACCTATCTGTAAGCTATATTTGGCTTATGGGACACAGTTTGGAACTTCTATTATAGGATACAGTCTTTTACATTATGTGACTACTAATAATAAGAATACCAATAGCTGAGAGATAAAAGACATTTTAGAAGTGCCACTATTCTAAAGACTTTATATTTAGTCCTCACAAAAACAGACTGAGAAACAGAGACACATAAATGTTAGGCAACTTGCCCAAAGTTACCTACACAGGAAGGATAGAAGATTTGGACCACATTTGACCTTAAATCTTAATGACAGATGCCTGGGTTGAGACTAGGCAAAGTCTCAAATAAGTCTAGTGACCCTAGCTAGGTATACATGTGTTAATTTCTGGAACCTAAACTAAGGTCTATGTAGAGTAATTGGCTTCAGTTTTAAATCTGAGTCAAAAATCCTGGTGACCAAGGATGCTTTATCTATTAACAAAGACTAGGACAGATAGACACATTCTTTGTCATAGACAAATTAATAAGAAATAATTAGTGACACTGAAAGTTTTTTTAATGAATAACTTTTCTTTAGATACAGAAAAAATATTTCATTATTAAAATTTTCATTTGCTAAAAGGATATGTAAATGAAAGCATACATAAATAAACTAGACTCAAAATACCTTCATAGTGTACAATCCCATTTATGTGACATTACAGGAAAGGGAAAGCCATAGTAAGCAAAAAGAGATCAGAAGTTTCCAGAAGTTTGGCATGAATGGAAACACTGATCCAGATAAATTTGGGGGAATAAGGTAAGTGCTGTATATCTTCATTGTGACAACCATTTCACAGCAAGGCAGAGTAATTCTGTGTTTTAAATTAAAACAACTTTAGGGGCACCTGGGTGGCTCAGTGGGTTAAGCTTCTGCCTTCGGCTCAGGTTGTGATCTTGGAGTCCTGGGATTGAGCCCCACAAGGGGTCTCTGCTCAGTGGGTAGCCTGCTTCCCCTTCTTTCTCTGCCTGCATCTCTGCTTACTTGTGATCTCGGTCTGTCAGGTAAATAAATAAAATCTTTAAAAAAAATTAAAAATAAATTAAAACAACTTTAGAAAAAAATGTCTTCTCATCAGTTCCTAAAAATTATTACCATGCTGTTTAAGGCACACTATGGTTCAATCTCTCCCTACATTCTCAACCTCAATCCTCATCTTTTGGTTTGGTCATTTTGCTATAGATGCAATATGTTCTTTCTGCTCCTTTGAAGTGATAACTACCTTAGGGCTAGGAACAAAATGCTGGCAGCATTTCTAAGGGCTAGTTCTTCGATCCAGTTATTGGCATAAACACCCTTTCTTCTTAGAGGTCAGGGGTGAACAATTCCCCACACAAATAGTTATCTTATTACAACCTCTTTTAAATTCTTTGTTATTTAGTTAACTTTTTAAATTATACATAAGGATATAAATTTCTCAAAATATTTTCAGAGATAACACAAAAATGTTTCACTTAAAGAAAATAACAAAAATAATAACTTTGGTGAATTCTTGGCATATTTAATTTTTTCATTGTATTCCATCTGTGTCCCACAACAAGAATATGAACATTGTAGGAAAAAAAATCTTTACCTAATATGTACACAATGATACATTGATATATTATACATTCTATGTTGTTAATCATTTCTATGATATGCATTATAGACCACTGTTACACATTATGCAGTATGTATTATATCTTATATATTATATTATGTATTTTCTGAACTAAATAAAATGTATTTTTATTTGCCAAAATGTAAATTACATATTCTTTTTTTTTAATTAACATATATTTTTATCCCCAGGGGTACAGGTCTATGAATCACCAGGTTTACACACTTCACAACACTCACCATAGCACATACCCTCGCCAATGTCCACAACCCCACCCCCCTTCTCCCAACCCCCCTTCCCCCATCAACCCTCAGTTTGTTTTGTGAGATTAAGAGTCACTTATGGTTTGTCTCCCTTCCAATCCCATCTTGTTTCATTTACACTTCTCCTACCCCCTTAACCCCCCATGTTGCATCTCCACTTTCTCATATCAGGGAGATCATATGATAGTTGTCTTTCTCCAATGGACTTATTTCGCTAGGCATGATACCCTCTAGTTCCATCCACGTCGTCGCAAATGGCAAGATTTCATTTCTTTTGATGGCTGCATAGTATTCCATTGTGTATATATACCACCTCTTCTTTA
>NW_019154099.1:13653469-13825816 GCF_002288905.1 Enhydra lutris kenyoni | reverse complement strand
TGATGGGGGGAGGGGGGTTGGGGGGGTGGGATTATGGACATTGGGGAGGATATGTGCTATGGTGAGTGCTGTGAAGTGTGTAAACCTGGCGATTCACAGACCTGTACCCCTGGGGATAAAAATATATTATATGTTTAGAAAAAATAAAAAAAAAAAAAGTTACCTTCTCAAAGACTTTCTTGTCTACCCAATCTGAAGTATTTTTCTTGTTTATATGTTACTATTAATTTATCCCAACATGGAAATAAAAGTCTAACAGAATTAAAGTTTTTTTTTTCCTTTGTCCTCTCCTCTTCTCTTCCATACCAATAATATCAGAGTAATGACTGACCTTTCCTGTCTAAAAAATCTACTTTGTAGAAAAATACACAAATTGTTTTTAATACTACTATTTCTATACATGTAGCTGATTAGCCAGTAATAAATAATGCAGCATTAAGAAAATAATTTAAGAAGACTTGTTCAACATTTTTGATATATGCAACTTTCTGAAATATCAGTTCTATATTTTGATTTCTCATGTCAAAATATCCTTTAAGTTTTCTTTCCCCTAGCAAGTTCAAATGTCCAGTATATTTCTGATCATTTAGATATCTTTTAATTTTTCTTCACAGTTATAACAACAATGAGAAAGGAAATAATATTAAGGGATAATCCTTTTTATAGTCATGGGACTAAATTCTTTTGAGGTGGGATCAAATTTTTTATGTTTATATATGTAATGTTATAGTTTCATCTTTCAATGAATAAGTTTCTTCCTATGACTAGTTCTCTTTTCATTAATTTGCTGCTGAGAATTTTAATTCTGAAATCTAAATTCTCATTAAATCTTAGTAAAATTTTGTATCATCTTAACTTTTAACAAATTCTGTATTTATACCCTATGAGGATAATTACCATATCTGATATGTTCTCCTTTAATTCTCAATGTCCAGCTATGGGCCTGACAAACAATAGTTTCTTAATAAAAACTTTTTTATGTGAATGAAAAAACACCTTTATATGTCTTCTCATTTGTAATATTTTTGTATCCTCTTATTCTTTTCATAATCTCAGGATAATTTGCTGTCTCACTTTCGATAGTTAATTTTATGCATCAACTTGTCTGGGCTACAGGGTACTCACTTATTTGGTTAAACATTTTTTTTTTTTTTAAAGATTTTATTTATTTATTTGACAGAGAGATCACAAGCAGGCAGAGAGAGAGGAGGAAGCAGGCTCCCCTAGAGAGCAGAGAGCCCGATGCGGGGCTCAATCCCAGGACTCTGAGATCATGACCCGAGCCGAAGGCAGCGGCCCAACCCACTGAGCCACCCAGGCGCCCCTTGGTTAAACATTCTTGAGACTGTTTCTGGGTGAGATTAACATTTGAATCAGTGGACTTCATAACATAGATTACCCTCCCCAGTGTGGAGGGGTCCCATCCAATCCAATGAAGTTCTTACTATGACAAAAAGGCCAAGTAAGGGAGAATTCTATCTTACTGTCTTAGAGCTGGGATATTGGGCTTCTCCAGCCTTTAGACTCAGAATAGGACTGAAACTCGCACCATTCTCTTGGTCCTCAGGCCTTGGGTAGAACCAAAGCAACAGCTCTCCTGGTCTTCAGCTTATCTACAACAGATCCTGAAACTCATCAGAATCTTCAACTGTATAAGTCAATGTCTTTTAATAAATGAAAAAAAATATATATAATCTCTTGTTTCTGTTTCTCTGGAACACATGACTAATGCATTATTAATGTGAATATCTGTCATAATAAGTTGATGCTTTACTGTTAGCAGTGTGGGTTTATCTTTATCATAGCCCTTTAATTTTCTCTTTACTTTTCTTACAGGAGTACTTTACCTTCAAATAACCACACACTTTTAGCCTTTCATCTATTTTTTTTCTTTATGATGCTCTATTGCTGTTATATACATGTAAAGACTTCTTATATTATATCAACTATTTCAGGATGGAAATTGCTGAAAGATTTGTCTATATATCATGTCAAGTCAATCCTGTATGCTTCCCTTTTGATTCTTTATGGGAATACTCTCATTTATATTGGAGTGCATGTTATAATTTCCTGATTCTGTTTATATATCATATAAGCTTAAGATAGCTCTCTAGGCCCATTACTTATCAACCAGCAGTCTAACTATTCTAAGCATCCACAATGATTTAATTGTAGTCCTCTCTGAAACAAAGAGAATGGAAGGTAGTTATTCACAATCCATGGCCTAGTTTCTAGAGCTAATCAGAAATTAATTTAATTTGGCATTAATGGATTACTTTAGTTTTCCCTATAACAACCCCATTGCAATTGCAGCAAGAATAAATATCCTGGAGTTGGTGATTTTTATATTTTAGATAAACATAAAAAAATTCTCCTAATTCCTAGGATGACTCTTTTCCTCTTGGTGACATCTTTTTCTGAACTTACCACATGATCTTTTACATATGAAATCCCCACTGGTCTATTTTGTCTGAGTTCATAATTACTGAAAATGTAAAGAAATCATTTACTTCAGCCAACAGCCATTCTGGCAGAGTGGTAAGGCTGACCAATCTCTACAGTGCCAGATTCGGTCAGAATCTGAACAAATATAATTGTAAACAGGACTCAGATTTTTGGTTTTAAATAAAACATTGTCATTTATCACAATTTATTTCAAATCAGTGTACTAATTAAGAAATGTTTTTCAAAATAGTAGAAAATTAAGTTTAATTCAATTGAATTTTATTCAATTCCCATTGCTGTTGTAGAGTTTTGTCCATTGTTGGGGGCGGTGGGAGGAGGTAAGTGGGGACATGGGTTAAATGGGTGATGGGGATTAAGGAGTGCACTTGTTGTGATGAGACATGGGTGTTTTATGTAAGTGATGAATCACAATTCTACAGCTGAAACGAATATTACACTGTATGTTAACTAACTGGAATTTAAATAAAAACTTGAAAAAAGAAAAAATAAGAAAAAACTCAGGCATTAATAGAAGTACTATATAATCATGGCAAAATGTTGGAGTAAAAGTATATTTGACTTTTTAAGCATCATAAACAGAGACTCAAATGTTAATATAAGGAGCTCAAGGACATTGACAGCATAGACTATTTTAATGCAGACTTTCAGTATCTAAAGTCGTTGTTCTCAGTTAAATCATAGTATCTATAAATTTCCTTTTATTTTATACATTTTAAGGAAGGTAAGTAACTTCCTTTTTTTTTGAAGTAACACAGTCATTTAAATTTTTAAATTTAAATTTACTTAAGGTAAGTAAATATTTTAATTGATAGTAGAATGACTCATTAAATTCCTTCTTGCTGAATGATGCAAAGTTTATCACATATAAACACAAAATGCATATTCTAACTTTATTTCTGTATTCAGTTATCCTAGTTTTTTTTAAATTTTGCATTATGTAATACAATAAAAATAAATATGGCATTGCTTTTTATAAAAATAAATACAAACCTTTTGTATTTTTTGTATTATGATTGGGGATCTCCCCCTCCACTTTTTTATATCTTTAATGTACACTAAAATATAATAACTATAGCAATAATCAATGAATATTTCATAGTTACAAATAGGATAAAATAACTTGTTTCTTGGACAATGTATTACTTTCTAAATTTATATACAAGTTCTCACTTTTCTTCTTGGCTTTTCTTAATATCTCCTCTTATATCTCTTATAAATAATTCCACATGGAGCTGCCTTTGATCTTTAATTTCTGGATTAAAACTTCAAGAGAGGATATATAAATGTGAATGAAAGTTGCTGCTCTTATTGAATACTACATTAAGATTTTTGGGGGGGGAATGGTTCGCATGAATACCATAAAAGACAATGAAACATACTATAAAATACTTGCTGAAAAATTATATAATAAAGGATAATCTTTTGAAATTTAAATCATAAAATTAGCATATGATGAAATAAACTAGACAAAACTTAGAACTAAAATCAGACTATTGTGCAGATTTGATTATAATCACATAAATGCACCTTCATCTATTTAAATCATGTGTCTCAAAGAATGAGGAGAAAAAAGTAAGAATAAGGTTACTGTTTATTAGCCAATAAATGATTTAACTATGAGAGTTATCAACTGAAAAGATGTTAAAAATCTGAGACACCTAGGAGGCTCAGTTGGTTAAGCGTCTGCCTTCAGCTCAGGTCATGATCTCAGGGTACTGGGATCCAGTCCTACATTGAGCTCTTTGCTCAGGCCCCTCCCCCAAAATGCATGCATGCTTTCTGATAAATAAATAAAATATTTTAAAAAAATATATTAAATACCCAACCAAGCACTGTACATGCAGAGGCCAAGATAATATTATAGACATAAAGTCTATATTATTGTGTAGACTTATATATAAACATAGTATCTTGGTCCTTTGTCACTGAACATTTATTAATAAACTTTTTTTGATTCTATGTTCACAGAGAAAATTGATACACTCAATTGCCTGCCTTCACATTGATGCAGCAGGAAAAATATCAGAAACAGCTGATATTAGAAGCAGTGAAAGACAAGCTAATAAACACAAATATGTTTAATTGTAAGAATATGTAGATGTGAGTATGGATGTGGATGTCTATATGTAATATAGTTTATCTTATAAACTTACAAACAGTATCTAAGAACATGTAAAATGAAGCAAGACACTAATAACTTGCCTTGCTATGGAAAGCATTCTTAATTCCATGGATAGTGTTTTAATCTAAAATTTCAACTAATTTAATATAATGTGCCATTCACAAGTCTCCTGTGAATCATTAAGGAAATAGTTAACCTAGTGATTGAGATATTAAAAGAGGAAAATTGTTTCCTGCAGTAATATTCCTGCATTGTTTGTGAATGACATTGATAATATGATAAACTCTTCCTTAACTTTAGTTTATTGATTGTGATAACGTTATACAGAAAGAAATTCCCAAAGCCTTTTCAAAGTGAAAACAAAAACAAACAAACAAACAAAACCAAACAATTGTTCCATCTCCTTTACTGTGGGCAGTAATATGCCACCTCCATAATCATTTTTTTTTAACTGTGCCAATTTTTATCCAAATTTTCAGGCTTAGAGGATCACTATCTCATTGGAGTTGATTGAGGGTCTGGCAAGTAAATTCTCTAGGGCATCTTTAGAGAAATAGAATAGAAAACTCCATAAATATGGAATATTTAACCATTATCAAAAGAAGCATAATCTTCTATTCCATCTTCTACAACTTAGGAACGTAGAATGAAAAGAACATTGCAACTCACATTTCAGAATTTAGATAGTTCACCTTTAAAACAGTTCCAGAAAATAAACGGGATGTTGGAATATAAAGCAGGAAAAGGTGACTAAAAGAGGCTGTTTCAGATTTGTAATTTACATATAGATACAGGGTAGTTTTTAGAAAAGCTCTCATGTATTTATCTCCCACTTCTCATTTCTTTCATCATCTCTTCTAAAGGCATATATGAATAAGGCATTAAGAAAATCTCTCATCTCAAACTGACACAATTGAGAGTAGAAGATGGGGGAAAAAATGAAGGAGACGATGAAGAATGAGAAACAACCTAAATATTCACAAAGAGAGGGACTGGATAAATAAATTGTTATATACAGATCTTCCTTGACTTATAATAGAGTTATGTCCTGATAAACAACTGTAAGTGAAAATATCGTAAGGTGCAAATGCATTTAACACACCTAACCTACTGAACATCACAGCTTAGTCTATTGTACCTTAAATGCGCTCAGAACACTTCTATTAGCCTGCACTTGGGCAATATCATCTCACACAAAACCTGTTTTATAATGAAGTGCTAAATATCTCAGGCAATTTATAGAATACTGAAAGTGAAAAACAGAATGGTCATATAGGTACAAAATGACTGTTTAAGCATATCAGTTGTTTATTTTCATGATAGCGTGCCTGACTGGGAGCTGCAGCTCACTGCCACTGTTCAACATCAAAAGAGAGCATTACACTGCATATCTCTAGGCCAGAAAAAGATCAAAATTCAGAACTTGAAGTGTGGTTTCTACTGAACATGTATCACTTTCACACCATCACAAAGCTGAAAAATCATAAGGCAAACTATTTTAAGTCAGGAATTGTCCATATTCATGTAATAAAAGAGGATACTGGGGGCGCCTGGGTGGCTTAGTGGGTTAAAGCCTCTGCCTTCAGCTCGAGTCATGGTCCCGTGGTCCTGGGATCGAGCCCCGCACCAGGCTCTCTGCTCAGCGGAGAGCCTGCTTCCTCCTCTCTCTCTGTTTCTCTGACTACTTGTGATCTCTGTCTGTCAAATAAATAAGTAAAATCTTCAAAAAAGAAAAAAAAAAGAGGATACTACATTAAAATAAAGTATTACTATATGTAACTCATGGATAAATCTCAAAACTAAAAGACAAATTTTAAACAAAATTAAAGATGACATATATAGTTTGGATACCATTTGTGGAAAAATTTAAAACATGTAAGCAATATTAGATATTTGTGAATATAATTCTAGTAGTAAAAGGAAGAAAACCTAATAAGTATCATAAACTACCAATTGAGATACTGGCTTTCTCTAGAGTAGGCAAAAAAAGGACGCATTTAGATTTGGGTGCACACGCAGTTTAAAGTGTTTCTATAATTTTGTATTTTTTGAAATAAAATTTCAAAGTTTGAAGCAAATAAAGTATAAACATTTGTTCAAGTTGAGGTGTGAGAGTTATGACATTGTACTGTTTCCCTATTTGTTTGAAATAGTTCATAAAATTAAGAGAAAAATATTTTAAATTTACATATATATGTATATTTAGCTTTAAAGATTCATTGTTTAAAGTTTTAGCATACTAACTAAAGTCTAAATGACAAATATGTTAGGGTTTGGTTCTTTACACTAATATTATATAACACAAATTAAAGCTAAAAACTAAAAACTATCTAAATAAATAGCATATTTTTGTTTTGAAAGAAATTGAGATTAAGTTCTTGACTAGCAAAGACAACTGTAATTTAAATGTAAGAATTATTATCCAGCATCATTTTATTTAAAGAATAGCAAATAATATATATCAAAGCTACATCGATTTTTAAGCCTTACTCACCCAGGCATTCATGAATTCAAGTAATAAAAAATCAAGTTACTGGATAGAACTATAAATTATGGTTTTTATATTATTCACTATCCTGTCATTTACGGTCAAAGGTACTGAAAGTAAAATGATAGAATTATGACATTTTCTTATGAGAACTAAAGTTTAAATAAGAAACAATGAAATGTTACCATCTATCTCACAATGACCTATGAACAATGAAGAAGTCTATTATTTTTGCTTCATTATAATAGATAAATTAAGACTATTACACAAAGGTAAAATGATATAATTGGAGAATGTCGATATTCCTCTCAAGTCTTGCAATATTCCATTCACTCTTGCATGCACTGTCATCATACATATCCTGAAAGAAGTCTATCTCCCTATGTTCTGTTCTGCCCTCTTCTCCCCAAATTAGGGGCAATATTGATATTTTCTCTCTTTTGGCTTTCAAATTAAATGAGTTTTACCCATTGAGGTTATAATGAAACAAAGGTTTTAGTGGTCAAGTATTTAGTTACTGATGAATTAAATCTGCATATTCAAACAGTTCCATTCCCATTGAGCTGTAGATTTAGGTGATTATTCTCTGGTTTCTTACCATTCAGTTTTTCCTCTCTTACCCTATGATCCTCTGTGCTATTTCTTTTATTCCACATATGATCTCCAAAAAAGATATACAAATAGCCAACAGACACATGAAAAAATACTCCACTAGTCATCAGGGCACTACAAATCAGAATCACAATGAGATACCACCTTACCCCAGTTAGAATGGCTAAAATTAACAAGACAAGGAACAACAAACATTGGCAAGGACTGGGAGAAAGGGGAATCCCCTTACAATGTTAGTGGGAATGCAAGCTGGTATAGCCACTCTGGAAAACAGTATGGAGGTTCCTCAGGAAGTAAAAAATAGAGCTATTCTATGACCCGGCAATTCTACTAGTGTATTTTTACCCCAAAGATACAGATGTAGTGAAAAAAAGGGGCACCTGCACCCCAATATCCATAGCAGCAATTTCCACAATGGCCAAACTGTGGAAGGAGTTGACATTCCTTTAACAAATGAATGGATAAAGAAGATACGGTTCATATATACATTATTTTACTTTTAAGAATTGTTTCTAGGAAGTGTGTGGGTGTCAGGACTGCTGGGCCTTGGCTTGAAAGCAGTTTATGAGACAACATCCTAAGGCTAACTACATAAGAGAGACCAATCACTTGATAACTGGACTGTGTATCATTAAATCAGCAAGACATAAACATTCACCTGTGATCTTGGCATAAAAATGATGGACAGATAGGCATAGGAAGAGATAATATAGTCCTAGATAGGGCCAAAGAATAAAGCTCAAACAGAAGGAAAACTCACAAGAATGAGATTTAAATAAATTGAGAATAGAGAGAAGTGTAAGAGTTGAGTAATTTCATGCCCTCCCCAGAAGCATTCGTCTCTTTTACATATATTTTGATATATTCCTATAACTATAACATGCAATTTCCTATCTGACCCCTTGGGTACCAATGAATATGTACTTATCAACTAATCTTTAGAAAGTATATGTAGAATGTAAAACTTTATAATCTGTTTACACTGATAAATGTTTGATCATCTCCTTTAATTAAAATGTCATTCTCAGTTTTAAATATAAAGATATGTATATTTTTTACTTATAATTTCTAATATAATCTGAAGTAATATAGCTTTTTTATAACACTTTTATGTGTGGCAGCTACCTCTCTTTACTCTTCCAAGTCTAATTTTTTCTTTCATGGGTACACTTGTATCAATTAATAAGCTCCTCACATTTCCTCACACCCAGTTTAAATAAAGCTAATAATTTATTTATACCCATTTCAATGTAATAAAACATTAATTACATTTTCTAAAGGGTATTTGTTCTCCTTGTGTCTTTAAAAGTATCCTGAGAACTGATTAACTGCCTAAGGTGACTTTAAAATGCAATCTAAAACGTAAAAACTAAGAAGAAAAAAGTAGTAAATATCCAAAAAGTAGTTGCTGCAGCTAAATGTTAATTAAGTTGTTCAATTAACATTTTCATTTTCAGTATTTCTTACTAGTGCTTTTGCCTTGATATTTTTCAGTACATAGGAATTAATTTTGTGACATTGATTTTAAAACCATCATAAGCATAACCCCTTCTCATAACTAAAAAAAATTTTTGTAAAATATTTAAGAATATAAAAGGGGGTATTTATAGTGATAGTATTAAAAAATCTAATATTTTAGACTATTTACAAAAAGAAAAAAGTCATATGTGAAAGATAATTTTGAAACTTTAATAAAATGAATTTGAAAGATTTAAAAAATTTTTTTTATTTTATTTTTTTTTTGTCCCAGATGCATGGGAATATCTTCTATGTCCACCTGTACCTTAATAATGCTTTGGAAAATTGGAATGGCATTCAGGAGGAAAGAGATTAGGTTTAACAAAAGAAAAAAAAAAAAGTGAGAATAGTTCTTGGTGCTGGAAGAAGAAACTATGTTCCCTTTAGAAGAAGACTCTAGAAGTCAGAGGAAGAATGAACACTTATAGAGAGCAAAGTAACTCTGGTTTTTAGTTTGGCTACCACATAGAGATTGAGAAAGGAAAGAGCATGGGAGGTATCTGGAGAAGAGGATACAGTCTTAATTTTAGTGAAAAGCTAATCAAAAATATTATTAAACTTCAGTATAAGTGAAGTTCTTCAAGAAACCTACCTTTAATATTCTTTTTTTTTTTTAAGATTTTATTTATTTACTTGACAGAGAGTACAAGTAGGCAGAGCAGCAGGCAGAGAGAGAGGGAGAAGCAGGCTCTCCACTGAGCAGGGAGCCCAGTGTGGGGCTGGATCCCAGGACCCTGGGATCACTACCTGAGCCGAAGGCAGATGCTTAACTGACTGAGGCACCCAGGCACCCCATACTTTTAATATTCTTTAAAAATTTAGCAAATATACAGGTCTATGCCCAACATACCAACAGTCCAATTATTACTTGCAGTTCCAATTTGCATATTCAAGATCTGACAATTTTTCAAAACTTCTTTAAAAATTCCATTGAGTTACTATAGTTTTAAAGAGGTATTGACCTCTCCCATTATAATTAAATCTTTCCAATTAGTTCTGACACCTATAGTCATGGTAAAGAAGTTAAATACTTCCTTTCTTAGAATAGAATACTAACACTGAAGATACTTTTCATTCTCAACTGGCTTCTTTTTTTCTCTATTCCTCTTTCATATTCATCCCACTTTGTTTGCTTTTAAATAGTATATGTATGATCTTATACCTAATTTATTACCTCTTTTATTGTCAATTCCTCTCAATTCCTTCTTTTCCTTTCCCTACTTATATATTAATTATGAAACTAATAAAGTTGCTGGTTTCCACCTAATCAAGGACATAAAGTCTGCTCATCAAAATAATTTAAACAGTCATTTTCTATGTTAGCACCCCCTTGTTTGTTTTAGAAATCATAAAAAAATATATTATAGTAAATCTGCCTCACCTTACTGCTAGTGTCACTTTTCTGGCCTTTCAAAATGGTAATTTATGGCAATAAAACAGCATAGTCCAGTCCCAAACACACATTTAGCTTGCAATCATCAAGCTAGGAAAATTCTCTGCAGAGAACATATATAACATATGTAGAATTTATAACAAATGTAGAATTGCTGCTGAGGGTATCACTGGTTTATGAAACAAACAAGCAAAATCACAGGTGGCTTTTTAATGTCCCAAAATTACTCTAAAAAATGTGTTTTTGGTTTTTTTGGATTGTGGTTTGTTTTTTGTGTTTTCTCCTTTTTTTTTTTTTTAACAGTATGACATTTGAGTGTAATAAAGTAGGATTTTGTATTGCCAATCAAGGCAAATGTGAGACACATAAAACTCTCAGTTATCCTGGGAAGGACATAATGTGTTCCTGAATATAAGTGCCTCACACTATGGGTTGTTGTACCCAGGTCTCTATTTCCATTAGGGAGGCACTGCTTTCAGAGTTAATTTCTGGTGTCCCCCAGACCCCTTACTCCTAGCAGCAAAGAAAGAGTAACAAACGTTATGAGTGATCCTGGAAAAATAGACAAACATTGTTCATCCCTTTTCTTCTTCCTTCCTTCCAGCTTTAAGAATTGTTACCCACAAAAGTCCACATTCTGGTGTGCCTATTGAAATTTTACCAGAATAGGCCCCTATAAGGAAAATCATAAATTTGCCCAACATATTCTGGTCTGAGAAGAAATCAACTTAGTTCTAAAGCACAATATTAGCAAGTCCCTTAGCTATTAGACTTAAACCCACATTTTAGAACCTAGCTTTTGTCAATAAAGTGCTGTTTTGGTCTTCAATATTTTAAAATTTTATGCTCTAAATATCTCAGTTGTTCAGGTCTTAGCCGGGAAAATAGGAATATTATATATTGGTTAAAATAAATCCCATTTCTGTTCATTTAGGCTAGGGATATTGAGAGATTTGGAGAGTAATGTGGGGATTACAACAATTCTTTATCAGGGCAGGAAAATTTGATAACATATTCTTGTGATTGAAGCTGGTATAATTGAGCAGTTAGTTTCTGCTGCTGTGTAGCTGAGGCCTTTAGCCTGAGGTATTTTGATCTTAGCCTGAGATTGTAGTTTATGGAAATGTCCTTCAGCAAATATCTGGGCCACCCAGATGTAAACCCAGAACTCGGCTCCTTATGCCTAAGGCAAGTGTGAGCAATCAGCATGCACTTGCTGCATGAGGCTTCATGGGAGCCTCAGACCATCAAGGTGCTGCTTTCACTACAAGTGGTAATGATTCAACTATTGGAGAAAGTGTATATAGTGCCTTTGGACATAAAGCGCAGAGGAGATGTGCCTGGGTGGCTCAGTTGGTTAAGCATCTACCTTAGGCTTGGGTCATGATCCTGGAGTCCCAGGTTTGAGCTCCACTCCCTGCTCAGCTGGGACTCTGCTTTTCCTTTTTATCCTCCCCACCCTTGCCCCTGCTTTCTCTTTCCCTCCCTCACTCTAATAAGTAAATAAAAATCTTTAAAAAAATAGGTGAAACCAACTTAGAGGAATTTCAGATAAAAGATTGGGAATATAAACATAACCTACTCAAGATTTCTTGATAAACTTCAAAGTGACAATTTTATGGTGGGGTGAGAGAGGTGGAGGTCACAGGAACTTTTTGTATCATGGAAAAGCATGGTCAAGAAGTTAATGAAATTAAGACTCTAAGGGAAGGCTGAATAAAGACAGGGCATATATAGAGAGGACAGTAATGGATCACTGGATTTTAGGGTTAATGGGCTAATATATTTTGTGTATAATTGTTCAACTTATGAAAGTAAAAGTAAAAACTTTTTCAGATTGTTTGGCATATCACAAGGATATTTTCTGTGGGAGTCTAAGTACTTATTTAATACATGTAATTTACTGAATTTCTGTTATTTAATATTAAGAAATTAAATATTTATTAATATTTAATACTTTTTATGAATTATACAGGCTAATCCTCAAAACACATGACCCTCTTATATTTAAGGTGATAATATGTTGTGAAGTAACAAACATAATTAACTCAACCTTTGCCTTTTGATTATGTATGTATTATTATTTAGAATTACTCTAAGTCTTTAAATTTTAACTTAATTGTGAATAGAGAAAGCATTATCTTTTAAATGCTTTAATTTAATCCTGGATAAAAACAGGTTTGAGTTAGAGAAGCAAGAAGCAGCATGTCCAAATATATTTCCAATGAGTACAGTTAAATTGTTAAAGAATTTCAGTTGCTCTGAAAAATTTAGCTATACAAGTCCATAGAATACAGAGAGAGTCAAATACATTAGATGAATGTTGAAAGCTTTATAAAGACATATTTCTTCCACTCAGACCTACCTATCCTCTCTTAGGGGGCATAGCTTCTGTAAGAAGCATAACTATGAGAGCCAACAGGTCTCATCTTTTAGGATTTGTATATTTACCTCTTCCCTGATTTTTTTTTTTTTTTTTTTTTTTTTTAGTATTTTTACTACTGTGGCTTAATGGCTTAACTTCTCCAAACATAGTTTTCTATAAAACAAAGTAAACTAAGCAGAAAATTAATATTTATAAAATAAAATCAATTTGACTACAAATAAAAGGGAAATGGTGATTACTCTTCATCTCAATTGCTAAAGCAGGCCTGGAAAAACATGGTAAAGATTTCATAACTCTTATGGCTGCAACTAGTTTGTGTTTATTATTACAATACAAAAATTTAAAACTGACACATAAAAACAACTCTACACTTTTTAATGCATATCTTGCTGTATTTGAAACATACACTGATGAACTTGTATATCACATTGGAACACAGATGTTCCATGTCTTCATTTCTTGTGTAGTATTTTGAAAACACACCAATGGACAGATTCAATGGTAAGTTTATGTGGCAGCAAGAATCTTGAAGTCTGTACCTAGTTTTATTATCTATTGCCCACATAGGATGCTTCACATCTCCAGAATCCTTACAAGATAGCTGAATGGCTCCTAATATTCATAACATACTTTGGGCACTTATTCATTCAACCAAGATTCTTTGAGCTTTTACCACATGGGAGGTATATGTAATTAGATTGTAGGAATACAGAGACAGAAGAGACTAGGGATTTTCAAGGTTTTGGGGAGAAAAAACTAAGTGAAGAAACCTAAGCCATTAAGTATAATGAATGCTGAAATCCATAATGTACTATACGAACAAAGTATAGGGATACCTAACCCAGTTTGGGGGAAGAGTCTAAAATCTAATGTTTAGATTTTTTTTTTTTTTTTTTTACTTTTTGGGGGGCAGGTTTTCTTTTTTACCCTAAATGGAGGTGGACATCAGAACTTGAAAAAATGGTAGTTAGTGAGGTGAAGAAAGTGTGAAGAAAGCCAATAATAAGAGATAATGGAAGTAATCCACAACAGAGCCAATCTTAGAATTGTTTCAAGACTCTCAACTCTAAAAAGAGAGAGATAGAGAAAGAGTTATAGTCATCTCAACACTACAGTATAGGATATACAATTAAGGATGGGTTCCATCACCAGTACTGAAAACATGAAAAATTCATAAACATCAAAAGACACACTTTTGTATAATACCACGTTTTAAAGTACATGCAGGTTCTTACTGGGCCCCTAGTGGTACAGGACTGAAAAAAGTGTCAATAGCATTTTTAGTTCAGTAATCTGTTGGATTATTTTCCAGCACAGCAACATGAAAGGAAGGAAAAAACACCAATAGGCAGATTTTATGAATTGAAGATATTCCTGATCGAAGACTACACTGGGCCTTAAGGTTAAAACAACTTCAGAGTTTTTTTGTGGAAAGTGAAATACAGAGAGATCAGGAACAAAGAGAAGCAAACAGAAAAATGGTAATTAAAGATCTTTAAATACATATGAGCTTATATAAACCAAGAGATACCCTGGGCAGATCTGAAGAGAAGTACCACCATTGTTAATCTCTAAATCAGCAAAACAGGAGTACTTTTATTTTGCCCTCTAAGAGAGGGAATAGACTAAGTAGAATTTTCCTCAGAAAATGGACAGTCCAGTACTATAAATTCTTAAGTGAATCCTCCCAAATAATTAAGGTTGGCAAATTTTCAACAACTCTAACACTGATTAAATTACTAATGAATGGAAAAAGAATGGCTTTAGCAGCTGGCAAAAATGTTTCTTTATTAAATGCTATATGAAAATTAGACTGATATAATCTTAAATTCCCCATTCATTCCTCAATGTATGTTAGAGTAGAATATATGAAATTCGTGGAAGTTGAAAACACTCTGGAGATGCTGAGGTAGCTCTGTTCCTGCCTGATGAAACATTTCTGAAGCAGTTCAAGAAGATACATGATTCTTTATCTTCTGTGGGGGCACACTCCTAGATTGACTGTAGATCGGTCATCTGAGTGCTATAGGTTAAAAAGGCTGAAAATCAGGGGAATAATACCCCAGTGTTTTCCCACCAGTGGCTCTTCAAAGGTAGACATTGTTTAGAATTCCAAGCACATGGTTCTAATAAAAATAAATTGTATTTGGATTTATTTTTTCTAAGTTTTCTAAAGATAATGTATCTCTTTATTGTCTCCATCCCTCAGCTGCCCCATTTTGATACACCACTGATTTTCTTCCACTTACATCTTAATACTAGATAATTTGCTCAGATTTTTTTTAACCTTCTATTTATTCTTCTCCAAATCTGTTTCTAATCTATTTGGTCAGAATTCCATATTCTGTAGGCAATATTTCATAAATAGGTAAGGGTTCCTGCATTAAAATGTATGCATATAGTCCATACATTATTTTTTCAAGGCTATTTAGATAAAGCTTTAGGCTAAGCTCTCTCAATTACCCAATTTGATTCACTCAGTTTAGGCTGATGGCCATGTACATTCAATAATGTCTTTCATGTCTTCAATGACAGTCTATAGAATCAGAAGCATAACTGGCGCACCTTGAACTCCTAAAATCATTTTAATATTGATTATAAATGGATTCTTCCATATCCATTTTTCTTTAATTCTCCTTCCTACCAATCTCAAACTTCCTTTTGGATATCTTACAAATTCATTTTGAGTCTCACCCTCAGGTCCATGGATTAAGCTAATTTAAGCCAAATATAGTGAAATCATTTGAGCAGAAGAGACAGATATTGCAGTAGTGGGCATGTGTTACAAACAGAATGTTTGTGTCCTCCCCAAATTGGTATGTTGAAATCTAAATCCTAGTGCAACACAATAAGGAGGTGGAGACTTTGGGACGTAATCAGGTCATCATGGTGGAGCCCTCGTGAATTGGATTAGTGCCTCATGATATGAGGACAGAGAGCTAGCCACATGAGAATGAAGAGTTTAAAACCAGGCAGAGGTCCCTCACCAGAACTTGACCATGCTGGTAACCTGATCTCAAGCCTTGGGAACTAAAAGAAATAAATTTCTGTTATTTATAAGCCACCCAGTTGAAGGTACCTTCTATAACCTCCCAAAGTTATTAAGAGCATGCAACATAAAATTTATTAATATTGAGTCAAAATTTGTGTAAGGAAAGCAGACATTTTTCCTAAATAGAATCTTGAAAGTGTAAAAATGAGTTGCAAGTTATCCTGTGATTTAAAAAAACAAAACAAAAAAACGGAGCCTGGGTTAGAATGAAGACAACATTTTGCAGGCAGAATAATAAGTTATAAATTAGACATTGATGATATCATTTTGCCCCTGTAGTACATTTTACCTGAAATACAGATATTTTCTGCTTATGAACTAACACTATTTACTCTGTTTAAATAGCAAACTTGCACTGAATGTTCTAAGCATTTTTTTCAAATATTATCATAAACATCAAACAAACCTTTAAGATTTTATGATTATTATTTTATCTATTTACAGGTGAAGAAACTTTTCTCAAATCCTATACCTAGCTAGTAAAGGACCTGGAATTCAAATCCCAACAATCTGACTCCAGGGCTTGAAAGATTACCTGTTTTCTTAGAGCTGTCAGATCAATTCTATTATAGCAAGCATTCTTACGAGTTGATCATTTTCATCTGTTACTTCAAAATGACTGCATATTTTTCTTAAATTACATTATTTGTCTGTTGGCATTCATCATTTACTTTTTGTTCCCTGAAGCAGTTGATCTTTTAAAAATGTATTTGAGGGTTTTTTTTTTCCTTTAACTGTGTTTTATATTTATTTTTGTCTTCTTCCATTCCATCTCATTTTTTAAATATTACTGGATTCTTCATTTGGGAAAATAATCTTTTTGGAGCTATTTTCATTTATTATTTTTGTTTATTCTTCCTATTCATCATTTGTTAAATTAAGTCAGGATGGTTACTTCCTAAATGAATAATAACGATAATTTTAGAGCAGGCTTCTCAGAGCAGTTTGATATGCATATGAGCATCACTGGATTTTTACATTTAGGTATTCATCTCTAGCTTTGAATTATATAAAATCAATTTACATATTGCATTATTTGGAAACAGATATTGAACAAAGAGAACTAGGAAAATCACTTTATTATATTATGGAGGATAAAACTGGTTGATAGATATCGATCTATATTAGCTAATGGCTAAAGGAAATAGATCTCTATCTACCTACCTACCATTAAAGTATTTAAACAAGGAAACTATAGACTGAGGTGTTTCTAATGCCTTGGTAGCCTACGTAAGCAAAGCAAAATTGAAGCAAAAGTCAATGCACTCAAACTTGGGAAAGTGAAACAGGAACAACTAATCCCAGCTAACCAGGTTTTCCCAAATAAGGTAAACCATTTAAGCTATAACCAGTGAAAAAATTTCTTTGCTTTGTTTCTATCACTTCTGTATAAAAACTTTGTATCTACCTTCTATTGGTGGAGTATTCCTAACCATTTTGGGATTGGTACTGCCCAATTAAAATTAACGTTTAAATAAATAATCCTAAATTTTAATGTGCTTCAGTTCACCTTTTAAAGCTACTTTTTTTCTTTTTTTGGATTCCTTATTTCTTTTACTGAGCATATTGTTTAAGTATATTTTGTGTTCAAGAATATGATCCTTTAAATTTAGATACATTTGTAATTGCAAATTGTGGAAATTATACCAGAGAAGAGTCTTGCCATATGCAGGGTTTATAGTATGTTATAAAAATATCCCTTTTATGAATGCCTGACAAATCTCTAAAATTTTCTGACCATCAGCTAAAAGTTATCCCTTCTATAGTACAATTGGAATTTATTCTAAGCCCAATTTATGAGGGTGGGTTTCATCTACAATTCACCAAAATGTTTCCCTTTGGGTGATTTTACCCTGTATAAGATAGCCTGATTCCAGATACGTAGTACAATCAATATTTTTCTTTTTTTCTTCTACTACATCTCCCCAAGGCTATGAAATTTTGCAATGAAAATCAGTTTTGGCTCTCAAGTACTGTGAAATGAGTCTGCCACAGTTTTATGAATGCTGACAAAGTACACAAGATACCTACTTGAAAGAAAAGGTCTTTACAACTAACCTATGGCAATAAAAGTAGCTAGTGTTAGTGTTTTTCATCAGTTCCTAAAGCCCAAATTTTCATAAGGCAACATGAAGTAGAAGAGGTTATACCTGCACATATCCTGGGTGCATTATAGCAGAGGGACCCTGAGCATAAGGAAGCTGACTCTTTAATAGTAGGCAAAAATTTGAATTGACAAGGCAGGAAACAACAAATGTTGGCAAGGCTGTGGAGAAAGTGGAACCCTCTTACACTGTTGGTGTGAATGCATGTTAGTGCAGCCACTTTGGAATACAGTATGGAAGTTCCTCAAAAAATTAAAAATATGACCCCTATGACCCAGCAATTACACTATTGGGTATTTACTCCAAAGATACAGATGTAGTGAAAAGAAGGGGCACATGCACCCATTTGTTCATAGCAGCAATGTCCACAATAGCCAAACTGTGAAGAAGCTGAGATGCCCTTCAACAGACGAATGGATAAAGAAGATGTGGTCCATATATACAATGGAATATTACTCAGTCAAGAGAAAGGATGAATACCCACCTTTTGAATTGACAAGCATGGAACTGGAGAGGATTATGCTAAGTGAAACAAGTCAAGCTGAGAAAGACAATTATCATATGGTTTCACTTATATGTGGAACATAAGGAATAGCATGGAGGATATTAGGAGAAGGAAGGAAAAATGCACTGGGGGGGAATCAGGGGGGGGACTATGGACTACAGGAAACAACCTGAGGGTTTCAGAGGGGGGGGGCGGTTAACCCCATGATGGGTATTTAGGAGGGCACATACTGGATGGAGCACTGGACGTTATATGCAAACAATGAATCATGGAACACTACATCAAAAACTAATGACGTACTATATGGTGACTAACATAATAAAATATAATATTAAAAAAAAAGAGTCACTATCTTTATAATCCTGAATAGTACATGAACCTATCCTTTTCTCTAGAAGGAGACAATATTTTTCTCTTCCAAGATTGTTAACTATGGAAAAATAGTTTATAGAAAAATATACTTATATATTATGTAATAGTTTATAGAAAAATATTTGAACATATTTGTTTACAACAAAGATAGTGTTTCTACTCACAAGACACACAAAAATGCAGGAGAATCACAGGAAATCATCTCACAATATGGGCTAGCTGTCCATTTTCTCTCTTAGCCTGACATTCTCTTAATTCCATTATATAGGTTTCTTTGGAAGCAGATCTGTGATTCAATCATGACACATTATAGTTGGGACTCATATCAACAATATGGCAGAATTCACTGAGTATTCATTGTATAAGCTTTAAGACTTAAAAATATTAACAATCTAAATTTAAAAAGTGGAAAGTGAAACAATTTCTGCATATGTAAGATATCCTAAAATTGGTTTCTAAAGTATTTTTCTATTTTATTTTTGAGAATGAAAATCTCACTTAAAATTGAGTGAGTCTTTGCAGAAATACTTTATTTAATAAGACCCATTTTCTTTTTATTTTCTAGCAGTTGTCAGGATATTGGTACTGCTCCATTTTATCCCAAAGAGATTTTGTTTTAACTTACATTCTTATTAAATATTCAATTTTTGTATGACTTTGAAAAGTTTTTGCCATAATTAAATGTTTGGGCATTTCTTATGTTTCACTGATTACTGGTAAAAAGAAATATCCTACTTGCTTACAATGATATTTATCATTTTTTAAAGTAATTCTGTTCCATTAAGGTAAATTTTTTTGTCCATACTCATTTAACAACTTTTTTATTAATAGATGATTGCTATGTAATTTGGGTTCTGGATCCAATTCCAATTGTGTGGGTGAGTGGATTTCCTCACCCCAACAAGCAGTTCTTAGACCCAGCTGAATGTTCTAAAATTCAACACAATTCTGATGCTATGTATTTAGAGAGAGCGTCAGATTGCACAGGTTAAGGGCTCAGTCCCAGAAAACTACCTTCCCCCCACAGCTGCACTTAAAATGCCAGTTACAAGCCAAGGTTGTCCCCTGTGTTTCTGACTGACTAGCCATCGATTAGAGGTTCCAACAACTCCTTCCTTGAATTTGATTAGTTTGCAAAAGCAACTCACAGAACTCAGCAAATATTTTACTTACTATATTAACAGTTTATTATAAAATCATATGACTCAGAAACAGCCAGGTATAAGAGATGGATAGGGCAAGGTTGAGGAAAAGGCCTCCATGCCCTCTCCAGGTACACCACTGTCAACTTTGAAGTTTTCAGAACCCATCCTTTGGAGTTCTTATGGAGGCTTTTATTACATGGGCCTGATTAATTAAGTAATTGGCTGTTGGTGATTGATTTAACCTCCAGCCCCTCTCCCCTTCTTGGAAATCAGGGGATGGACCTCTCTTTCACCCCTCTATTCATGGTGGGTTCCCCTGACAACCAACCCCTATTCTTAGATGCTTTCCAATTTACCTCATTAACATAAATCCAGTTGTGGTGGAAAGAAGTTTATTATAAACAACTAGCTACCCATTTCACCTTAAAGACTCTACAACAATTTCAGCAACTGGAAATAAAACAATTATGACAATAGTTGCTCCCATTCCTCTTAGGCCTCAGGAAATCCCATGAGTTTTGGGATCTTTGATCTAGGATGGTGGATGAAGATCAAATATATGTGTGACATATATTTTGGTCATCTGAATGGCCAAACATATACCTCTTATAAATCATAATATTGCACTATGATATTCTTTCATAATCCACATTCTCAAATACCCATATTTTCCTCAAGGTTGAAGTCATTCTACAACAGATGGTCAAAATCTGTCTTCAACAGCTGTCATATGGTCCTTTCTTTCTCTCCAGGTGCATTTATTTGTTGGAGTTCTGGAAATCCCATTGGGCCGAATTAAACAAGTGTAACAGAGCTTGTAAGGAAAGCCTAACTAAAAAAGAATTTGTGTCAACAAGGTTGTTAGCCACTTATCTATTTTGAAATACTAGCTAGTCTATATTTTCATCTTTGTGTTGTCATACCCACACCAACACTATGCCTTGCCATTATTGTTAATTTTTGACACTGTTAGGCAAAACAAGTTTAGCTTTCTGCTAACATGCCCCAGAGTATTTACACTGAGAAAACACCCACTGCTCCAAATACATAGCAATGACTAAAAAGAAATGTGAAAAGAAGGAACCAGAAAGGCATAGCCGAGTTTAAATACAAGAATACATTCTTACTTTAAAAAAAAAAAATCACAAAATGTTGAGTGGTACTAACCTCTGGTTGATGGACAATATGATTCCTCTGGGGAAAGGGGGAGTGACTGTCCACATAGATGAGGAAAGGAAAGGCACTAGTGAATCTCTTCTTTTGATAAAAGAAAACTGCTGAAAATAGAGGTTAGCAATATACTGCCTGGGTTAAGACTTTGTCAAAAACCAGGGGCCAAAAGAGATGGTGAAGACAGCCAGGAAACCAGTACCTGAGCTATGCTGTTTATTCTTCTCATGCTGAATCTATGGTATCACCAATATGTATAGAGAGTAATAACTTCTAAAAATATGATTATAAGATCAGGTTCTGTATTATGGTTTAGGAAATGAGTGATGAGCAACTTCAGTTCTGCTAGGTATGGGATCTGATGCTCATTTTTTGTGTACGAAAAAAGAGGGGCTGTAGGGAGGGAAGAAAGGTAATAAAGTTTTCAGAACTTTTAGACAGATTTAGAGATGAAAGGAAAAATTCCCCATCAACAATGAGTTTACAAGTAAAAACTTAAGACATAGGAAAATAAGGAGAAAAAGAAAACTAATATTAATAAATAGGAATTAATCTGTACTGGAAATTGGATCTCCCTAGAGACACAACTTATTATATATAAATATATTGAGATACTCAAAGGGAAAAAATGAAAAAAAAAAGGCCATGATTTTAAACAAATACAAATATCAAAAAATAAAAAATTTATAAACTCAAAAACATGATTAGGCATAGATTTGTAAGAATAAATTAGAAATGTGAGAAAAGAAAATTAGTCATAAGGAAATATTATAGGTCAATAAATTCTGTGCTTGATACCATCAAAGATTCAAGTAGTGAATTATAATAGTAAAACTAAACTTTTGAAATCTTCTGTGGTGATTTTATGATGAAATATTTTTCATGAAGTCAATTTAAGCACTCATGTTAACCATTCGGAACACTTATGTTAGCCAATTTGAACAGCTTGAAGCCAGTTTGAACATTCTATCTTAATACATGTTAACCCTTTAATAGGTTAAAAAAGACAAGGAAAATGAAAAAACTACCTGTTGCCTTGTTTTCAAAGATATCTGCTTTACTTCCTCCATGCCCACTCCAACCCATATCTTATAACATATGTGTTTATCTTGGCTTGCCTGCTTTCTAGTCTCCTGCAGATAGGACCTCTCATGAGGTCTAGGAAATAGTTTTTTGACAAGTGTCAGGACTGTTTTTCTTTTTTCTGTTTGTGATACAAAAGCAAGAGAAAATATTTTTCATTATTTCTAGGTCATATATGTAAAGTTTGGTTTGTTTCTGTTTGGAGTTTTGTGCGTCTACCTAACTGCAAACAATGTCCCGTCTCTCCTGCAGTCAAGATCTAGGTTGGACTTTTCTAGTGGGAGACATGACTTCCAGAATTAAAAGGGTATGTTGAATAGACCACAACACCCAATTCTCATCACATAGCCAGTGGACACAGTTAATACAAGGGTCCTTCCAGGTGCCAGAGATATATTAATGACCAAAACAAATTAAAACTATTGCCTGCTGGAACTTGCCTTAGAGTATGTCTATGTGTGTGTGTTGGCAGTATGAAAATAAATACAGTAGACAAGTAAATTTAGCCTGTTAAATGACGATAATGTGAAACTTCTGCATAGCCTAAAATAATAATGGGAAATAACTTCATGACCATGAAAACTCTATGCAAAAATCACACCCTCAATAATATCTGATGATCACGAATATCAAAACTGGGTGACAAGGTTAAAATCCACATGTCAGCAGGCTGCATCCCTTTCTGGAAACCCTAGGTAAGAATGTTCCCTGCCTTTTCCAGCTTCCAGAAGCTGTCGCCTCCCTTGCCTTAAGGGACCCCTTCCTACCTCAAAGCTGGCAAGGACTGCTCATGGTTTCTCACGTCATATTATGCTAACAACTAACTCTTCTCCCTTCCTTTTCCACATGTGAGGAACATTTGTGATTACGTGAGGCTCACCAAGAGAAACCAGGATAATTTTCTCATATTGAAGTCAGTTGATTAGCAAACTAAACTCCATCTGAAACCTTAATCCCCTTGCCATGTAACATATTTATGGGTTTCAGGGATGAGGGTATGGACATCTCTGGGGGTTTATTGTTTCTCTTATCATATAGTGCTTGTTACTGTTCTGCCTTATCAAAACACACACTTCAGGTCTTTTTTGCCCTTAAGGATCCCCAAATTCCTGACACATGGACATGTGGTAGACCTTGAAAGATTAATAGTTGATCCACTGCTTTAAATTTCTCTTCCAGAGAAATTTAATTTAGAATAAGATTTTTTTTGTTGTTGTTTTATAATTTAACTATCATAAACTTAGGTCAAAATAAAAATAATTGATACTATTTAAAGTATTTCCACCATTTTAAAGTACTAGTAGTAAATTAGGTTCAGGCAGAACAATAGAAGATTGTGTGGAACCATCAGGCAGCAGAATTAGGAAGCCCTGAATACTGCAGCAAAAATCAGGAAAGAATATTTAGAAGTGATACAGAGGTCCAGAACTTCTTGAGTATAAAAGATAAACTTTGCCTAAAAAACTCTGTGTTTTTAATTCACTAAGAGAATTTAATTCTATTTAAGATCACCACAACCTCAGAAATGTACCATCTGTTCTATTTGGTTGAACCATTTGGAGTATATCACAAATAGAGAAATAAATACCATGGCTTATGTCCCTGTTAATATTTGTCACTCTGAATACATTTCCTACTGCTTCCGACACCCAACGCTGATGGCTGACAGATACAATTTGTCACTACTTTTGAATGTTGGTTTATCTTTTCCACCACATGTTTAAGAAAGAAACTTGCTTTAAAAAAAAAAAAAAGTAAAATTTTCTTGATGTGCAAGAACTGAATCTCTTGAGACTGATGGTAACCTACCTTCAAAATCATTATAGAAATTCTGCTTCTATAATCTGATCAGAATCAAGAATGGTTTTGAAACATATAATTGATAATCTGTTAAAATGAGTATGAAATATTAATATCATTTGATAACTTATTAACTTACTAAGAGCATGTAAGATGCCCTTCTACTATTCTTCACTTGTGTTGTAAGTGCACATTTACATTAAAATCTTTCAAAATCTGAAGCATTTTGATCTCTTTTTGGCTCCTCAGTGTGTATAAAGCACAGACTCACCTATACTATAGATATGGTCTGCATTTATATATAGATGTTTTATATAAATTTGTTAAATTAAAATGAAATGCATAAATGATCAAATAAGTTAATACCTCTAAATTTGTCTTTTTAGCAGTGTCTGATTTGAAAACTTGGTGGTGACCATGTTCACCAAAATTTTTCAGTTATTTCATTCTTTGTTTGCATATGATTTAGTATTGCTTGCGATAAGCAAAGAAGCAGAGAAAGAAACATAATCACCCATTCAATAAATATAGAACAGAACTGCTAGTTTAATTCAATTTATAGTATGTTAAGGACAGCAGTATTGCCAAGAGGCAGAACTACTTAAATTACTCTCTAGGTATCCATAATAGTCCTGAATGACAAGCTCAAATGTCTTTATTCACTCTAATTCAGAGTTTCCCTCTTTCTTAAATTTTCTCTATTTGCATATGTTAATGAATATATGTGTGTGTACATATGTGTATTTTTTATATGTTGCCAACATTTATTTATACAAAACAAAACATCAGTCTGGGATTTGGGATGCAATTCAGAATTATCCAGTGGGATATGGGAGGTGATTTTTAGGCATATAGACAAAAAAATGTATCAGTCATGGTTGATAATTATTGAGCTGGTTCATGCTGACATGTAGGTTCTTTTTGCTATTTTCTCTGCTTTTGTTTATGTTTGAAATTTTCCATTAGATGTTAAAATATGTCAAGTCCTATAAATACTAAAAACAAAACAAAACAAAAACTTTTTTATATCCTAATACTGGTTTCCTTGGTATATTCAAATGCCTGGATGAAATTTGGATTATATTGTACTTTAGGCTCAGCTACTTTTTCTCTTATTTTTATTCTTATTTTTATATTATTCTCTTTTCTCTTATTATCCTAGTGTATGGGCATTCCTCAGATGCCAGGAGAAACTGAGAAAGAACAGAAAAGACCTGGTTAATTTTTCACATGTTTCAGTATAGTTAAATTCACCCACATGATTTTGTCTGGTGCTCTGATGGAGGAAAATGAAGGATGTTGTTAGCAAAATAAGGAAGACTTTTAAAGATAACAGTACAACAAAGAACATTTAGAGGACATGAGTTCGGGGCAAGTATCAAAGTAAAAAGAACACTGACAGTTACTAGACAAGCTTGGAAAATACCAATTTTACTGGAGGGAAATTTGCATTAAGAGAGGAGGAGAAAACTGACACTTGACCTTTAATTGGTAATATAAATGTAAAGCATTACCTTTTTAAGCTGATATGTGCAGTCTCAGAATAAAGAAGTCAAAACATGTTATTCCTTTAAAACTATTTGATCTTTTTTTTTCTTACTACTGCAATTTAATAATGGAAATAAACTCTCTGTTAGACTTTAATTTAGAAAAACAGAAATCGAGGAGTATAGTAAGAGGGTGTATCTATAAGGCTGATAAATAATAAATCAATAGATTCTTAATTTACTAACATGGAACTACATAATTTATGTGTTTACTTAAAATTTTTTTTAAAGATTTTATTTATTTGATAGAAAGAGACACAGTGAGAGAGGGGAGCACAGCAGGGGGAGTGGGAGAGGAAGAAGCAGCCTTCCTGCCAGGCAGGGAGCCCGATGTGGGGCTGGATCCCAGGTCTCTGGGATCATGACCTGAGCTGAAGGCAGACACTTAGCAACTGAGCCACCCAGGCACCCCTACTTTAAATTTTAATTTTAAATCCCAATACCATAGCCATAGAAATAGAGAAAGAAATAAATATGGGAAGCAAATTGGGAAGAGTAAAACAGGGGCACCTGTGTGGCTCAGTTGAGTGGTCAACTTTTGATTTTGGCTCAGGTCATGATCTCAGGGGTTCTGAGATCCAGCCCCACATTCATGGGCTCCCCGCTAAGCTGGGAGTCTGTTTCAGCTCTTCCTCTCCCTCTCCCCCTAACCTCTGACCCCTGCACTCTCTCAATCTCTCCCTGAAGTAAAAAATAAATATTTTTTAAAAATTAGTAATAAATGAAAGAAAAAAGGGGGAGAATGCGTGTTACTGTTTTTTTCACAGGTTTCCTAAATATTAGAAAAATGACCCTTGGCACTCCACTTTTGTCTGGTTTGTGAACTTCAGATGAGTATTATCATACAGCTTTTGAAATGCTAAGAAGCTATTTTTCCTGAATAAAGAGAATATGGCTTACTTTTTTCCATGCAGTTTCTAGCGCAGTGTGCTTCACACACAGTAGGACATAAAAAATTCTGAAACATATAACCATTTATAGCTAAAGTTGCTGTGTTTCTCCATACATTTCATAGAATGAAAATTAATTCCATATTCAAACACTAATATAAAGCAACAAAAATTGAAATAAAAACAAATATAAACATATGAAAATTAAAAGAAAGCACAAAGTCTAAGAACATACAAATTAATGATTTTACTGCAGATATTCCAATTTTTGCTCCAGGAAATGAGATAGTAAATTGTTAAGTATTTTCAATCTATACAATGAGACTTTATTTATATATTGAATATTCTTTGTCTGATTCTTATGTTAAACATTGTTCAAAGAAAATAAAAGTTTTATCTTGTGAAACTTTTATCTGTATCTCATGGGAAAAAACAGATGAACAGAAAAGTCACAACTCACTATGAGGTCATGTAATTATTAGGTGTTGCAGACTTAGTGAAAACATATGGGAGGACAGAGAGAGAGAAAGAGAATGGAGATAATTATAGGTTCAATGGTCTTTAAATCAAAAACAGAAGAAGAATATTGGCAATCTCATGTGGTTCAACTTTGTATATAATATTGAATGCTCAGATAACCCTTTTCTTATGTGGCAAAAGTTGAGTGGATATAGAACTGAGGAAAAAAGTAACATCCATTTGTTTAGAAGAGCATTTCAGATGGAAGGAACAAATACAAAAGACCTAAGGTCCAGAGCAAGCATGGTATTTTTCATAAGAGACTAAGTGTGGCTTGAACGGAATGAGAAAGAAGAGTTGTGAGAAATGATGTCAAGGGGGTCACAAAGAAATTAGAGATTTCTCTGTGAGAAATTTGGATTGTGATTCTAACTGTAATGGAAAATTTTTGAGAACTTTTAAGTGGAGATGTGAGATAAGTAGTTACATATTTTAAAATAGTAACTCTAGGTTTTATGTACAGAACAGACTGTATAATGTACAAGAATGGAAAAAGGATCAAGTTGTTAAGTTACTTTAGTGGCCTGTGTGAGAGGCAATGGTGGTCCGAATCAGAATGGCATTGGTAGAAGAGATAAGAACAGTAGGGAAGGAAGATGCACATTATGCAGGTGGACAGAATTTATTGTTGAATAGATTGTAAAACATGAAGAAACATGAAGAGTTTAGGTTTAGGGGCCTGAGTTAATGAAGGTAACATTTCCTGAATTGGGGAACATCATTTTTGGAGCAAGATTGGGAGGGAAATTGAGAATCTGAGTTTGCCCATGTTAAGTTTACATGACTTTTATGATGATGGAGGAAGTTGGAAATGGAGAGAAAAATACAGGGAGAGTCACCTTTGTTTAAATAGAATTTGAAGTTACTGGCTTGGATGAGTGAGCCAGGGAAGCAAGTCTTGACAGAGATGAAGACTAGGTCTTATGTCAATACAATACATAGAGATAGAAAGATGAGGATTATGTAGTAAAGACTACTTGAGAAAAAACCAGAGGAGGAGGAAGGCAAATGTCTGCTAACTTAAAAGACAAAAGATGTATCATTTAACATTTTTCTCTGAACTCCTGAAAAACATTAGGTGTCTATTTTTGTCAATATACATAAAGATGTTTTCCTTGCCCATTTAAAAAGTAAGGGATCTTAAATTCTAGGAGGAAGTTGTGCAAATTATGCAGTTATGTATTTAAATGCAATTCTATGCAGAAGAAGAAGAATATACATCCCTATATAATAGGGATGTATATTCAATATATAGGTTAAAGTGGCACAAAAGAGGGAGATATTAGCCTGTTATGCTATACTTTGAATCAATCTACTAATTTGATTGTTTTCATCCACATGATTTGTCCTCTTGTTTCTTTCTTAGTCCCAACTGTACTCTCTGAGAGGAAAAAATTATCTTTATTTGGGCTTCCTCCCATTCTCCTCTTTCTATACAAACTTAAATATAGTTTACTTAGAGGTCTTTAATCTCCACATTGTCATCAGTTAACAAACATGCTTCAAAGTAGATCTGCTGAACCTGGTCTTTTCTCTACACACCTGTGTTAATTCATAACATGTTTCACCCTATATGACTTCATATTTACAACATGCAATCACAAAAGAAAATTATTTCATGGCTAGCATAGCAATGCTGAAGTTGGAAGAAAGAGAATCAGAAACAAAATCCTGATAAATGATTACTAATTACTTGGTTTGGATGGCAAGCACTTTTGGGGAACTTGGTTATTTTTATGTGATTTGTGTGATAGTAGTGATGCCTCACATTTGTAATATATTGTTTTGTTTTCAGAATGCCATGATGAAATGGTTAAAGACAGAGAAGTTGCATCAGAGACCTAAATAAGAAGCATTTTTTCCCTCGTGCTAGGTACAGGATCTTGTTTACCTGAGAAATGTGGCTTA
This sequence comes from Enhydra lutris kenyoni, assembly GCF_002288905.1. Classification (NCBI taxonomy): domain Eukaryota; kingdom Metazoa; phylum Chordata; class Mammalia; order Carnivora; family Mustelidae; genus Enhydra; species Enhydra lutris. Next base: position 13,796,735 of record NW_019154099.1, on the reverse strand, counting down.
GCAGTTTTAAGGCTTAGTTTTCTTAACTACTAAAATGAGAAAAATTAAACAGGATTATATGTGCCCTTAAAATTTTATGTAAAGGTATGTAAAAAATGTCCTGTAGACACTAAAATACAGCAAAAAATGTTTTTTATAGCATTTACTAAATGATTTTGTACTTCAAGCATATGTTATGACCCATGCATATCTGATTTCATAAACACTGAGCTAAATTCCAGTATGGTTTTACTTAAATTTGATCAAAAAAAGCATGACTTCTTTCCTGTTAGGTACACATTTATTGGTAGTAGGTCATTGGTTACAGTAGCATTTGCAGGTTCCAAAAAGACAAGTCTTAGAGCTTTTCTCAAAACAGCTACTTTTGTTTTTACGTTCTTAATTTATAAATCATATGAATTACAGGTGAGTTCACTCCAGTATGGTTTGTCGAGAATATAATAGGCTTCTCCTCCACATATGAGGCTCTGAAAAAGCCATGGAAGGGCTGTGCTAACTTTATGATAATGGAAGCAATCTATGAAGCAAAAGAAGAGAAATAGAAAAACAGCACACATTGAAGTGATTCAAGTATATATTCATGTTCCTTTGAAATACTGGACAAGTTTCAATGAATTGTTTTGGTTGGATTTTCTGATATGAGAAAAATCTCCTCAGAAAAAGAAAATGGTGTGTATGAAAAGATATACTGAAAATTAACTGAACAGTACCAATCCCTAAATATATAATTTGGTGCTGATGAAACAGCAAGTGTGAAAGTGTAATTTAAAAGCAATGACTTTATTTTCCAAGTTATACAGGAATGGAATGTTATGTAAGCTTACCACCAGCCTGACTCTCTGCAGATAAAATATCTCTATTGAAACTACATTACGTAAGTACAGAAAATAACTATGCAGACAGATTAGGCATATATACCAAATAAATATGCCTTAATTATTTTTTAGATGTGAATTTAAAAATTTTTAAATAAAAGATACTTCTGAATTTTGGAGTTAATTGAAAAATTGTGGGTATATTTGTTACGACTGTAACAAACAGAGATAGCTAGTTCTCAAAGGAGAACTTTTACTTCTTTCAGGGAAACAACAACAACAACAAAAAACCTCATGGAGCAGTGATCTATATTATTTTTATCTTATATCCTTAGAGGTAGAGAAATGACTGAGTTGGTACCTCGCTATGATTTTACATATGCATATATTTATAAATTGTTCATAGTCCTGTAGTAATACTATATTATATTCTAAGTAACACTCATAAAAATGTAAAGATGAGAATAAGAAGCTTTATAATTTTTATTCTTTTGCATTTTGCTCTCAGTTAGTTAATTGTGGTTTTATTTGAGCAACATAATGTAATGATACATTATTTCTGAAAATCTGAATTTAACTTTTTTGTGATAAAGTAATTTTAAGTTCAATTTACTTCAGTAGCTATTTTTGATGGTGATCAGAGCTAAAAATGATACTTGCACAGGTGCCCAAATGCAAATGAAAAATGTGCATTTCTGAAAACAAGAGAGTATTTTAAAAGACTTGTTTTGAAATGAGCCTAAGTCTTTTTAGTAAGTCTTCTTTAGTTTAGAGGTACATATTGTTCATCATTAAAAAAAAAAAAAAGTCTGCAAGGCAGCAACTACTGACTGAGTTATCATCACTAATGATGTTAGCAAATTTGGAAGTATCATTCTATAAAAGAAAAATAACACCAGTTTAAGATCAATATGAGATGTCCAGTAAACTCAGTGACAGAAAAACTTTTCAGGGACACTACCTAGTATATTACTGATATTGTATGTAATCTATTTTAATTTCTTATTTTTATAAGTATTACCATATTGATTATACAGATTACATTTAAAACATACTTTACGTTGTCATGATGCACTGAATAAGACCATCTCTACTCCTTACTGCACCTTTTGCTATTTCCTTACTGAAAGAAGTGAAACATGGCAGTCAGACATATGTACCCAGTAAGTGTACTATAGAGTAGAATATTAAATGTATTTATGAAATTCTTCTCATACTTCATCTGAAATAGTGAATATAATTAGGAACTTTAGTATTTTCATTCCACATCCCAATATAGTGTACATAGTACATGAATTCTGGGAAATATTATTTTGATTTCCTTGAGATAATTATTTTGATTTTCTAGTTTCAAAACAAAATTAAGCTTGACTTCCATTTCCATACAATGAACAGATTCACCCTCCTACCTGAAACAACAGTAAAGAAAGATATAAATGAAACACCAAGCCTCAGACAGAGGACAGTAATCCCTAAGAGACAGACAAGAAAACGTTAAAAGGCCTACTCTTGCCTCAGCTTACTACACAAACAGCATTTGCAGCCTGTGTGTTAAAGAAGGATAAACAGGTGGAGTTCAGTGGATTCCTTCCAGTGAATAGATGGAACTGATTGAGGAGCCCAAGGGTATTTGAGGTCATATGACATAGTACAAGAGAAGAGAAAGTTGCACAGAAAGAGAACTCTGGATTTTTGTAGCAGGCATCTTTCATATATTCAACAGAGTACTAGTGAGCAAATGTATATGAAAAATTCACGTTGAGTGATTATTGAGAGATATGTTTTTTATTGACATCGTGTTACCTGTGAAGTCTTTGTTTTTATAGATTGTCTCCATATATTTCTGTTCAATGATATTCTTAGGATTTTTCCTCTTTTATAGAACCCCCCCTTAATATTTCCTGCAGTGTCCGCTTGGTGGTCACATACTCTTTTAAACCTTGCCAGTCTTGGAAGCTCTTTATCTCTCCATCCATTTTGAATGTCAGTCTTGCTGGATAAAGTATTCTTTGCTGCATGTTCTTCTCATTCTCATTTCACTCATTTAGTGCCCTGAAACATCTTGCCAGCCCTTTCTGGCTTGCCAGGTTTCTGTGGACAGGTCTGATGTTATTCTGATGGGCTTTCCTCTGTACGTAAGGAATTTCTTCACCCTAGCTGCTTTGAAGAGCTCCTGTCCACAATTATGATTCATCACTTTCACTATCAGGTGTCTCGAAGTCTTTCTAGATTCTATGACCTTGGGGGGAGACCTTTCTGCCTCTAGTACACAAACGCTGGTTCCATTCACGAGATTGGGAAAATTTTCATGGAGAATTTGTTCAACTATATCTTCTAGTCTTTCTTTCTCCTCCCCCTCAGGGATTCCAATAATTCTGACATTGGAATGTTTCATGGAGTTATTATGTCCCTAATTCTGTTTTCGTGGCTTCTAAGCTGTTCCAGGCTTCCTCCTAATCCTTTTTCTCTATTTGTTTGTCCTCTAGATCACTAATTCTATCTTCTGCCTCAGTTACCATAGCTTTTAGAGAATTTAGATTAGATTGGAACTCATTGAGAACATTGTGAACATCATCCCTGGTGGCTTTCACTTCTGCCCTAATCAATTCCATTTTGTCATCAATGGCTTTCTCCAACTTAGCTAATTGCCTGGATAAATTTTAGCCTGAATTCCCTTTCCGACATACTGTCTATGTCCATATCCAATAGCTCTGATGCAGAAGGCCCAGTCTCTGAATTTTTCTTCTGTTGGGTATTCCTCCTCCTAGTCATTTTGGTGAGAGATGGCTGAACAGATGTGTAGCTGAATGTATCGACCATGGGGCAGGCAAGATGCACCCTGGAATGTTTCTGAGCAATAAAGAGTCCCCACCCAAAAGAAAGAAAAAAGAAAAAAAGAGAGAGAGGGAGAGAGAGAGAGGGAGAGAGACAGGGGGGACAAAAAAGAAAGATAAAATAAAAGAGAAGGCCCAGCCCAAATGGGCCCCAAGGTAAGATTTATGAAGTATACAAACAAAAACACATAAACAAAAAGACTGACAAAAGTAGATGACAAGAGAAAATAAATAAATAAATAAATAAATAAATAAATAAATAAAAACCAAAAAAAAAGAAAGAAAAAAAGAAGAACCTCATCAAAAAGAACCCCAAGTATAAGATTTATATACTACCAGGACAAAAACAAATACACAGAAACACTGACAGAAGAAAAAGATGGGAGAGTGGGTATAAATTCTCAGTGTGGATGAGGAAGTTTACTTTGAGTCTTCCTGGATATATCTTGATACCTTTGTTAAAGGACTCAACTTTCCTAAGATAAAGGGGGATTAAAAACTGGTTTACTGGGACACCTGGGTGGCTCACTTGGTTAAGCAGCTGCCTTCAGCTCAGGTAGTGATCCCAGCTTCCTGGGATCGAGTCCCATATCAGGCTCCTTGCTCGGCAGGGAGCCTGCTTCTCCCTCTGCCTCTGCCTGCCACTCTGTCTGCCTGTGCTCACTCTCTCTGACAAATAAATTAAAAAAAAAAAAAAACTGGTTTACCTATAGGGGTAGCATTGATTGGGGAAAGGGGATTACCTTGAAGCTTATTTCTATATGAATATTAAAAAATAATAATAAAGTTAAATTAAAAAAATTAAAAAATAAAAAAGCAAAAGAAAAACACAAGTATATGTATCAAAAAGTTCAGGTTAAAAGGTTATTATGGAATTTGATGTACTGGACATCTCAAAAAAAAAAAAAAATTCTACCCAAAGTCAAAGAAAGAACCAAATTTAAAAGTATTAGGTGGAACACTACCTGGTGCTCACACAAAGTTGAGAAGAGAGCCTATTCCTACCACTTAGGAAATCTCACAATTCATGGATATTGGTTAGATTACTTAGAATAGTATTGACATGCCTGTGGAACTAATGAACAGTAGACTCATTATCCTCAACAAGGGACTATATTTGCTCCAAAGGATATTTGGCAATTTCTGAAGATGTTTGGATGTCACCAACAGGAGGGAGTTTCTATTGGCATCTAGAAGTAGAGGCTAGGGGTGCTAAATCATCTTCATTGTACAGAATGGCCACCTTCCTCCCCTCCATGTCAAATCACCAAATCACCATGACAACAACAAATTTTCACCTGGCTCAAATGTCAATAGTATTAAGTTCAAAAAACCCTGTCCTAGGCTAAACCCTACTCAGGTCCTACCAACCAAATTTTAAAGAGATCTGAAGAAATCACACTATTTTTCAATATACTATGTCCCAGAACATCAAAGGTATTTGTAAAAATTCAAAAATACCCAGTATCCAACAAGGTAAAATCCACAATATATTGCATACAATTAAAGAAATTATCAGCATATAAAGCAGAAAAATTACTCATAATGAAATGAACAAATAATTCAAACCAACCCACAACTGACAAACACATTAGAATTACAAGGAAGAATGGAAGCAATTATTTTATCTGTGTTCATATATTCAGGGAATTAGTAAAGATATGGAAGTTAAAAAAATAGCCATACTAACTTCTAGAAATTGAAACTATATGAAAAATGTACTGAATGAAAAAAAATAGATAAGACCTTGCAGAAAAAAAGATCAATGAAAGAAATTGCAATAGGAAGTATGCAAAATAGAACATGAAGAGGAAAAAAGAGGAATTAAAAAATGAATAGAACCTTCATGAAGTGTAGCATATTTTCAAGTGGTCCTATTTACACTGAGGTGGTAGTCCCAAAGCTGAGAAAGGACGAAATATTTTACACACACACACACACACACACACACACACACACGTTTATATGTATATATGGATATACATATGCATATATGCATGTGCATATGTATGTATATATGTATGTGTATATAATATCTATATTTATATGCATGTTATACATAAAATTATATAAATATATAAAATATATAAAACATAACACTTAAGGTAATAATGGCTGAAACTTTTTTCAGATTCATAGAAAACCAAACCCTGAGATCCAGGGAGGTCAATATACCCCAAGCCCAGAAACTATGACTAAAACTACCCCAAAGCACATTATAGTCAAATTGTTTAGAAGCAACTGCTGAAAAGAAAAGCTTAAAAGTAACCAGAAAAAAATATTTATGGAGAAACAAAGAAATAAAGATGACAGCATCTTTTTCATAGGAAATTATCCACATGAAAAAATAGTGGTGTGATAACTAAGTGCTGAGAAAATGGTGCTAAAATTCTATATACAATGAAATGTCTTTCAAATATAAGGATCAAATAATTTTCTAGACATATGAAAGCTGATTTTATCACCAATAGTCTGTTTCCACAGCAAAATCCTATGAGTGATTTTTCATATCTGACCATAGGCAATTATCTAGTGGGCTTACTGTAGAAAACTGTCCTGTCCACACCAGATTCATACTGAATTCAAAAAGTTAATTCAAAATGGATCATACATCTAAATGTGACACTTAGAACTATATGACTTCAAGGGAACATATAGGATAAAATCTATGTAATCTTAAATTATAACAAAAAATTCTGAAATACAATACCAAAAGCCTAGTTTATAAAGGCATAGTACTGATACACTGGCCATTGTCAAATTTAAAGCTACTGGGTTTTTTTTGTTGTTGTTTGTTTGTTTTTTTAATATTGGAGAGAGAGAGTGCATGAATCCCCATGAGTTGGGAGGAGGGGCAGAGGGAGAAAGAAAATCTCTAGCAGACTCCCAAGTAAGCATAGAGTCTTGCATGGGACTTGATCCCACGACCCCAAGATCATGACCTGAACCAAAGAAAGAGCTGGTTGCCCAACTGACCGAGCCATTCAGGCACACCTAAAGCTTCTGTTCTTTGAAATTATGAAGGTATCTCTTCCTAAGTCTTAAAAACAACAACAAATACTTTTCTTTCTGTCTATATATACACATATAGATCTATATGTATATATAGATGTACATATAGATCTATACACACACACACACACACATATGTATCTTTGTATATATTATTTCATGTTGTTGTTGTTGTTGTTGTATATTTTCTTTTCAGAATTTACTTCAGATAACTTTGAGCTTCCTGCTTTATCCAAGATTAACTGCCATGGACATTGGCTGTTGTTGTCCTGTATTTCTGCTTACATATATGTAACAGGGTTACATATATTTGTCAGTTTTATAAAGCTGGAGTTTGCCATTTTTTTCCCTATTTCTCATTGTTTGGGTTCTTTCAAGGGGATATAGGATAGAGATTTGAAAGACATTAATTTCAGACTTCAAAAGACTAGGATTTTTTTTTATCAATAGCAAGAACATACATTTTCATATTTCAAATAACCTTATAAATATTTTGGTATTTCATAGTCTTCTACACATTTATAAAATATATCCCTCCCTTTCTAAACTTTCAACAATTTACGTGGTTCAAAAGTTTTAGAAACTTGCTTTTTTCTAGCTTCAGTTTTTCCCTCTTGAATACATCCTCTGCACTTGCAGTCAGAAAATTTTAAATATAATTTTGATTTTATAGGTCCTCTCTTAAAAACACTTCAGATTTTCCCCATTGTTTATAGAATCCTTAAAATTATAATATACAATTTAAAACATCCACTAAACTATCTTTTTTAAGATCTCCTTCTACTGTTTTCTCACACTTACCTATCTCTACAGCACAATACTTGAAGATCCTGGCGCCATAATATGCTAATCTGTAATTATGCATTTCTTTCTGCCCAGAACCCCCTTAAATATTTTTCTCCCTTTACTTATCCTTCATAACTATTTTCAGGTTTCACTTTTCCATGAGAATCTTGCCTAAATGTTTTCTTTGTATTACTGCTTACTAAGGATGTCTCAAGATTAGTAAGGTACTGGTTAAAGTATCTGTCAATATTTACATCTTAATAGACACTACATTTTCTGAGTTGGGAAAATGTACTTAACAGTTTTTACGCCTATGCACCTGAAGTATAGCAAGCATTCAGCATGCTTTTGATCTTAACTGTTATAATACTATTGGCAAGAAACTTTGTTAACTGATTGAACATGTAGAAATAATGTATAGGGCCATATTGATTTGAAGACAAATTTACTACCAGAAAAGCACAACTTTATCATATTATGTTGTGTAAATAGAGAAGATTAAGTATGATTCAGAAGGTACATTTGAAGAAACATCTAAAAGTGATGATTGTTACTGGAAATTTATATTTTTGTGATAGCAAAAGTAAGATAAGCCAAGATTAGTGTTGTCCTTCCACTAACTGAAACACTGATACTTGCGTCTGTACAAGTTATGGTACATTCAAATGGGCAAGGATGACGCTGGGATATCATTAATTTGGTTAATACCATAAAAGCAGTTTCTTTTGTGTTTTTCCAAATAATAAGATAAAAAGAGGCTTGGGTTGGGATGCCTGGCTGACTTAGCTGGTTAAGTGGCTGCCTTCGGCTCAGGTCATGATCCCAGTATCCTGGGATCGAGTCCCACATCAGGCTCCTTGCTCGGGAGGGAGCCTGCTTCTCCCTCTGCCTCTGCCTGCCACTCTGTCTGCCTGTGCTCGCTCTCTTGTTCTCTCTCTCTCTCTCTGACAAATAAATAAATAAAATCTTTAAAAAAAAAAAAAAAGAAGAGGCTTGGGTTTATTTGTTACTAACTAAAGAAAGTATAATCAACTTGCAATTCTAGAAAAAGATTAATATAGGAGACATTTGTATACCAGTCAGAAAGAAGTTCTATTCACAGTAAAACTGTATGCTTGCAAGATTACATTTTTCTTCTATTATACTTGGTGCTCATCATTAAATGGAAGGAAACCCATGAACTAGGATTGCTGAAGTGATTGCTTTCTTTGATGAATAGCTTTAAAAAAAGAGATGGCTGGGGCACCTGGGTGGGGTGGCTCAGTGGGTTAAAGCCTCTGCCTTCGGCTCAGGTCATGATCCCAGGGTCCTGGGATCGAGCCCTGCATCAGACTCTCTGCTCAGCGGGGAGACTGCTTCCTCCTCTCTCTCTGCCTGCCTCTCTGCCTACTTCTGATTTCTGTCAAATAAATAACTAAAAAAAAAAAAAAAAAATTAAAAAAAAAAAAAAAAAAAGAGATGGCTAAGGAACCAAGCTTGCTCTAGAGATGACACAAACAATGAACCAGTGAAACCATATTTAGGTTAAATTAAGAAAAGGCCTCAACACAAACATATACTTTTGATAGCAGAAGACAGCATTTCATTCAACTTTCTGTTTATGATCCATGAAGAGATATAGATGTTAACAACAGAATTTTTGTATTAGGGGAATGTATTAAGCATTAAATTATGATAGCGATTTCAGCTTAATGATAGCTCAGTAACCACAAATCATCACCAATGAGTTAGAAAATAATAAATTCCTAATAAGGTATAACAAACCAGCTTATTTTTATCATTTTTTTCTATGAAGAGATGGAATGGTTTACTGGAAGATATACTGAGATTGGAATGATAGCTGGTTTCATAGCTGGAGTGATCCCTGTGTATGACACTTTAATAAATGGAGGTTTTAGGGCAAGTTCATTAACTTCTCCAAAATCTCATTTTCAGTATTGTGTACTATGAATGTCTACCATACTTTTCCCAAAGTTTATATATCTGTTTTTTATATAAAGTGTTTTATTGTTTCTGTAGTATTTACATAGTCATTGTGCTTCAGTATTAAAGGCAAATACTTTAAATTCACAATAGCTAAATTATTAGATAAATATTATGCACATGAAAAAATCAAGAATGTACATTTGAAGATAAAGTACTGGAAGTTATATATAGTTATTAAAATTAGGGTACAAGAACTCAGAGAAATTATCATGGTTCATTACCACATGTCTGCCTTTATAACTCAAAATATAACTCGACTATCAACCTTTGGACAGAAGCTTGTAATTCTCACAATTCATTCTCTCATGGAATTTATAAATGTCAATAAACAATTTTTATTATTAGTCTTATTGTTTAAATTTAGGTTGGGTCATGGTGAGCACAAGTTGTTGCCATCTGGCAGCTGTGTGATGGCCTGTGTGAAGTAAAGTTTTTCATCAGATTCAATTTCTAAGTGGACAGATGGTCACAGTGAAAAATGACGTTTGAAACTAATTGATATCCTTTCTGGGAGGCTCAGCTGAGAAACTAAGGACTGAATGGATGCTGAGACAGAATAGTCTAGCCACCCAGAAGAAACTGGCCATACATAAGGAAGCTATTTAAATATCTAACTATTTAAGCTATTTAAATATCCAAATAGCTGAGAAAGGCAGCTTCCATGAGTAAGGTTTGTTTCATATACAAACAAATACACCACACGCTCACTTGTGCTACCTTTATGTGGTGAGCAGTAATGATTTGAGAGGTAACAATTGTTTTCCATCTTTCTAAATGGGACATATTAATATAATTAAAATAAGTTAATTGTAATCTGTTTTGTCAAATTGTGTTTGGACTTTAGCATTACAAGTTCTTTAAATACAAAATTGTTGTAATTAAATAAACTTTCATTTTCTTTTCATCCTCTTAGTATCCTTGTAAATAAACAGCTAGTTCTGTTGTCAACACTGAGTTCTTAGTTACCTTCGAAGAATATCTTCTGCAGTTCCCTATAGACACTAAATCAAATTCAGTGCATAAGTCTTCTGTCATCACAATTTTGTCTATAACCATTTATTCCAGAAAATATCTTTAAGTCTGCTTTTCCATTTCGCATTAAGGGATTTTAAAGATAAAACTAGGAGCTGTTTACATAAAACAAATGATTATGGAGCCTAATTTCACATGATGTTTCTGAATGGTGATATTTCTATACTCTTCAGGATAATCATTAGATTTAGAAAACTATGACTACGATAACATATAGCATTTCTCTAACTTAAGGAAAATGATCTTTTAAAATGATACGTCTAGATTTCTTATAACTAAAATGGATTTAAAACAATGTAGGTATACTTACTGATTTATTTTAAATCCTCCATATTTTGCCCTACACATTGCTTCTTAAAAGGTGATCTTGCAAAAATTGATCTTGATGAAATAATGGATTATGATACATCTTTCATAAAGTTTTCCTGGCTTCCCATATAATTGGAAAATTTTGGAAACAGTATATGAGTATCAAATTTCTTAATTCTGTTAAATATCAAGAGTTTCAGTTTCATTACCACCAAGAAATATGTCAAAAATTATAAATATATGCTTATAAACATGTATAAAGTATGGACATTCCTATATTTCATTCAGTATTAATAGTCTTGGTGCTCTATGATTGAGCGCAATTTTAATTTGAGATCAGAATATTTTCTACTATGATTAGGCCTAACATTTCATATTTAAACTTAAACACATACAAGTTACATTATAGTAGCTACCATGCCTCCAGTTTCCTCTGCAACATATGAAAGGCAAGAAAAATGAGATAATAATGATGATTCTTCATTAAGTATTTACTCTTATATCAGACATTATGCAGGATATTTTACATATAAACATTTTCATTGCTAGTAAAAAAAAAAATCAAGATACATTTTACTATAACCATTAACAATGATGGAGATATTAAGTAAATATCCAAAATCAGACAGTGAGTAGCAAAGCTTACCTTGAACAGGAGCTTCTTTTCACTACAAAGTAACCCTCCCCTCATTCTAAATAGTGATTCCTAAACTTCTACAAGTAGGCTACCAAAGAATTATTGACTCTTTGTTTTCAGTCATACCAAAACAAAACAAAACAAAACAAAAAAGACATTACAAAAACTAATGTTCTAAATGTTCTAAACTAATGTTCTAAACCAATATCTCTCATAGATATAAAAACCCTCAACCAATTATTAATAAACATAAAATAAGATTACACACATCACATGAAAGTTTATTCCAGGTAAGCAAGACTGGTTCAGCTTTTAAAAAATCAATGTCACCTCCACATCAACAAACAAAAAACTCACATGATCTTATAAATTGATTCAGAAAAAGCACTTGACAAAATATACCATTTCTAATGAAAACTCTTAGCAAACTAGGTATATGGGGCATCCTCAACTTGCTAAAGAACATCTACAAAAACAGTTAATTTCATACTTAATGGTGAGAAAATGGACACTTTCCCACTAAGATGTAGAAAAGGGAGGAGTATGGTGTCTCACCACTCCTATTTCACATCACATAGAACAGCCAAAACAATACTAAAGAAATACAGTATTGGAGGACCGATACTATCTGTTTCAACACTGTCAGGTTATGTTCCTCACAATATCCTGGTATGGGTGAAAGAAACACACATTGACCAAAAAAATAAAGACCAGGGGCTAGAAATAAGGAAGAGAAATATAATAAGCTGAATTTTGATGAATGAACAAAGACAATTTAAAGGAGAAAAGATACTCTTTCCAAGAAATCATGATGGGAAAATTGGCTATCTATATACAAAAGAGACAATCTAGATATAGATCATATACCTTACATAAAAATTAATTCTAAACAGATTTAGATCTCAATGATAATGCAAAACTATAAAATTTCAAGAAGAAAACACAGAAAATCTACAGAACATTCAGCTTGAGAATACATTTTAAAATATAACATTATCCAATAAAGAAAAATTATAATTTAACTTTATTAAAATTTAAAACTGCTGTGAAAGACTATTAAGAGAATGTAAAAGACAAACTTCAAATTGGGAAAAAGATTACAAAAATACACATCTGATGGAGGACTTTAATCCAAAATGCACAAAGAACACTTAAAACTCAACTGTAAGAAAACAACTCAGCTTAAAATATGGGCAAAAAAATCTGAACTGATACCTCACCAAAAAGATATACAGATGAAAAATAAACAATTGAGAAAATGATCAATATCATTTTAAATTAGAGGACTGCAAATTGCAGCACGAATGGGGTACTACACACCCATTAGTATGACCCAAATTCAAAGCTTAGTGATACTAACTGCTGTTCAGGATCCAGAGCAACAGGAATTCTTCTTTGTACATGGTAACACAAAATGATACAGCTACTTTGTAAGACAATTCCCAAGTTGTTTTGCAAAACTAAACAGTCTTCCTGTGTGATCCAGCAATCCTTAGCTAAATTTTAAAACTTATGCCCATACAAAAAACTACACATGGGTATTTATGAAAGTTTTATCTAGAATCAATCAAACCAAAATTAATTAAGCTCTCTTTCAATGGGTGAATGAATAAACAAATTTGTTGTGTGCACATAGTAGAATATTATTCAGTGATAAAAATAGTTTACAGGTAACAAAACGACATGTGTGAATCTTAAGTGTTTTTCTCTATGTGAAAAGAGACAATCTGAAGGAGCTACATACAGTATGGTTATGATTAAATGATATTCTAAAAAATGATATACTATATGATATATATATATATATATATATATATATATATATATATATATAAATGATAAACTATAGAGATGGTGAACGGATCAGTAGTTGCCAAAGGTTTGGTGCAAGGTCATGTGTATTGAATAGATGAAACTCAGAGGAGTTTCTTGAATGCTGAAAATATTCTACACAGTACTATAATGGTAAACAGAGGCATTAAGTATTTGTCAAAATTCAGAATTTTACAACACATACAGTAAATTTTAAAAATGCACATCAATCAAAATATAATTTAGAAGGATCTCAGGATGGAAAGTAAAATGTGATGAAATATTCTAAATATACTGAATATGAGTGAAACAACTTCACTGAAGGGGATGGTCAAATAAACACTAATGTAACTAAATTTCAAAGTGTTCAAAGGCAAAAGGAATGGTATACAGGCATTGTATACTCACTGATAAAATCCTCAACCCCATTCTGAAACTTTTATACATGTATAATGGAACTGAATAATTAAACAAATGAACAGAACATTCAGGAGGTGAAAAGGCTCAATTAAACCAAGTGATAGGGGATTAGAGCAGTAGAATCTGTATCAATTGATATTTAGCTTAATATTGATAAGATGGTTACATATAGGAATATTAATAGGTAGGTCTACATGCAAACACAAGTTATAATACACACATATTTCCTTGCTTTGTCAACTGAGGAACACTGAACAAAACAACTTTCTAGTAGCCTTAAACATGTCTATCATCCAGACAGGTGTTTAATACCATTTTTCACTAAAAGACATGGATGATTCTAAAACTGGAGCAGCAAATATACAAAATGAGCATGGAGGATTTTGTAGTACCATAATTCACACAAAAAGCAAAACACAATTCCCTTCTTTGATGGAGGTATGTTAAAGTGATACACAAGCAAACTAAAAGAGTCCCAATGTCAAATCTGACATTGGATTATAACTTAAGTGTCACAACCATAGTGATATAAATAATTGAATAAATATATAAATGTGGGAGAAAGACAAATATCCCTTAAAGAAGAATTCCAAATATTATATGTAGATACTCCACCATTCAAAGATGGAGCATTACTGTCACTCCTTAAGTGTTGGCTATGTAGAGTGACTTCTTTCTAAAGAGAAAAGGATAGAAAAGGGATAGAAAGGAATACAATTTACTGTGGGAAGCCTGACAAACATTACCTGTTCCAGGTGACGAAGGTTTACATGATTTGTTTTTGCATAGATAATTTCCCTTGCTATAATATGATGAATATCACAATTTACACTATGATTATCCTCTCAAAATATGTTGCCCCAGTCTAGTCATGTGAAAAAAATTATATAAATCTTAATTGAGGGCTATTCTAAAAATACCTATTCCTGAAAAATACCTCTCAAAATGCTCAAGGTCATCAAAAACAAGGAATGTCAAAGAAACTGCCAAGCCAAGAGGATCCCACGAAAGCACGAACAAATAATAAATATAATGTGTTTCCTCCCTATGGGATCTTGGAAGAGTTGAAGACATTAGGGAAAAAGTAAGAATCTAACACATCAGATTTAATAAGAATTATCTTTTTTTTTTTTTTTTTTTTTTTTACTAGCTGTGACAAATGTATCAGGCCAAAGTAAGATGTCAAAAATAAGGGAAACTGGATGTGCATATACAGGGACTCTATTATCTTTATAATAACTATGTAATTCTAAAACTGCTCTATTACAAATATTAAAAATAAATGTCAAAATATGTATATGATGGAGCATATATATGGAGAATATTATTACTAAAGAAATAATATACTTAAAGTTTTATCTAACAAAATATATTTCTAATGGATTATAGTGGTTCATGTACACATCCATTTTAGAGGAAAAAAACAAGTGAAAAGTGATATGTATTTAACCTCTGAAGTAGAATACAGAACATAACTAATAATTAATTTGATCTATTACCTTAATAATTTTTCCAGGTTTCTATCACTGCATTGTCCACATTTATGTTATTTTATATACATGTATATTGCTTCTGATAATTTATGAGTTTCAACATCTGAGAAGGGTATATTTTCCAACTTTGTATTCCAGCATTTAACATAATGCATGGTTTGTTAATCAAGCAATATTTATTGAAATAATGACCAAATGAATAAATAAGGACAGATTTTATAAGCCTACAGCACTAGAAATAATATCAAAACATGATCAGATAGGACTATAGAATAGTTTAAGTTGTTAGGAACCAAACACCTTTCACTGACAATGTCAAAAATATATTTTATTATGGCTACTGCCTTGCAAAAATCACGTAAGATTTTTTTAATTAATACAATAAATCAAACCAACATAATTTTAAAATAGGAAATTGAGATAAAAAATATGTATTTAAAAAAGTAACATGGGTGCATATATCAAATTAGCAGATAAAAATATATTTAAATGTCTTTATATCTTCCAAAATTCATCTGCAAATATAAGCCCAAGATTTTTATTAGATGTTTCAATTCAGAAACATAGTATTTGAAAAAATTTGGAGTCAATTATGTAAAAACAGCATTTGCTAAGGATACATTATTTATAATGTGAAACCAGTATAAAACATCCCTATGAGTACTAATAGTGCAAGATCTATGTCATGTATTAAATATATCTTTATATGTACCCTAGTAAATAACACAAAGGCAATTTTCATAAGATAGTTTGTGTGGTGTTTTAACATGTAGGCATAGGACATTGCTTCGAAGTACAGTTCAGCCAAAGTAACCAAACCAGAAGTCAACAGGAATTACAATAAGCAATTACTTTGTATGACTTAGGTGAATCTAGCAATAGAATTTACAGTATCAGGAAAAATGGTTGGATTTAATGTTTTAGGTAGTCTTCTATAAATACTAGTTGTCTCAGAAGTGCTTTTGAAAGACATTGGTAGATAGTTATTGACAACCTATCTATTTGACAAGTATCCGAAATATAACTACTCTACGTTATTTCAAAAAATAATCAGGTACTTTAACCATTAGCTGATATAAGACTACATAAGTGATACTCTCTTGTAGAATTTAAGGAGTCTAAAAGACACATTTAATTAGGAAAAAAATACATACTGTGAAGATTAAAATTTTCTCCAAAAATGTATTATGGATTTACTTTAAAATTAAGACCCGTGGAATGCTAACAGTCTTGATTTCTATGCTGTAGAGCAAAGAGAAATGAATTTATCCTGGAAGTATAATAAAACAGGTGAATAAAACAATGAATTCAGACATTAAAAATTCTCACTAAAGTGTCCACAAAATATGAGCCTGTGATCAATATAATTTCCACTGTAGTCTTTAAAATAAGAGAATTTGAAATTTATTCATCTAGGTAAGTAAATAACTTGCTTTTCCACATGTTAGTACCCTTAACCTTGTTATATGTTGAACATCTGCCAAAAATCATGACATTAATTTTAGAATAGCATAGACTCTTTTGTGGATGTTGTTAAAGAAGAATGTTGGTAGTCCAGCAAGACAATTTATGTAAAGAATATTATCTATATATAACTATTTCCATATGGAAGATCATATGATCAGTTCATCCTAAAGTGACAGCAAGTTTTCAGGAATTAATGACAAAGGATAGGGACTGTAATTCATTAGTTTTAACTCTCCAGAAATTACTCTGATTTTTCAAAAAAAAAATTACTACACACTGATTCTTGCGATCAGATCCTGTCTCTGTTACTGGGACACCATCTTTCCTATGACTCAGTCTGTAACTTGGCGCATTTGAATTACTGAAGGATAATACACACACACACACACAAAATCAATTAAAGAAACCAAAAACAAGGATCTTATTGTCTTCCTGTGGTATGTAATATAAAACTGTTCTTAAAACTTTGTCCTTACTACTATGTATTTGTCTCTGCTTCCTACTGGAAGGGGCTGTATAAAACATGAGACTATTTCTAATTACATTTCTTCTAGGCATTTGGCACAAAAATCTGACAATTTTAAGTCTTCAATAAATGTTTCCTAAATTCAAAACAAATCCTTCTGTCCTGTGAATTTCATTTCATTAATATATTCATAATCTGCCCCTCTTCACCCCGATTATATAGTCTCCACTGTGATTCTGCCTCTTCCCGTGTTACTTCTTTTCAATCTCCTCTCTGTTTTGCAACCAGAGTGATTTCTAACCATCATCTTTTATCTTCTAATCCGATAGGTAAGAACCCTCAGTGGCTCACTACTGTTCTTGAGATGAAGTTAATTTCTTTTCAATCATAATCTACAATTTTTCATCTAGCCACCCAGCTAACACTACCAGTTTAATCTTCTTATACCTACTACTGCACATCTATACTCCAGACATACCAAACTCTGTCATGGTCTTGAACACCTCATTCCATTTATTTACCTTGAAAGACTGTGCTATCTTTTGACTGAAACACCCTCCCCTTAAACTATACCTACCTAACACCAGTCCATTCTCCAAGTCTTGGGCTAGGTATCTATAAGATAAAAGAGCAAGTACAAATGCAATAAAACTTTATAAAAAGTAAAGTAGGGACTTCCAGTTTCCAGTTCCACTGGAGGGCTGCTTGGAAGTCATCCCTCTATCTGTCCTAATAACATGCAAAAGCTGAACAGATTGAAAATTCAACCCTTTCAAGATCTGAAGAGGAGGGGAAGAGACAGGGAAAAATGCTTCCCCAAGACTGGAGTGACAGGTGAATAGAAAGAATCACAGATTTGGATATGTTCTTTTTCTATTTTCTCAAAGAACTGTGTTAACATTCCCTAAACTGGTGTTAAAATTCACCAATGAAGTAATAGTATGGAGATTTCTTTATTTAAAATTTTCAGGAGGCGGTCAAAAGGTACAGCTTTCCAGCTTGATTTAGTTTCTAAATATTTTGATTTATTATTTATTTTTATTATTAAATTATTTTTATGATTTTGTTCCTGTGAAATACATTTAGGGTATGTCCCAGCCTATGGCTTATCTAAGCAAATGACTTACCTAAGCAAATGTCCCATGGGTACCTGAAAAAATTGGTAGACTTTCTATAAATAGTTACTAGCTCAATTCAGATGTCATGTAGATTTTCAATATCTTTTTTTTTCTGTTATTGTTCTTTTTTTGAGAAAAGGATGGTAAACTCTTAGTATATTTTTGGACTTTTCTATTCCTTTACTTCTACGAGCTTTATCATACATACTGAAACTTTACTAATAGCCACATACATATTTATGATTGCAATGTCTTTGTGAAGAATTAATAATTTCACCAATTTTGTCATTTTATATCTCTGGTAATATTCTTTGTCTTGAAGTCCACTTGGCCAAACATTAATATGCTTTTTTATGTTTGATTTGGTCATGGGAATAAGTTTTGCCACCTTTATATCTCTTTATATTTATAGTGCATTTATGAGTAATAGGATATAATTGGGCCTATAAAAAAAATTTCCAGGATAACTATGTCTTCTGTGTAGTCAGTGTTTAGTCTATTTACCTGTAATGTAGTGGTTGATGGAGTTGGTTTTAAGTCTTTCATTTTGTCGTTTTTCACTTGTCCTGTCCTTTCTTGACTTCTGTTGAGATGAGCAAAATTTTTTAGTATTCCATGCTATCTCTTCTATTAGGTTTATGATTACATATCTTTGTACATAATTTTCATTGCTTTAGACATCATAATATGTATCCTCATCACAGTCTATCTTGAATTATCACTATTTCACATATAAGAAATCACATTATAATATCATTTACTCACCTTCCCATTTCCTACCTGCTTTATTATTTCTACATTATTTTAACCAAGGAAAATATATTCATATGGCAGAAGTCAGAAGGAGGGGAATAAAAGTAATGTGGTCTCATATTAATGACATACATTTAGGAAAGTGACTATATCTGCTGGATAGATGATATAATCAGAGAAGAGAACCATAGGCTTTGTATTTAGTAATACCTTATTTATATAGTATATAGTTTATTATTATAGTATTATAATCTTTAAAATTATTTTAAATATTAAATATATTAAAGGAATAATGGCAGAAAAAGTGAGTTATATCTACTTTTACTGATATAGGAAAAATGCTTAGTATATATTAAGTACTAGAATACACTGAAACAAATATATGTATTTCATGTTTGAAACTGCATAGAAAGAGGTTGGAAAAGATACCAAACTATCAACTGCAATTATTGTTAATAGAATTTTAAGAAATTATTACTTTTTCTTAAAGATTTTATTTATTTATTTATTTGACACAGAGAGAAGGGGAGAGAGCAAGTAGGGGGAGGCAGGGGAGAAAAAGGCTCCCCGCTGAGCAAGGAGCCTGATATATGACTTGATCCCAGGACCCTAGGATCCTAACTTGAGCTGAAAACAGCCGCTTAATCAACTGAGCCACGCAGGCGCCCCAAGAAATTATTACTTTTAAAATAACATTTCTTGGGACGCCTGGGTGGCTCAGTTGGTTAAGCGGCTGCCTTCGGCTCAGGTCATGATCCCAGCGTCCTGGGATCGAGTCCCACATCGGGCTCATTGCTCAGCAGGAAGCCTGCTTCTCCCTCTGCCTCTGCCTGCCACTCCATCTGCCTGTGCTCACTCTCTCTGACAAAAAAAAAAAAAAAAAAAAAAAAATTAAATAACATTTCTCTATTTTTGAATTTGTTATCTTTGAATTAATAAAAAATTGGAAGGGGAGATGAACCATGAGAGACTATGAACTCTGAAAAACAACCTGAGGGTTTTGAAGGGGCAGGGGGTGGGAGGTTGGGGGAACCAGGTGGTGGGTATTAGGGAAGGCACACATTGCATGGAGCACTGGGTGTGGTGCAAAAACAATGAATTCTGTTACGCTGAAAATAAATTTTTTTAAAAAGTACAAAAAAGAAAAAAATATATGATTTAAAAATTAGAGTAAAATCAAAGATAAACAGGGGTGCATGGGTGGCTCAGTTGGTTAAGCATCCAACTCTTGGTTTCAGCTCAGGTCATGATCTCAGGATCCTGGGATCCAGCCCCATGTCAGGTTCTGTGCTCAGCAGGGTCTGCTTGTCCCTCTAGTTCGAATTCTCCTATCTTTCACACTATCTCTTTCATTCTCTGTCTCTCTCTCAAGTAAATAAATAAACAAAATCTTAAAAAGTAAATCAGAGATAAAACAATAGGAAAGTGGAGAAAAGAGAATGACAAAAATAAAACCAAATCACTATCACAAATATATTTTAGAATATTCAGAGTTTTTTAGTGTCTTAATAGTCTAAATAACTAGAGCCAGTAAAGACGAAGGTTTTGAAGGACAGAAGAAATATTTCAGATCATCTCTAGTGTTTGTCTAGAGGATGTCAGTAAGGAATACTATCCAGTTCATCTACCAATTCTGATTTTGTCCAACCCATCACTTCTGTGATTAGAAGTAGAGGACATCAGAATGTTATTTTATTTGTAAATTAGGGTATGGAGAGAAAGAAAAATTAGGGAATTCTTAATGGCTTCTGCTTAGTAAATGAAAAGTCTAGTTTATTACAGAGGCTGAAGTTAATTTGATAGAGGATTTAATGAAATAGATAAGGATCTAGAATAATTAATAAGGAGAAAAAGAAAAGTAAAATAGCAATCAGCAATGAGCCAATTATAAGTCTGGCATTCACTTTTAAATGACCTAATTTTTCTGGTGCATTCTCTTGGACCCATAGAATATGTTGTTCCATATTCAGATTTTTAGTTTAAACTTTTTCACATCTCTGTGTTTTCTTTCTATTGCCTGTTCTGGTCCCTACCTCCTCTTCTTGGACATTATGTGCTAATATTTCCCAATATGAACCTCCTACTAAAAGTGTTTTAAGAACAAAAGAAAAAATTGAATTACTTTGGCCAATAAGAAATAGCAAGCTACATGTGTTTTTCCCCAAGAATATAATTTACATATATCGTGTCCAATAGAATACATATTGCCTGCTCACTTGCTTACTCTTTAAATGTTGTTAGAGAGCAGAGAGTGTCCTGTCCTTTGAACCTGCATCAAACTGGATAAAAGTACTGTTACTGGATGCTACCAAGGCTTATTACTTGCATGCCAAGGAATATAATAAACTTCCTTCTAATATCTCATCTGTTAAAAGCAGTTGCTCCAAGTGTACCTGAAACATACTTAAGTCTCCCAGAATAGGTTGGAGGAAGAACTGTTAAGAAGTGAAAATAAAAATAAATTCCATAAGCCTAAATAATTATTAATATTTTATTAATAATAATATTCTGGGCAGAATAAAGTTTCAGGAGATATGTCCATTAATAAGGCTCCATATCCTAGCATCCTGACTATTATAAAAAGACAAAAGTAGGCCCAATTATGTTAGTCTTCTCTGATTTTGGTAAGATTCTAACCCTCCTGGTTTTATTTATGCACCTTACTAATTTCAAACCGATCCTCTCAATTAAGAACATAGAGCTGAACTAATTTTTCCAATTTTGACCTCATTTCTTCTACTGTGATGCAGATTCTATTTTCCACCTCTTGGTGGAAGTTGGTCAGTGATCTAACAGTGGGAGATTAAGCTATCATGGACTATAGTCTTAGCCCTTGAATTAATAACTGGGGCAAAACCAGGTGAGGTCTCAGGTCACGTTCAATTGTTCGTAAAGGAGGAAGCACACAAAAAGGGAGTTCCTTTGGTGATTATCTTCTCTAAACACTTTTACCTTCTGACCTTGTATATTCATTTATTCATTAATGCCACTAATATTTAATGAATAATTACCAGCAGCTTTCTAAGCAATGAATAAGACATGCAAATTCCCTGATTTCATAAGTATAGACAGATAATATACAAGTAAGGAAATATACAGTATCAGGTAGTGAGAACTGTTATGAGTTATAACAAAATATGTATACTTTGTTACATATTGTTTTTAAAAATCAATTCCCTCTAGATTTAAAAATGTGTGACAATATATTAAGATTAAATCTTTAAAAAAGAAAAACTTTTAGGGGCGCCTGGGTGGCTCAGTGGGTTAAAGCCTCTGCCTTCGGCTCAGGTCATGGTCCCAGTGTCCTGGGATCGAGCCCCACATCGGGCTCTCTGCTCAGCAGGGAACCTGCCTCCTCCTCTCTCTCTCTGCCTGCGCCTCTGCCTACTTGTGATATCTATCTGTCAAATAAATAAATAAAATCTTTAAAAAAAAAAAAAAGAAAAACTTTTAGACAATCTGATCAGCCAAATCAACTGATTCTAGGAATGCCATTATTTCTACCAAGAGCCAAGCTCCCTATTTTTACATTCCTAAACTCATTAGCAATGAAAACCATCAGTTATAGATTTGGATAATCAGTTTTAGATAGCAGCTTAGAAAAAATCTTGTCATTCTATATGATAACCCTCCAATTATAATGATGGAGATGCTTCCTGAAATTATATTACATTTGTTTTTAGCCACATTAGCTTGGTTTTCTCTCATCTAACACAGGTTATATACCAACGTTCTATTGATGATCAGTCTATATTAGAATAGTCATTTCCCTTAATTTGACCAAGGAAATTACCTTATGCAACTAAAAAATCTTTTATAAATCACATCATGCTCTTCTCTAATATTATGTTCATTGTCAACTAATAATGTCTACATACACTTAAGTAACTTTAACTTTCTAGGGTTTTTATTTTCTGCATGAGATATTGGAAACTTAGTTTTTCCAATCCTATGAATCACACAAAATAAAAAGGATTACATAAACTTTTAAAAATTATTGCTAGCTTTAGACCCAGATTTCAAAATATTGAGATCCCTTTTATGCTTGAAACTGTAATATTGGATGTTATCTATTTTGTTCTTTCATTATTTAAATTATCAATATCTCAATATATTGAGAAATATTAATTGACAGATTTCACAGAGTAACCTGAACTCCATCAGAAGTCATCCTAAATTCTGCCATTTAATAAATCATTGACTCATATCAACCTGGAAGTTATCACTGGGTATTCTGAACCCATACATAGCTGCTAATTAGTATAAGTAATGGTATTAGTCACAGTATGTGTATGACAAGGTGAACTCTACTATAAATAAAGCCTAGAGAGGCTATCTAAAGAAGCACCAATTAATTAATCCCCCAAAAGCAAGGAGGAACCACTCCTGCTCTATTATAGTGGTCTGTGGACTTGTGATGGCAGCTGAGTACCAGGGACCCTGGGAGGAGCTTTATGATAGTGTGACAGGTATGGAATATCAGTAGTTTATATTTCCAAGCCTTTGGAAGTATGAAGCTTTATTAAACAATACTAAATAGTACAGAAAATGTTGAACATCTTTGGCCACACATTCCCTATCCTGATCATGGGCTGAGTACATGCTGACACCTGCCCATTATCACCCATTCTCTGCCTGCATTTTTGCATATATCCACCCCACCACCCTCCCCCACCCACCAACCTCTCTCTATAAAACTGTTGGTGTCTATCCTATGGGAAGGAAGGTCAGTTGTAAGGCTTGAGCCTGCCACCTCCCACAGCTCCTGGCACCCAAAATAAATTTCTCCTCTTCTCTTTTCCAAACCCTCCTCTCTTCAGTCATTGGCTTCTCTTGCAATAAGTTTATCCAAGTTTGTTCAGCAACAGTGCTGGCAAACCTAGCCAAGAGCTTTGCTTTCAATTTGTACAACCCCCTCAGGATTCCTCAGGACAGAATACTTGGCATCCACAGTGCCAGGACTTACCTCTTCATTTCCTGATTTAGCAGGTATGCCAGGATCATTTGGAAACACTGTGTGTGTGTGTGTGTATGAAACTTATAATCTTGAGTCAATCTTTCATAGCCACATTAAAATGTTTTCCTTTCTACTTTCTTTGTATTACATAATACAGAAAAATAGAGTCAATTTAGTATGAATTTCTACTTCCTAAACCCCATTATTTTATAAAATTTTTAGAAATTTGCATATATAATAACATTAAAATCATGATCCTAATAGCAAAGAATTAAATCTAACATAATGTATTAGATATTTAAAAACTTTTTGTAATAAAATATAGGGTAAACAACTGGATTCATCAAGCAACAACAAATTAATCAAATAAATTATATTGTAATTCAATGTTAAAGTGAAAGGAAAATTTTCATAGCACTAGCATAATAAGTATAATACACCATCATGTTCTAAGTATAAAATTAGGAAATGCCAAATTCTCACTTCATTTTAGAGAAACCAATTTATGATAGAGGAAAATAAAGGATAAATTGAAAAAATATATATATATAAATTCCAAATCATTATTTCAATTCAAATCTACTAAATATATGATTATTCTTGTTTTTTAACTTATTAGTTCCAAGATATACGTGTTGACAACAAGTGTCATATTCATACAAGTTCAAAATCTGGGTACATTTCTTGAATTCCATCTACTTTCTTTATAACTACATTGTATAAAGAAAACAACTGATGAAAAGGTTTTTTAACTTCATTTTTTTAACTTAAATGTTCTCTATTTGACAAATCTTTGTTTTTCCTCTGCCACCACCAACCCAAAACACAACCCATTACATATTTTTCTGTGTAGTTATTCTTTGAAATAATTAGTTTTCTGCCTAATACGTGGCTGATAACATGTCATAATGTAGCTTGTCAAGTGCCAAATGACTCTCCAAGTCATCCAAGCATTAGAAGGAAATGAAATCACTCATCTAGATACAATTTTGCATGAGTCAAGTTCAAGAACTCACAGAATAAATTTACAGTGTTAATGAAGGCCATGTATAAAGGCAATACTAGTGGTATCTTTGCTATTCTATCAACATTAATAGAAATCAGCTGTATTAAGTTGGAAAAAGTATTTAACAAGAGGGGAAAAAAGAATCTTGTATAAACACAAGATTTCAGCTTTTGTCATATATTTATATCCATATCCTTCATTATTGTCATTATTGCTATTACTGACCATCGATTTTTCCTCGTTTAAGCAGTATTTTTTAGAGAAGCTTTAGTTTCATAACAAAATTGAGCAGAAAGTACAGAGAGCATTTTTTTTTCACCTGTTAGCTATCTATATGTCTTCTTTGAAAAAATGTCTATTTGTGTCTTTTGCCATTTTCTTAACCAGATTATTTGTTTTGGAGGGTGTTGAGTTTGATAAAGTCTTTACATATTTTGGATGCTAACCCTTTATCAGCTATGCCATTTGCAAATATCTTCTCCCATTGCCTTTTAGTTTTATTGTTTTTTTGTTTGTTTATTTAGTCTTGAAGTCCCAATAGTTCATTTTTGCTTTTGTTTCGCTTGCCTCTGGAGATGTGTCTAATAAGAAGTTGCTACTGCCAATTTCAATGATCAAGAAAATACAAATCAAAACTCCAATGAGATATCACATAACACCAGTCAGAATGGCTACAAATAACAACACAGGAAACAACAGATGTTGGCGAGGATGCAGAGAAAGGGAACACTCTTATGCTATTGGTGGGAATGCAAACCGGTGCAGCCATTCTGGAAAACAGCATGGAGATTCCTCAGAAAGTTAAAAATAGTACTTTATGATCCAGCAATTGCACCACTAGTTTTACCCAAAGGATACAAAAATACTGATTTGAAGGGGCATATGAACCCATTGTTTATAGCAGCATTATCAACAACAGCCAAGCTATGAAAGAGCCCAAATAGCCATCAACTGATGAAGAGGTGATGTGGTATATATATTCCATTATATATACAGTGAATGGAATACATATATAATGGAATGGAAGGAATATATATGTTTATATACAAAATATAAATATATATATTTGTTTATATATTTATAAATACGTATTTATAAATAGATATAAATATATGTTTATATATTTATAAATGCATATTTATAAATATATGTATTTATATGTACATACATATTTATATGTACATTAAATATTTACATATATATATATATATATAAAATGGGATGTTACTCAACCATCAGAAAGAATGAAATTTTGCCATTTGCAATAACATGGATGAAGCTAGAAGAGTGTTAAGTGAAATAAGTCAGAGAAAGACAAATATTATATGATTTTCTCATATGTGGAATTTAAGAAACAAAATAGATGAACATGGGGGAAACAAAAGAGAGGGAGGGAAACCATAAAACTGACTCTTAACAATAGAGAACAAACTGAGGGCTGCTGAAGAGGAGGTAGGCAAGGGATAAGTTAATGGATGATGGGTATTAACTCTAAATTCTACTCCTGAAACTAATACTCATTGTATGTTAGCTAATTGGAATTAAATTAAAACTTGAAAAAAATGAAACAAAGGAAGTACACTGAGTTCCCATATACTACTATCCTACCCCATACATATAGATGCCACAAACTCCCCCACTGTAAACATTTGTACCACTCTGGTATTGAATCTTGATTTGGGTGGAGGCTGTACGTGGGGACAGATGTAAATGTGAATTGGATTTTGATGTATTTTTTTTATTTTTTGTTTTTTTGAGATTTTATTTATTTGACAGAGAGAGACATAGAGAGAGAGGGAACACAAGCAGGGGGAACACAAGAGAGGGAGAAGCAGCCTTCCTGCCAAGCAGGGAGCCTGATGTGGGCCTGGATCCCAGGACCCTGGGATCATGACCCCAGGAAAAGGCAGCTGCTTATCAACTGAGCCACCCAGGAGACCTTGATGCATTTTTTTTTTAAGATACAAACAAGCAATCTCTTATTTGCAATAACTCCTATATGGATGTAGAATACATTAATAGAAACTTTAAATATAATTTTAGTGTCACATGAAGTTTTGTATGTCAAAGTATAAAATTAACAATGCTTATATTGCATATAATTTTTGTTCAAAAATGTATAAGAACTGTAACTTTCCAATAAATTAATTTTCTTTGTTCTTTTTTCTCAATACTTCTGAAAATCTGAAAAACTAATAGGAAAGCAATCTTTAATTATTAAATATAAATATTTAGGATGACTTTTCTTCATAAATGGATATCCATTTGTCTTTGAAGGTGCCCAGACATCTTAATCACATTAAAAAGAACTCATACCTTATAACTTAAAATTTAATTTTTTTTGCCAAAGAGGTAGATATCATTCTTCTAATAAACATTTTAAGTTAAATTTTATTCTATAGTCTGTGATTGAGAATTAAAATATGCTTTCCTTGGCCTTTAGGGTTTTTATCTATAAAATAGACATATAAAATATCCAGTAAGTTTTGCTCTGTATAGTAACACCTTTCACAGCAGAATAAACAAATTCAAATATATTTTATCTTCTTGAAATTTCATAATGTAGTACTTAGGTAATCCGAAGGATTTATCTACTATCTATTCTTTAATTTAGCAGCCAAAGTTTTTACAATTTTCATCTAATTTGTATATCAAAACTCAATGCTTCAAATAGAATATTTCCACTGAGTTTAGCACTGATAACACTTGTCTCTGTCAGAAAGCTTTTCCTGCTCAATTCTTTCATTTTACTTTTGACTTGAAGGCTTATCCACATTTGTCTTGATATAAGGTAGTTAACATATTTGAACATTCTATTAAGACAAACAAAATTTTTATGTAAATGTTCATGTGAAAGAAATGTCTATCCCTCTAAGTGTTCAGAAGTAGGATGTGATTATCACAACCTGACTGACTTCAGATTTTTGTTGAGAAAGCTTGTGTAGGCAGCTATTTTTTCTGAAAATCACTGAACTTCAATATTAATATGATGGTGTAGAAAAATGCATGATTTTATTGGCTTTTTCATGTTCATGATTTGATGTCAGTTCAATCAAATACATACTTACTTTATTGCATATATTTAATATATTATTTATATATTGTATTGTTTTATTATTATAATTATATGTTATATATTATAATATTTAATATATCACATATATTTATCTTAATGAATATATCAGATATTAAATGTCCAAAATTTCCAAAAAGTTTACATTTATTTTACATTTTATTAATATTCATTTTCTCATTCAACAAATATTCACTGAGCATCTGCTGTGTTGTCTATATTTTCTTAATTATTGGGGATTCAACAAGGACCAAAAGAAGGGAAAGCCCATGAATTCAGTTTGTTGTTTAGAGAGAGGTTCTGCAAAATAAGCATCCACACAAAAAAAGGATATAGAATGTTAGATGGTGAAACATAAGGTGACAAACAAAACAGGGAAGTGACAGTCAAAAGCAAATGGGATGTTTTATGGCCTTTTCCCACCCTCACTGGTCAAAGGGTCATGGTCATTTTTGTTAGGAGTGTCCAGATTAGATCACATGAGAAAGAGGAGATATTTTAATAAAGGCCTGAACAGATGGGTGAACATGTTGTGAAAATCTGGGATAAATTTTTAGTATAAGAAACTAAAGGTTTCAATCAAGAAGCCCTGAAATATGAACATGCATGCCTGCAATATTTAAGAAAAATGCAAAAATTCCAATCTTGTGCTCCCTGGGAAATTATTGGGAAACTACATCTAAGAAAAAAATGGTTGGGTAGAAGAGGACAAAATAGGACATTGTATATAGTTCGTCTTTTACTATGAGTGAAACGGAGCACATAGCATGACTTTGACAGAGGAGTAACATGATGTGACTTAAGTTACTAAGATTGTTTTGGCTAATGTGCTGAAAATTGGCACACAGTGGGAATGCAAAAGTAAATGCAAGATGGAAGTTTAAGAGGATATTTCAATAACTATGGAAAGAAATGATGTTGGCTCAGACAGGCATAGTTTGGGTTTGCTCAATGGGTAAGGAAAAAAATTCTGAGTATAAGTTAAGGAATATCCCAGAAGGAAATCTATATGTATAATATTTTATATTTTATACTAATATATACACATATGTAAGAACTAAAATAACACATGGTCCTATAAATAATTGCAACTTTCACTTTTTGAATAAATTTTCTGACAGTAGAATAGTGTCTTTTTTCATTTAGGAGTGGTTATGTTGGTTGTTGTTGTTTGTTTTAAATATGAAATGCTTCACAAATTTGCATGTTCTCCTTGTATAGGGTCCATGCTAATCTTTTCTGTATCATTCCAATTTTAGTTTATGTGCTGATGAAGGGAGCACATGGTAATTATATTGTTAAAATTACAACTAGTCTCCTGTCTCTGGGCCATTCCTATCCCATACTATGGGTTGTGATGATTCATACAAAATCTCATTTCTAATTAACAGTTTAAGATGAGAGAAAATATGTGTGTATGTAGTATTTAACCAAGACCCATATAATTCAGTTTCTGCTTTTAACTATTAAAAGTCAAATACAAAAGAATTTTCATCAATTTTACTAAGAGGGCTCTGTCTCTGCCAATATCTTATACAGACCAGTCTTTAAAAAAAAAAAAATTCTACCTATTGCTTTACCAAAAAACCACACTTTTTAGCTATTTTGTGTAGACTTTGGAAAAAGATATATAATTTACATTACTTTAGAAGAGGGTAACTTCTCCCCACCCCCATTTTTCCCCAAATCATCATGGTCCTCCTCTTAAAATATGTTAGATTACAAGTTGTCTGTTTGATGCCACTACTCCCATACAAGGCTGGTAAAATTGTTTTTCATGATACGCCCCCCTATATTGTTCCACATGAGATAAGGTCAAGAAAGGAAAGCGGTAAGATTCTGGAGATGGAAAAGCAGCAGAGATCATTACTCTTGGTATGTTGTGGTATACAGGCATGATGATAAATAGGGCAGCTATAATGTGTTTCCTCATATTTTAGAGCTGACCCACAACAGGACAAAACCTGTTACTTAGACCTATAAGACTGACAGTTCCCTTTGAAGCAGTGGTTTTCACAGAGAAACAGTTTTTAAAAGTGGCTTCTTAAACTTTCTTGAAGGTTCTAGATCTTCATAAACTCCCCTCTCATGGTTGTATTTCAGCTTCCAGATATGCAAGGTTTCTCAGACTCTCTGTAAGTTCCAACTTGTCTATCACTACTTATGCTTCAGAAAGCTAAGGTGACCTTTATTTCAGTTCTCTGGCTGTCCCCCTTCCACCCACATCATTCCAGAGGTGCACTTCCCAATTCCTCCTACATTTCAGGAAACTCCAATTTCTACACTGATTTTCTTGCTCTGACAATACTTCTACTGAGTGATATCTGTATGCAATGATACATCCCTCTGACTTAATCAACTGATGTGTGTTTTCTTCTTAACCATTTCATATTCCATATGATGTAGACTATAGAAGTTTACATCAAACCGACAATAAACATTAAAGATGTCATTTATTGACCAGCATATATAATAATACTTACTGGTAACATTTTCAGAGTTGTAACTATAGGTGAAGCATAGAGTTAAAACTCAGTATAGTGTATATAGCCAGTATAGTGGATATAGTCAATATTCTCACTCGAAGTAAAGAAATCAAGGTTTAAAGATGGTAAGATCAAAGAGATGTTGCAAAATAGTAATTCAAATAGAACTATTCTAAAACTGAGCTATCTTACAGACATATATCGTAAACTATTTCACAAGAAACAACCACATGTAACCTAGTGAGACGTAACATCTGGTAGCTTCGAATCTTTCCCTTCCCTATTTGTAGCTGAACAACCGAGCACTATTATCTCCTGGCTTAATATAATCTGCTTAGGTTGGCAAAGATTTAGAATGTAACAAAAAACCTGTGCTACATAGAGGACATGTTTATTTTAAAAGTCAAGACCACTCATATTTCTCAGACTCTGCTAGAAAATGAGCTGAAATGAGAAATAGTGCTGTCATATACAGAGCATCATCAATCTTAAGGTGAATGCAGATTTCCCAAAAAAAAAATGAAGCTGAAAGACATAGGTGAAAAGGGAAACCAAGTAAATTCATCCTTCTGAGTTATTAACCAAAAGTCATAGATTTCCTCTTGAAAATGAGCTCACCTTTCCCAATAGATTATCTCATTCTTGTGTCCAGATTATTGCTTAAAGTGATAAACTAGGATTTAGTGACTCTTAAAGAGCTATAAACTTCCGAATATGTCCAATTCGTAGGATGAAATTATCACTGGCAGTAAGAGAATCTGTCTCATTTACTAAATCATATAAATATAAAATCACTAATTATTGGCACTCAAATAAAATGGTCTGTCATATTTATTGGTTAATTATAGATTAAATGAGAAATTACCATCATCAAGCATTTCTACACTTATAAAGGAAGTGTCATTTTGCTAATTCCATAAAGTATGATATTTATAGGTCTATAGATAAATATAGTGGGATTATAACTACATAATATAACCTATATTTATGTCTAACCTGTAAAAGAATACTTTTATAGTTGAAAATTGAAGATGTGATGAAGTCATTTTGATAGATCCATTTGATAATTAGCCTACAGAGCTATAAAAAGACATATGAATAATGACTTAGACAATTAATTTCCTTTCTTCTTCAGGAAATAAAATATAGTATTAATATATATCTATTTAAGTCATTTTCTAATACAATAATCTGCTGATAAAATAAACCCAGATTAAATAGATAATATGAGCATACTTTTAAAATAAATTATGAATAATGGTACCTATGTCCCAAAAAAAGCATTTTAAAATAAATTTAAGATGAAGTTACTTATTGTGTCCTATCATGACCCTAAATTTCATCCCATACATGTATCAAGACTGTTCTATATTTTCTCTATACTACACCTTTGAGTGATACCAGGGCTAACCCCTTGGTCATGCAGGTCAGCTCTAGGTCAAATTAATCGTCTGGAACTGCAACAAAGTCCTTACTTCCACTTGAAAAAACACTGTACTTTTCCTTCATCTACCTGCTCTCCCAATTTACTTATTAGTTACTCAAAATCTTTGTCATTCTCCTCACACTAGCCATCCAGCCCTCTTCATTACCATGCCATTAGATGACTGTATCACCTGTCCATCAAGTGTAAACTATTTCCAAGTACTTATGCTTTCAACATATTTCTTTATACATTCTTACTATCCTCATCTCTTTAGTCTCAGATGTGCTGGCTGCTCCTTGTAAGACAAGAAGCCCCCTTTCCTGAGTTCTAATTCCTGTCTCCTGCCATTAGTACCAGAAACAACTTGAATAATTATAATCTCCCTCTCTCTCTCTCTTCAACTTCTCTTTGTCTGGAGACTCTTTTCTATTACTTTACAGGCATACAGAAATGTCTCCCAATCCATATATTTTCCCAATAGTTTTGTTCTTATTTTCCCTACCCTCTTTCATTGGTGCTCCTACTATGCTTACCTATTTCAAAAAGAAATGCACCAGGAGAAAATATTTTCAAAGAAAATCATACATACACACACACACACACAAACACACACACAATGTGTGAGTGTTATGATTTGTAGTAAGAATATTTAGGGGAAAAATTAATGTAATTGAAGATAAGTATTACAAACTAGGATTCAAAAAATCATTCCTGAGGCACCTGGGTGGCTCAGTTGCTTAGGTGTCTGACTCTTGGTTTCAGCTTTTCAGCTCAGGGTCTTGATCTCAAGGTTGTGGGATTGAGTTCCTTGTCAGGCTCAACACTCTGTGAGGAGTCGGCTTGAGCTTCTCTCTGTCCTTGTCCTCCTTCCCCACCTCCCTGGCCCCATGATCGTACATGCATGTTCTTTGTCTCCCTCTAATAAACAAATCTTAGGAAAAAAACAAAAATCATTACCGAAATAAGATTCCAGAGAATACTTGTTGAAAGAGTATCCTATTATTGGAGAAAACTGACCCAGAAAGCCAACAATGAGACCTGATGGTAAAATCAGTGAATTTTAAAGAGGAAGTGAATTTTCTTTGGCCTCCAGACAAAAATATCAAGTCAAATACCTAATAGAGATAGTCAAATACTTGATAGAAGAGAAAGTCAAATCACTGTCATAATTTTTGACAGCATCCTTTCATGTCAGAAGATAATAGTGTTACTAAAAGATACTCAAAGACAGGAAAGATAAGCCGATGTTTTATATTTATCCACAATATAAAAGCTGCAGACAAACTTTTATGAAGATACTTGAAGCTTCTAAAGATCCTAAATGTCAGGGAATAATGAGCTCTTCTAAAAAGATTAAAGTGAAATTTGTTCTAAATAATCAGAAAGACTGAAGATATATCAACATAAACCTGCAAGTGAAAAGACACATATCTTTACTTACAGAAATAGAAAAAAAAAAAAATCTTTCATGGTGTTTAATATGGACATGATTCTAGGGATATTCTCAGTAATATAAATAAATGATAGACACCAAGATAATTACTATTGCTGTTACCTTCTGCAAAAACAAAACAAAGATCATAGTTAGGAAAAAGTATAATTCTTTTATTCAGAAAGATACAACTTTGGTTAATTGAGTCCTTATTTTAGAATAATCTAAAATCTCAGGTAATTTATGCTCATTCTCCATTCACCTATCCACTTTAATTTTTTTATGTCCAAAATTTTTAAACCACCACAAATTTATAAGGCAAACTTTAATACATGCTTCTAACAAAATATTAAATAAAATCTAGGATTTGGTATTTACTTTCTGGCCAACAGATATGGTGAAGGATGACAAAATATATTGAGATGTTAAAATTCTGCATATTTCTGTTCTCTTCCCTCATTGCTCCTGGATTGCTTCAATTTTAATCAGCAACCATGATGTTTATGGCAACAAGAAATAATGCTTTACTCCTTAATAGAGTAGGTATCTATTAAAGGTAATTGTAGGCTATTTAAACAATAATTATAAATCCTATCACACCAAATAAACAAAAAGGATTTTTTTTTAGAGATTTTATTTATTTGAGAGATAGTGATAGGGCATGGGCAGTGTGGCAGGGCAGAGGAGGGGGTAAAGCAGATGCCCCACTGAGCAGGGAGCCCCATACAGGGCTTTATCCAAGGCAGGACCCTGGGATCAGGATCTGAGCCAAACGTCAGACACTTAACTGACTGAGCCACCCAGGTGCTCCACAAAAAGGTATTTTTCACAATTATTTTCCTCCTCAGAATCTTTGAAATTTTTTATTTAACTTCAAATTGTAGTTTAGGTTAAGGATTCTTAACAAGTTATTATTTAAAAAATATAGTTTCATGAAATGTAATCAACTGAATATTATAGTTTTATAAACCCTATATACACACAATGAGCACATGTAAAAACCTTTTAAATCTTAGTAATGCCTATGCCCCAGTTAATTGTATTGTGCTAATATCAATTTTCTGGTTTGGGTACTCTACTATAATTAGGTAATATACTACCGTTGGTGGAAGGTTGCTAAAAGCTATGCATGGCACCTCTCTGTACTATTTTTGCAACTTCTTATGAGTCTATAATTATTTCAGATTTAACAGGTAAAAAGTAAAAAAAAAGTTTAAAAACAAAATTATTATAATTATTATAGCTTGAAAGGTACAGCAGAAAATTTAAAAAAAAAAATTCAATGTTCCCTTAAAAGGCATATTGAGTCACTCATTTTTTGTGTCCATCCATTTAAAAAAAAATTATAGAACAAGAAAAAAAAAAAAACTTCTTGGAATGAGGCAGTATTTTCATTCAAGAGAAGCCATATTGAATTTATTCTTCTTTAGGTTAAGTTGACTTGACACTAGCAAGCCCAGCAGTTTGAAGGTTTTTTGTAGCAGGTACAGGTGAACTTGAGGTAGCTGCTCATTTTGACCCTCGAGACTCTGCAAACCAGAGAAAAGTCCTCTTGTTGACCTACACACCCACCCCATAATCTGCATGTAAGGCTTTAGGCCCTGCAGAGGGAGGCCATCTGTGTAAGTATACAACCTTCCCCTCTTGCCCCTTATGTCTGTCTTAATTTGACAAAGATTGGGATCTTATTTTGCTTAACTGATCCTGACTCATCACTTTCCATGTCTAGGAAGAAAACTTGGGTGCAGTGAGTATTGTGACAGGTTCTTAGGAAATGGTTATGGGCTCAGCACCCTTGTGGCACAATCTTGTGTAATGTCCTGTGCAAATATGTGGGCCTCCTTAAGTGGAGAACCTTTGGCAGAAAACTGCTATTCTCATACATAGATAGGATTAGTCAGTCAGTGAGATCAGAGCAGTGCCTTGCATATGGTTACATACAGGAGAAGAGGGCACTTTTCCAATATTGGCAGCTGTGGGGGACTTCAGCCAGCCTTGCCTTAAGGTGTCCACCTATACCCACCTAGTGCACAAATCAAAAAGCCTGGGTTTCTAAGCTCCCGCTGGCACCCTGAGGACACAAGACAGCACAGCCTTCCCCACCCTTACTCAATTTTTAAGGAATTCTCCTGTGAAAATAAAAATAAAAAATTTAACTCCTATTTTAATAATTTTATACAAAACAGTATCCTATAAAAAGATGAAATTTTAAAAGAATTTCATGTGTCTTGTCCCATATAATTAAGACAGTTTTGTTTGCCTATCTAAATTTAAGAAAAATGTAGTGTATATAATACAATCAGTAAAGTAATTGAATTCTTAATATATAGGGAAATTTCAATTATTATTTAACTTTTCTGTCCTATTGTGTATTTTTTTTTAAATTTAAGCTTCTAGAACATGTCAGATATAGCTTGTTTTATTATTTTTTCCACTGATCCAATAACTAAAATAGTTTTCAAAAGAGTAGACATCCTAGTTCAGCTTAACTCTGACACCTGTAGGCTCATGAAATGCATCCAGGTGGCAAAAAAAAGTGCTTCCAAACTGCAATTTGTTTTAAAGCTTTATTCTTGCTTTTATCTTCAATTTAAGAAAAACACCTTACTTTGTATAACAAAGTTGTAAATAGAGGATATAAGACTGAGACACTATATTTTTATTTTCTTTTTATTTTTTTAAATTAAAAAAAAATTTTTTTTTTAATTTATTTGACAGACAGAGATCACAACTAGGCAGAGAGGCAGGCAGAGAGAGAGGAAGGAAAGCAGGCTCCCTGCTGAGCAGAGAGCCCGATGCGGAGCTCGATCCCAGGACACTGGGATCATGACCTGAGCCGAAAGCAGAGGCTTTAACACACTGAGCCACCCAGGCGCCCCTATATTTTTATTTTCTTTGTGCTAAAATATATTTACCATCTTCTAAAAACTGATCTATTGAGAGAGAAATCAATCTTACAATATTTTCTAATCTATGATGATGTAATAGTTTTTGAATTTCTCAATAGCAGTATTATCCATGAACTCTTTCAATAGATCATTTACTTAAGTAGATTTATAATTATGATTGATGTGTATGGAAACATACGAATAAAAAGTAAAGTATTTTTGTTATATAATTTTAATGTCTATTTCAATTCCTCAGTTCAATTTCCATTAAGATTTCATGTGGTGTTAGTACAATACTTTATCTTATAAGTAATCAGTGTGTTTTGTTTCTATTAACAACCTTTCAATTCAAAAGTTATGTAAGATTCAATGTTATAATATTCATTTTATAATATGATCTTTATACTTTAAAGATTGAGTAACTAGTGCAATGTAAATCTGATTTATAGTAATAATGAAATGCAAATCTCTGCACAATATACACAAGCCACTGCATGTTGATGGGGAAAAGTATAAACTTGTAATAACTTCTAATTTCTTATAAGTAATAGGAGTTAAGCATTTATACTTCAATCACATAACCTTTATGCTTTCTTATTTAGAAAAAGTAGAGCTAGTAGCTCCTTTCCAGTCTAGCTCACAAAGATTATGTAAGGACCAAATGTGATGACATCAGAAACAAATTTGAAAGACCTTTTATTTTAATTAAATTCATGTGGGAAAGTCTGGTAGAGTATGTGAGAATTAAGGAAAAAGCAAATCATAAAAGAACAACCAATTACTGTGTAACTGAGCATCTTCTAGATGCAAACCGCTGGAGTAGGCATGTTAGAAGATGCAAATATTAGATCAATTTGTTTCTGAAAAGCCTACACTTTAGAATGAATAATACAATTAGAACTGTTTCCTTAAAATGACTGCATTTATAAAGTCTTCTTTATTCTTTCTTCAGTGACTTGATATTTGCATGGCTTACTGATAAATGTATATTTTATATTAATTGAACAAATATAAATAGATTAGAGTTCTGCTTATATTTCCAATTCTTATTCTCATTCCAAAACTTTTAATTTTTAACAAGCGAATTTACAGTTATTTATCCCTTCTAGTTATTTACACCTCTTACACTCTATTTGAAACATCCTTAATTTTTCTAATTTTAAAATATCACTGAATCCTGGGGCTGTCTGGGTGGCTCAGTGGGTTAAGCCTCTGCCTTCAGCTCAGGTACTGATCTCAGGGTCCTGGGATCGAGTCCCACATCGGGCTCTCTGCTGGGCAGGGAGCCTGCTTCCTCCTCTCTCTCTCTCTACTTGTGATCTCTCTCTCTGTCAAATAAATAAAATCTTAAAAAAAAAAATCACTGAATCCTAAAGCTGCTGCAAAAAAAAGTTTTAACAAAAACATAAAAATATCAGGTACTAAGCTGTCAATAAAGGTTATATTAGATCATCAGAACTACCAGTAAACAGGCACAATTTCTACTGACAGTTTGCTCTAAATGCTTCCTTGCCCTTTTATATGTGTACCTATTGAAAAGATTTTTTACATAAATAAAAATCTCAGTTTTAACTTGTTTTTGTGACTATATGCATTGTGCAAAAAAGTAAAGATGCAAAATTAAGACATGAAATTACTTTTGTTCTTACCATCTTGACCTAATTTTTAAGATCTTATTTTTTTTTCCTAAGATTTTATTTATTTATTTGACAGACAGAGATCACAAGTAGGCAGAGAGGCAGGCAGAGAGAGAGAGGAAGGGAAGCAGGCTCCCTGCTGAGCAGAGAGCCCGATGCGGGGCTCGATCCCAGGATCCTGGGATCATGACCTGAGCCAAAGGCAGAGGCTTAACCCACTGAGCCACCCAGGCGCCCCTTAAGATCTTATTTTTAAGTAATCTCTACATCCAATAGGAAGTTTAAACTCACAAGCCCTGAGATCAAAAGTAGCCTGCATGCTCTTCTGACTCAGCCAGCCAGGTACCCCCTGACTTAATTTTTTAATGTTTGAAAATATAGATAAAATTTACATCATATTTCTATTAGAAATATTGTTTCTTAGCCTACTTTTATTCATAAAATTATCTACCCCAAGTAATATACGTAGTCTCCCATAAGATCAGAATAATCACAAACTAGCCTATAGTATAAATGTGTCATGTTTAATCCAACCAAACACCAAATTAAACAAGTAAGAAAGATACCTAATAAACATTTACAAAATTTACTTAGCTTCAATAGTAATAAAAAGTACAATTAGGACTAAAATGCTGCTAACATGCTTCTGCTACCTTTGATGAAAATACGCAATTTTTAATTTTTAAGTGAGTGTCTCCTTTATTTATGTCCTTTATTTTTTGGTTGACCTTTATAGATACTGTACGTTTAATTTGATTTCTCTAACTTCTTGGAAATTTAGAAGATCAGTATCAAAACAATAATTGATGGCAATATGTAATAAATGATACAGTGACAATGCTTTGCTGTATTTCTCAGTCTACAAGGTGTCTTAATATACATTATGATATTTTATCACTCATGTCTTGCTAAGGGTTATTGTATCCTACCAACTGATATAATGTTTAGAAAGATTATATGGTTTTCATTCAGTAATACATGGTGTTCTGGGATCACTGTAGAAAAACCAACAACAACCTACTGGCCTCTAAAATCTATTATTTAACCTCTGTAGTAACACAGAGTTTACCCAAAGAAAAAAAATGAATATACACATTAAATAAGATGACTTCATTAAGGAAAGGTAAGGGCAATGTGTCATACGGGGTAAAATAATATTTTTATATTTCTTTTACATTTATTTTATTATATATTAAAGCCTTAAAAAGAAGTCTCTGTGTTTAATGTCAACTGAGCATGAATAAGAAAAAGTTTTTGACCCTTATTTTATTTTATTTTTTAAAAGATTTTATTTACTTATTTGACAGACAGAGATCACAGGTAGGCAGAGAGGCAGGCAAAGAGAGAGGGAAAGCAGACTTCCTGCTGAGCAGAGAGCACGATGCGGGGCTCAATCCTAGGACCCTGAGATCATGACCTGAGCTGAAGGCAGAGGCTTAACCCACTGAGCCACCCAGGTGCCCTATTGACCCATATTTTAAAGAGATATAAGAATTTGGAGAATTGCAGGGAGAGGGGGTTCTGAAAATGGGATTAACAAAAAGAATGTTTGGAATAACTAAAAAAGATACATGTATTTCTAACAGCCAAGATATGGAAGCAGCCTTAAACATCCTCTGCTAGATGAAGGGATAAAGAAGATACGGGGTAGGCATGTGTGTATATATATGAGTATGTGTATGTACATACACAAACACATGCTATAGAATATTTCTCAGCCACAAAAAGGATGAGATCTTGCCATTTGTGACAGCATGAATGGGCCTAGAAAGTATCATGCTAAATGAAAAAGTCAGATGGAGAAAGACAAATACATGATTTTATTTAGATGTGGAATTTAAAAAATAAAACCTAAAAAAAAAAGCAGAATCAGACCTATAAACAGAGAAGAGCTATGGTTGCCAGAGGGCAGGAGTATGGGCAAAATGGGTGGAATGGAGAGAGACAGGCTTCCATTTACAGAAATGAGTAAATCAGGAGACCAACAGGCACAGCATGGGGCAGGAGTAGCGGGGGAAGAAGTTTGACAAAGCTGGACGAATCAACACTACAAGGCAATACTTAATGGGCTAAGATTGAGAGGTGGGCAATACAGGGATGGATGAAGGGGAGCCTGAAAATTTTAATCCTTTGATTTGGTGCAACATTACTATACGGAATTATACCTTGCAATATAATATCATACATGTTAGCCAGAAAAGATAAAGACAACTAAGAATATCGGTATTTGCAGGCCTTGACCCATATTCATATATGTATGATTGGCTTCATTACCTTTTCTGTTGGTTGCACAGAGGCATGATAAAGGGATTATTGTCCTCCTGTACTGAGAAATTCTGAAATGATTTGTACATGTGCAGAAGGAGCATTATCTCCCCCAGCACTGGGGACTATCATTAGTTTCAATAGTTTTAAAGGACATTTTTTTTCTTTTTTTTCACGATCTCAACAAATGTCAAGAAAAAGGTGTTTCAGCTTTTACTCATCAAGTAAGTACTCAACACATTGTCAGTACAACTGGTGACACTGTGAATACCTGAAGAACAAAACTGAATACAAATAACATCTAATGAATCACATTTATTAAAATGACTCCATCAGCCTTTTCTTTATTTTACCCAAGAACTCTTTCTACTGTTCAGAAAAAAAAAAAAAAAAAGTAAAAAAGAAAAAAAAATCTGACAGGGAAGATAATAGCAATCACATGTCAGTGTTCTAGAAAGCCAATTCTTTTAGGTTCTTAACAGCAAACCTGCCATCCTAGGAAACAACACTGCTATTGTGGTGTGGGGTTTTTTCGGTATGTTGGAAGATAGTTGTGTCATGTGATTTGGACCTCAGGAGCAGTTTAGAGTTGATCTCAAGAGAAGGAGCTGAGAAGTGCTGGGACCATGTGTGATTGGTTTTGATGCTTTTTATCTCCCTGATTTTCACAATTAGCCCCAGGATTAGTTTGACTTGTAAAATTCCTGAACTAAAAAGTGCCTTTTGAAATAGCAATGTCTTTGTGGGTTTTTTTTTCTCTCTCATTTTAAAGACTAGATTACTCTCAACTACCATTCATTAATGATTAATGAACAATAATTAATTATTAATTACTGGGAGGAAAGATTACATGAATTCGCCTTGGGCTTGACAAGCTGTCAAGGATTCCTGCCAAGGCTGCCAGGCTTAGCAAGTTCCAGAGAAGTTGTGACACTGAACACTAAAAGTTAAGGGACATTTCTCAGAACTGGAGAAAAAGCATGTGGACAACAACAACAACAAATTTCCCCGAAGTTTGTCTTTGTCTCTTGCGTGTGAAAAGGAACAGAATGATTTGTTTCTGTTTTTCCCTGTTAAAAAGACTCCTATTAACTGCATAGTATGTAAAAATTCCATGCAACAGTGCCCACAAGGAAATGATTTCTAAGAGCAATAACTGGAAAAGGATCATTAATTATTCTTATTTTTAAATATTTTTCTATTAAATGAAAATAAATGTTTCTATAAATAATACATTTAAAGCTATATTTAGATATGAAAAATCTCAAGCACACTGATAAGTATGTCTAAGACGCAGGCAGAACTGGGGCCCTGGTGTATTAGTCACTCTTTAAAATTTAATCTCTATACTCAAGATATGCTCAACTGAATAGAAAATGAGCTATTTTGCTAATGTGAGTAGGAGCAGTTCTCTTTATCATTTAAGATTTTTAATGGTTACAAAATGTGTATCTTTGATTATGAACAAATGAATTTTTTGAACTATATTTTATATACTGTGAGGAAATTCATGCTGATCACAGCAAAACATTCTAGTTCATCTTACTCAAATCTCTTCAGTGTAAGAGATGCTTTATTATGAGTTGTAAATTTTTACAAAACTAATCGACAAATCAGTATTTATAGAATAAGTTTATTCCTGTTTACCTAAATCCACTGTATAGTTAGCATACTATTTTCTTATTCTTTTTATTTTTTTATTTCAAGATTTTATTTATTTGACAGAAAGAAACACAGTAAGAGAGGGAACACAAGCAGGGGGAGTAGGAGAGAGAAAATCAGGCTCTCCACTG
Organism: Enhydra lutris kenyoni; assembly: GCF_002288905.1. NCBI lineage: Eukaryota > Metazoa > Chordata > Mammalia > Carnivora > Mustelidae > Enhydra > Enhydra lutris. The sequence continues at coordinate 13,754,832 of NW_019154099.1, read as the reverse complement.
AGCAGGGAGCCTGATGCAGGGCTCAATCCCAGAACCCAGGGATCATGACCTAAGGCGGAAACAAGGATTGAGCCACCCAGGTGCCCCTATTTTTCTTATTCTTACATAAAAACAGGAATAGATTAACACTTGAGCTTTCTCTACAAAGGAAATATGACAAAATGTTTTAACATATTATAAGTATTAATGTTTTATATTAATGGGCCATTTGTATAATTAATGGGAAATAATACTAAGAGTCTTAGAAAGACCAATCATAATTATGAATTTGATTAATAATTATATAGATGTTACATTTAAATGGTATCTGTGTAGCATATAATTTTTATTGAGATGGACAAAGTATAAGCATAATTTTCAAGAGGAAATTCATAAAAACTAGTATAAAAAATACCAATTTCTTGCTCTCCCCCCATCAATTTCTAGAACTCCTAAACTTATGCTTATCATCATCTCCCATTAAATCTGAAAATATAAACTATGTTCCTACAACACTATAGTTTTTTCAAATTTTGGCCCTTGAATATTTCCTACTGTTTCCATTATCTATATTTCAAGACTTATCATGCCCTTTATTTTGCTACTTCATTACCCCATATATAATGAATGTGGTTAAACCTTATAATGAGTTAGTATAAAAGATCTCATCTTCTGGGATCCTTAAGTAGTGTATCCTTTGTAGATGCCAAAAGGTAGTATAGTCCTTTAGCCAGTTAATTTGATTATATGCAGTAATGTACTATATATGGGGCAGGACTGTTGAATACAATAGTCAAGGAAGAAATTTTGAGACATTTTATGGTGCAAAAACGTGCTTTTGTTATAGCATGGATAAAGGACTCACGAGCAGAAAGAGCTACACTTGTGATTGTGAAGAGTGACTGGTTACATTGTTGAGTCTGTGGAGGTGGGGACCAGGGTAGAGATAACCTATACTTATAAGGAATTTGTGTATGTTTGAATGTAGGGTCTATAGGACCTTAGAGGTCTGGCTATTGCTAGGGTTTCTTCTAGTCTCCACTGAAACATCAGCATTAAGGCAGCCATGAGTTCCCTGAGGAATGTCACACTCCGCATATCTCAGGTATTTATCAGTGGATTGTAAGGAGATTCATTTTTAGCTATATTTCTCTTGTCTTTGTTCTCCTCATCATAGGGGCTTGCCCAACTATGACCAAATTTAACACCAAAACTTTGAGGTCTTTTGGCTTATCTTGACCATCCTATTCTGGAACTTCTAAAACCAAATGATAAATTTTTGTCATGACACACAAATACGGGCTCATCTTCAAAATATCCTGTATCAACTCTGAAGGCCATTCTTCCATCTGATCTACCGAAGGCCTCTTTTGTGTTTCAAAAATCAAGAATCGAGAAATCTATTTCTTAACATACATTCCAGTTGGGAACTGATAAGATCTGGGTGCTGTCTTTAAGAGTGAGAATCTGAGCACTGTCGTCAGTCTTTCAGTTAGTTACAAGACACCTGGTACGAGGTCCTTGGATATGAAAAACAGCTTGCCTGGCTGAACGTCTGAGAGTTTGAAAATTAAGTACAACAGGATTTCTTAATCCCAGCACTATTGATTTTTTGGGCTGGATAAATCCTTGTTTTGGGGGCTGCCTTGTGCAATCCCCAGTCTCTATCCACCATATTCTAGCAGTAATTCATCTCTCCCTTCCCCTGTTATGCTAGTTATGGCAACCTGATAAAACTTCATATCCTGCCAAATATCCCTGGGAGGGGGATTCTGGGCAAAACAACTCACAGTTGAGAAACACTCAAGTAGAGTAATAGGCTTATACTTTTATCACTGTGTTTATTGTTAGCTTGTTTGACAAATTCCTGGGTCTGAGCACTACAAAATCCCAGAGTGAATGAAAGACAAAGTCCAAGAAATCTACAACCTATGTCTGACAGATATGAAGAATGAAGGAAATTCATATAAAAAAAGGCAACTATCCATTATTTGTTTGTTTTCTTACAGCTGTTGTACATATATTTTTAAGATTTTGTTAGAGACAGAGAGAAAGGGAGAGCACATGGAGCAGGGGTCGGGGAGAAGGGGCAGAGGAACAAGGAGAGAGAATCTCAGGCAGATGCTGCACTAAACATGGAGTCTGATGCTGGATTCAATCCTGCGACCCAGGAGATCATGACCTAAACTGAATCCAAGAGTTGGACGCTAACTGACTGTGCCACCCAGGAGCCCCAATACAAATGTATGTAACAACCTTAAGCAAGGTGATTGAATAAGACTATATTGAAAAATTTGTTTAGAAGGAGCTATCTTTTTTCTTGAATATATCAGAGTATAAAATATAATTTTATATACATTTAATTTTGTATGAGGCATGGAGATTACTTCTTAGGGAAAAACCTAATTATTTTTAAATTCCTGTAGTGTTCTACATTAGCTTCATGGGTCAGAGAAATTATCAGTGTTTTCACAAAACATTTAAAGTTATGAGAACAGACATGGTTACAAGTAAATTGACTTACAAAAAAAAAAAAAAAATCAAACCGTTCCTGGTTAACTTAGCTACTTTAAGAACTCTATGTGTAAAATGTTTTATAGCTATGCCAACAACAAACTTATATACAGGGATTGTGTTGTCCTAAAAATATAAACAAATATAATCTCCTAAATCCTTTAATCATTTTAAGATCTTCAGCTAATATTTGGAGATAGTTAACAAATGGTCTTTGGTTTGGTGAAAAATATTTAAAGAAACTTAGAATCATAGAAAAAGAAAAAAAAATAGGCCACTGAGCAGTGACTTTACTTACTTCCACAGATTGTACATATATTGAAATGAATGCCTTTCCTCATACTTTAAATATAAGATTAATTATATTTTGAAGTTAAGCTTGGGAGATTTAAATAACATTGCCCTCTACCTATATATATTTGTATGTATACATGTATATATGTGTATATATGAATATGCATGTAGATATGCACTATATGTATGCACTTATATATGTGCGATCAAAATATTAATGTAAAACCTTATTAAAGTTAATAGTTTTTTAATTTATTTGTAATAGAAAAAAGAAGATGGGTGGTTCAAACTTGGCTTTAGAATATATAATCTGTTGTTAATAAGTGGTAGTAAAAAGTTACTATTACCCCATTGAAATAACACCTCACACTAATCAGGATAGCTATGCCTGTTGGAAGGGAAAGTAAAAAGGTACAGCTGCAATGGAAAACAGTATAGTGGTTCCTCAAAAATTTTAAAAGAATTACCATATGATTCAGCAATTTCACTTCTGGATATATAACAAAAAGAATTGAAAGCAAGATCTTGAAGAAATATTTGCACAGTTATGATCATAGCAACATTATTCACAATAGCCAAAAGTTGAAAGCAACCCAAGAGTCTATCAATGGATAAATAAACACAATGTGACATATTCATGCAGTAGAATATTATTCAGACTTAAAAGGAAGAAAATGGACACACACTAGTAACATAGATGATCTAGCAGACTTTAGGCAAAGTGCAATAAGCCATTCACAAAAACACAAATAGTATATGATTCCACTTCTACACACTACCAAAAATAAGTAAATTTATAAAGATGCAAGGTAGAATGTTGGTTGCCAAGGGTTTCCATAGCTAAGAATGTGTAGCTGTTACTTAATGGGTACAGAGCTTCAGATTTGCAAGATGAAGAAGTTCTGGAGATCTGTTTCACACTTACATGAACACACAACATTATTGAGCTATGTACTTAAAAACAGGATGGTAAATTTTACACTATGTTAATTTACTGCAATCTTCAAAAAGTTTTTATCTTCTGTGTAATCTTCCCAGAGAGTAGAGGTTTCTTTTCTCATTAAATCTTATTTCAAAAGCCATTGACTTTAAGTTGATATTTATCATGCTTTTAAATTACTTTTGAAAAATCTGAACAGAAGTTTCTCACATCTGCAGAAGCTGATGTTATTTTTAATGAGGCTACTAAGTCAAACCATTCACTTGTGCTCCACCCCAACCTTTTTTTTACCTTAACCTACATTCAGAAAAATAAAACTGCTGATGTATTAACACCAGAAGTAATTATTGTTTTCCCAAATGGGCAAAACATGAATGGCTTATTCCTTCAACTTTTAAACTCTAGCTTGGCACGCAAAAGTAAGAGGGAAATTAGAAAGATTTGGGTGTATTTCCTAATTCTTAATTAGCCACACTGTATATTTAATCCAAAATGGGGTAAAATGTATCAGTGAAAAAGAGAAATTCATCCTACGAATCAATTTACAAAATAAAATAAAATAATAAAAGAAAATAAAATAAAACTAATAGGCCCTAGAGATTTGGTGAGGACCTCACTGTATCGTTTTGCTAAATATGCTAAAAAACAGTTATTAATGATGTCAACATTAAACAGTCCTTAAACTGATATTAAGGACTGATCCGGGAAAAAAAAAAAGTCATTCCACTTTTTGTTTTTGGTCTCCCCCGATCCTGCCACCCGACAAACAGGTAGTTTTTGCTCTCATCTATTGTCACTTTACCTTATCTCATGGGATTTCTTCAGGGAAAATATCAAAAGCCCATATCTCAGAGCAAGGACTATAGAAAGTACATGTGGTTATTAATATTGCAAAGAATATCTATTATTGGTATAAGCTAATGTTACCACCATGAACAATAACCATATTACTGAAACAAGACACTGAGTCAAGACCTCCAGAACTTCCTTCCAAAAACAGATGACTTTGTGAAAATCAAATGAAAACACAAGATCCAGTGGATTTGGATTAATCACAGGAATGAATTAAACTAATCAGGGAAAATTATTTGTGGTCATTTATTTTGAAATGTGATTTTTTAAAAAATATTTTTGCTATACAGTATAATTTCCATTTTATTTTTTTCCCAGAGACTAGTTTTTCTTCAGATTAAGGAATCCACTCCTTAATAGAGGTTGTGGGGCAGCATCTGAAGGTCTAAAACAGGAGGGTGTTCGTTCTGACGACAAAGCTGTCAATAACACAACTCATGAAGTAAAGTGGTTTCACAGACAGCTTGGGAAGCATAGAAGCATCAGTGACACTCATTTTAGAGTGTACCTGAAAGCTGTGGCCTCTACTATGTGTCAAGTGATAAAATTCTTAATGGCTTTTCCTGGGGCAGGCAGAGACCCTTTCTGCCATGACAACTGTACCTTCTTTTCTTTGTCATCTTAGAAGCAATGACCCAAGAAAAAGTGAGATATTATTTTTTAATACTCTACTTTCTCATGGGCATTTGGAAAAGAACATTTATTTCTTATCTATCTCCCACCTCAATATAGAGATAGTGTCTGTGAAGACTGGAATGAAACCCTCTCTGGATGGCATCCAGTTTTAACAAATCCCTTAGGATTCATAAAATATGCTTGCAGGAAAACTTAATGTAGATTACAAAATAAGAAAACTTTTAAGGAATGTAAAGAAATTCCTCTGTAGAAAATTGCATTAATTGACTGGCTTTATCTGCCAACTCCTCAGAATAAAAACCAATATTATACACAAAGCTTTTAATCAGACCCTTTATTTTCATAATATGGTTATTAACCTATGTTCAAAATATTTATCTTCATTTCCTCTATCAAGCTTTTTTATTGTAGGGCCCCAGCCTTAGATCTGGTAAAAAAATGTTAACCCCTGCTTTTTAAAGTCTTAGGATAGAAGTTAACTTTGTATCCTCAATATCCTATGACTTTATACTACTAACAAAACAACAAGGTATGTTAATTGACACAACGTGTTACATCTACATAAATGAACTAGTCAAACATAACAAAACAGATACAACATATTGTCATAAATTCACAGACTACTTTAAGTAGCCATTGCTGAACTAGTGTAATACTATCAGGTATACAAACATGGTTTGCAATTTTGATTTTACATGTATACTATTCATCAAATCCATGTTTAATTTCCATTACCTATAAAAATGCAGTGGAAAAAGGTAAATAAGACAGAAATCCTTTAAATGATCTCAGTGCAAAAGCACAACAAACCCACTCTATTTGTGATTAGGAATAATATTTAGATATTATTTAAGGTCTCAGGTTTCACTGTTGAAGAGAAAAAAAACCTTGGAGGGAAAAGGCAAGCATGTGAATGTGTGACCTTTTCATAATGCTGTAGCATTTTCTATGAAGTCCAGCAAAGGGTCATCTGATTTTCAAGAAATTTAACTTTTTTTCAATATTTATTATAGGGCATGTGTTTTAAACTACTGAGAGGTCAAGATTAATGTTAGAAGGCTTAAAAAATATTTACTCTTTTCCTAATATGAAAATTAACCAAGATATTAGATTTTTGTTGTCCATAACATATTATCCAGGTTTATAGCTAAATTAACTTTTGGAGATAATTATCTATTGTCTTTCCCATTTCTACACATTTTGAGAGAAAGACCACCTTTGTACCAGACTACCTTTTCCAGGGAGTTGTATAGCAAATTGACATGGAAGACAGAGTATTTTCCTCTGGAGTAGTGGGGAAGAGAAGGTAGGTAGGAGCTTAATTTAGATAAGCTCCAATTACAAACACAGGTGGCCATATCACATTGACCACTTCAAGCTAACATTTGGCAGTACTTTCTCACTAATTCACCACAGCACTCAAAAATACCTCCCCACCACCCCCACCTTTTCTTTCAATTTTATTGAGTTCCATCTTCCCCGCATTGCAATGGACTTGCTGTTTTTCCTGACTCCTTGTCCAGAGGTTGCACAAAGGTTCTTTTGGCTCCTCAAGGATTACAGAGAAGAAACCCCTTAGCTTCTACATGGGGATTACACCCATAAAGGACAGTATTTTCTATCCTTTTGCAATAGTTTTTAAACTATTAAACCTGTGGAGTGCCCATTTTTATTTGCCATATCCAACTTTCAACATGTTGCCTTGAGTTGGTATTGGAGCTCAAGGAATGGTACCAAAAAAATGTTATACTCTGATTTTTCTGTGAATAATTAACTGTCCTCTTAGCCTTTAACCAAGGAATGTCATGTGTTCACAAACTGAGGCAAAACCAAGTTGTTAGCTTGCAAGTAGGACACAATTCTTGAGACTCTTCACAGTTCTTGAAACTAGCAATCATATTTCAGCTTTTCTGTCCACAATGACTATATGAGTCTTCGTTCCTCATATACAATTTTAATAAGCTCTTCCATCCTGCTGGCTCTCTCATTAAGGAGTTAAATGTGACACTGACACATGCTCATTTTCTATTTGTATGACAGTGAGGATTCTGACAATTTGAGAACTGTGCTCTTCTTAAAGTGTTAATATGCAAATGTCCACATATCATTTTCAATGACCTAGTTCACATAATGGGGCATTTTTCAAAAGTGTTAGATGTTTAGATGCCATACCATATGGTGAAAAATCAGCTCCACAGTTGTTTCAGTCTGTTCGTTTGTAGGAGGCAAATTGGTATAAAATATTTCACCATGCCTTTATCTGTCTGCAAGTAGTCATCTACAGCTTTTATTAAGCATTAAAAGTCATGAATTTATTCCTTTAACCTAAGTGATCTAGTTGATTTTCAGATCTTGAAACATTTTCTAAATATCTTTTATTGTGTATGTTCCATTATGAGGCAAAGACTAGTTATTGTTGGCCTGCTATGTACTGGCCTACTTATTAAGGATATAGTAATGAACAAGAAAAGCCCATGTTAAAGGAATTTAAAATATGTAAATGTTTTCATTTGCTAAGAAGTCAATAAATATATTTTAAAATGTAATTGACAGACAAAATAATCTTAAACTTTTTCCTTAATGGCCTTTAGTTCATCTAGTAGGGATTCTAGGTAGTCAAATTTGCTATAGAAGAGAATATAGTCAGGATAGAAACATAAATCCTTGTTTTGTTCAAAAAGCATAGAAAAATAAATGATACCAATTCTTCACCATGTCTTCTAGAAATACAAGGAAAAATTCCTAAATCATTCTATGATCCAGTATTACATTAATATCAAAACCAGATAAAAACAGAAAATGTACAAATGGGTATCTCTCATTACCTCAGATGCAGAACAAAACAAAACTTATCTCAATAAAATATTATGAAACTGAATTTAACAATGTGTAAACTGAATTACATACCATGACAAAGTAGAATTTATTCCAAGTATGCAAGTGTGGTTACACATTGAAAAAATGACCAGTGTAATCCACCACATCAACAGGATCAAGAAGAAAAATCATATGGTCACACTGATTCAGAAAAAGCATTTGGCAAAATGCATCATCCCATTTATGATAAGAATGTTCAGTAAACTAGGAACAGAGATTTCAGCTTAATAAAGAACATCTACAAAACTCCAACAGCTAACACAGTTAATAGTAAAAAGCAACACTTTCCCCCTAAGATGATGAAGGAATAAGGCAAGGAAGTTCTCTGTTGCCACTTTAAACACACAAAGAGCTCTTAAACTCAACAATTAGAAAAAAAAAATATTAAAAATGGGCTAACTAGGGGCACCTGAGTGGCTCAGTTGGTTGGGCGACTGCCTTCAGCTCAGGTCATGATCCCGGACTTCCAGGATCAAGTCCTGCATCAGACTCCCAGCTCTTTGGGGAGTCTGCTTCTCCCTCTGACCTTCTCCTCTCTCATGTTCTCTCTCACTCATTCTCTCTCAAATAAATAAATAAAATCTTAAAAAAAAAATGAACTATATTAACAGATACCTACCAAAGAAGATGTTCAGATGAAAAGTAAGCATAAGGGAAGATGCTTAACATTATTCATGATTGGGGAACTGCAAATTAAAACAGCAGTAAAATATTCCTATATACCTATTACATTGGCTAGATTTAAAAAGAAAAAAAAGAAAAGCTTAGAGTACCAGTTTTGGTGAGGATGTGGAGTGATAGGAATTCTCATTCCTTACTGGTGGGAATGTAAAATGATTCAAATTTAGAAGACAGTTTGGGAATTATTACAAAGTTAACTTGACCTACCATTCAATTCAGCATTCATACTCCTAGGTATTAACACAACTGATATGAAAATTTACGTCCACACAAAACTTGCTCAGGAATGTCTATAGCAACTTTACTCATAATTTCCAAAATGAAAATTTAACAATATATCTACAATCACTGAATAAATTGGTCTATACCATATGCTATCATATTATTTCTTGACAAAATGAATGCACTATCAATTCACAAAAAGATACAGAAGAATCTTAGATGCATATTGCCAAGTGAAAGAAGCTAGCCTCAAGTCTTCATACTGCATGATTCCATCATATGATATTCTGGGAAAAGCAAAAGCACAGAAACAATACAAAGACCACAGACTTCCAGGAGTGTGGGAGGAGGAGAGAGGAATGAATAATTGAAGCACAAGAGACATTGACGGCGGTAAAAATATTCTCCATGAGATACGGTATTATGTATTTTTCAAAATTAATAGAACTTCACAGCAAAAAGAATACATTTATGCTAGTTTACAAAAAAAAAAGGAAGAAGGAGAATCACAAGAAGGAATGCAAACTGTAACAAGAGAATGAACTGTATTTCAAATGCATGAAACAACCATAGTAAGGGCAGTGTCAGGGCGGCTGGCCAGGCGTGGGGGGGAGTGCTCCTCTAGGTAATTTTAGAAATAAGTTGCACCTGTAAGACTGAAGGCAAAAGAAAATGCATATTAGCCTTGTAAAATAATTGAAAAATTGTTTCCTTTATATGTACAGGTCAACAGTTCTGATACTGCTATACTTGCATATGAGAATTGAACATTTAAAGGCATGTCAGGTGGTAGGAATACTTTTCCTCGGTTTTGGAGTGGGAACTTACAAATCCTCAAGGGGAGGAGGCTGGAATAAAGCATTTTAAAAATGGATTAGGAGTGAAAACATTGATAAAATAAAATTTTACATAATATATTTACAGATAGTTATATATAGAAATGTTTATACATATTTGCTTATATACTGGTTAGTATACATGTATATATTCTTCAGATGACATGGTCTAAAGAAAACCATCAACATCAGCAAGCAGATCTAGAATCCAGAGTTGGTTTCCAATACCATTCTTCAATAGAAGGAACCAGGGTTTCTAAGAGAAATCACTGATTCTAAGACTGAGGCAGAAAAAGTTTCTCCCTTACATGGGTGGGGCTAAAGGAGTAGAATTGTGTGCATACATGCCTGGGGGAGAGGGGGGATATATTTATATACTCACCAAAAGCCAGGAATTAGAATGATTAGTAATGATTTATAATGAAACAAACTTAAAACTACCCAAGTGTCCATCAGTATAAGAGTGAGATGCATATTCACATAATGGGAACAGTAGGGCAAAGGGAATGAGAGAATTAGCCCAAAGATGAATGAACTTCACGACGTTAATGATGAGCGACAGCAGCCAGATGTATAAGCATATGCACTGTATGATTCCACTCTGTGTAAAGTATTTTTTAAAAAATACTTGGAGCTCATCTATTCCGGTTTCCCTTTGTGGGGAAAAATGGAGTTCTGGTTAAGAAACTCACTGAGTGAACTCTAATGACTTGAGGATTTTTCTATGTACATATATATGTATTAAACCTCAGCAAGAAGTTAATGAATTTGAAAGATATTAAAAAAATAAAGATATTAATAACTTCTTTAATAGTACTGTCAAGGGCTATCCCTGAAATGCAGAGCATTAGTGAGTGATGACAAAACGGGATCAACAGGGAATCCATGCAGAGAAATGTGGGTGGCAACAGCAAAAGGAAGAGAGTGTAATTGACAGTCTTAGGTATTACAAAACACAAATTGCCAACAACTACCCTCAAAAGAAGAACATCGTTCTGAGTGAAATCATCTACAAACAAGTATTTGATAAAAGCTGGACCCAACTTTTGGTAGAATATAAAAATATACTGAGGGACTCACACAGCAATGCTGGAAGATCACAGTGAATTATGATAACTTAAGACCTCAAAGCCACAGATACATCCCAGAAACATCCCTTCTAGAATGAGAGATGCAGATCCAGAAGATAAAAGAAAAGAACATGATCTCTGCATCTCAGATTAGAAAAAGAGGAAAAAAAAAAAAAAGACAAGAAAAAAACAAAATTTACTATTGGGAGCACTGAGGAAATCTGAATGTGGATTGTACAGTAGATTGCAATATCATATCAATGTTAAATTGTCTGATAGTGATAAATATATAGTAGTTGCTATTATGTAAATAGAATTCCACTTTCCATAGGACATGTAGTCCAATATCAAGAGTTGTATCAACCACAACTTCTCAAAAACTATGTGTATATGGAGAGGTACTGAGACAAAACTTCACTGATGAATCTAGATGAAGCATATATGTTTTAAAATTCTATACAATGCTTGCAACATTTCTGTAGGCTTAAAATATTCAAAATAAAAAGTGAGAGGAAAATAAAAATCAAAACAGTTAGTACACCCTTTCACATGATTCAGACTTCAAATTTTTATTAGAGATAGAAATTGTTTTAAGGAAAATTGCTATAAACCTATTTTTTCTGGTAAGAAAATACATGAAATTCCAATCTCATGTCAGCTTTACTTCAGTAAAATTAGATGATATATTTAATTAGCTAAAGCATAGATCATATATTCATGAAAAATAATTTCTGACAGTTAAATTCTCATATTTTTGGAGAGCAGTATTAGTGAATAATGTTGAAGGGCTTCTGAAATAAACCGTTGGATATTTTTAAGTGCTCTTTTAGACAGGAAAAAGTATGTAACATTTTGTTGTATTTTTTAAATAAAAATAAAATTTTAAAGTTCAATATCATTTTCATATAGTTCATATAACTTATGACAAAGAATTTAATAAAAATGAGAGCTATCCACCCCTATTCAAGTTAATATAACCAAAACTATATATATATATACATATATATCTATATGTATATATATATATATATAAAGTTAATATATAAAGTTATATATATATATATAAAGTTATATATAATATATAAAGTTATATATAAAGTAAATATATAAAGTTAATATAACCAAAAATTATACCCTATTTTAAAATTCACCCAACTTTTTCATATACAATATCAATGTATTTTAACAGTATTTCTTTAGGGATGCAAAATTTAGCATATAAAATTTTCCTTATTTTAAATGTGAAGAAAGTAGGGATCAAAAGGTTAAGTAATTTTTCTAACACCATAGAGCTAGAAATAGAACCTGCCCATCTTTTGAAACAGTATCACTACATAAGCAATCTCCCCTGTGTCACAAACACATACTTAATGATCAATATTTTCCCTTTAGCAGGTAAACCAACTGGAAAATGTTTTCCACGTATTTCACATTTCTGCAAGCCTTGTGAGCAGATATACTGATAGATTTTGTTTCTACACCATCTTTTTTTTTTTTTAATTTTATTTTTCATAAACATATAATATCTTTTTATCCCCAGGGGTACAGGTCTGTGAATCGCCAGGTTTACACACTTCACAGCACTCACCATAGCACATACCCTCCCCAATGTCCATAATCCCCCCCCCCCCACCCCCCTCCCCTCATTAACCCTCAGTTTGTTTTGTGAGATTAAGAGTCACTTATGGTTTCTACACCATCTTTTTAAGGATGTTTGTAGAGCAAATATCTCTGAAAGAGAAAGATAACATCTTCATCTGGAGCAGAGCACAGATTTGTTTGCTATACAGCACAATAAAGACAATGTCTCCCTCTGGGGCAAAGGTTGAACATGTTTGTTTGAAGTCCTTTATAAGATCCAGGTTTATTAAGCTCAGGATTTTTAAGCTCTGTAACAAAAGCACTACATGCCTAGCATCTACCTGGACCTACATCTGCATGATCTCCATAGGATTTGAAAGACTTGAGTGACTGATGGGAATATGAAATACAGACACCAGCTGTGCTATGAGTAACAGTCTTTTGTCTCTGATCCATTTCTGTGTCTCCTGCCAGCATGCATGAAACTATGGAGGACACTTTGAGATCTTGACAGATCTAAAGCAGTCTTTATATTCAGAGGAAGAGTTAGGACAGCTTAAGAACCTCTTTCAAAGACTTGGTGCTACTTTCACTAGTTTTTTACCTCATCTTCCCCCCACCCCTTTTCTTTGTTTCTTATTTGCTGAAGGTATCTAAGCATTGTCAGTTGATGTTTACCATCTTAGCTTCAAGGGAAAAAGAAAAGAAAAATTTTTATCAAATGACAGTGTTAAAACAGAAAATAAAATATGATTGTTAAGTTTTTTGTGGAAGAGAGAAGCATGCACAGCTTGGTTGTATCTTTACTTATAATTTCTTATGGACAGAACTACCAGTAATAAAGTAGGGGAAGCCTCTGTTTTGAATTCCAACATCATTTCTCAGTCTGGTATTATCTGAATAAAGTTACTTCAAGAATTTTCAATCAAATTTTTCAAAATGTTGTTTGCATTACATGTCAGATTTGTGTTCAACTTACTGACACAGTAATGATTTTAATGAACTAATTAGTCTGTAGCCATTTAAAATTTTATATAAGTGTGATAACAATTTTAACTAGACTTTTACCTTTATCTTCCTTTTTCTCCACAGAAAATGAGCCTGAGCACTAATGTGAATTAGGAACTTCCATGAATAGCCCATATTAATACATTATAATTTGTAAACTGTTGCTTCATTTAATTTTATGGGTATTGAAGCTGACAGAAAAATTAGCCTTTAAAAATACAAAAAATGCTGACAAAAATCCATCATAGTGCTGCAGAAATCAACTTAAATGTTAATACTTAGGAAAGTTGTTGTTAATGTAAAGTCATAAGACAAAATGCATAGAAATATGAAATGTCATTCCTAGAATTTGATAGCATATTAAAACAATTTCATTATGTGTTAAAATTTATAAAATTTTTTATTGAACATTTTCAAATTTTCATATTTAAATTATCAAATAATTAGTTTAGAAATTAATAGAAAACTTAGGAATTCCCTAAAAAAGTATTATAAGAAACAAGAAATTTTATGTCATTAAATTTAGTTGTAGCTTTCATATAATTTCATGAATTATATGCCACTCATATGTTAAAAGATTCTGACTCTATAATCAAAGTAAGGCTTCAAATGACCCCTAGAATCATTAAGTGAAAAATCAATGTTTCCAGGAGGCAGAGACCAGACTTGTATTACCTTCCTATTTCCTGGATAGCTATAGGCAGTCAACAATATTTGTTTATTAAAAACTTTTTTAGAAATGAACCAGTGGCAGGGGCAAAATACATGAAAAAAAATTGAGTTAAAATATATAACAAATGACCAAATAAAACATCAAAAATAAAAAAGAACCCAACCTTCTGATTTTTAATTCAAGCCAAAACTATAATCATAATAAACCAAAATGCCTCACTTACATTTTTATTACAGAAAAAACACAGGACTGTCAGGCATGACAGATTATCCTGGTCCATTCCCCCTGTCCCAACATTAGTCCACCAGCAAAGCCTGTCCTGTTTTTCGCATGTGCACAGATTTACTTTTCATCATCTCCACAGTCCTGTGTCAATCACCATCTTCTCTTAATTAGAGTGCTGCCAGAGACTCCTAAATCCCATCCATGGTTCGTGCTTCGAATGCAGTAGAGCACACAGCAGGTAATTCATACAATATAAATCAGACTCTCTCTTCTCCCTGTTTAAAACTCTTCAATGACTTCATGTTTCAAATAAATTTAAATCTTACTGTAGTTTTCAAAGTCCACAGTCATTTGGCCCTTGACATCCATTTTTATACTGGTCTTGCTTCACTTTTCCCAGTACTCCCTACAAACTGTGTATTTCTTTCCCTCTTTTTAACTTAACTTGTTCCCCTACTTTTTCCAACTTAGCAGTTAGTCTTCAAAGAGACAGTCTTGACCCTGACAACCATACACAAGATTCTTTCTCCTACACTCTCTCAGAAGGCATCCATTTTTAAATAGAGGTTATTTAAGATACATAATTGCAACTATTTAATATAAAATATTCAATAAAAACAGAAAACAGTGTAATCAACACTATGCTTTCTACCACAAAGCTTTGCCAAAGTCACAAATCTTACCAAAATTACTTTAGCCATTTTCCATTCTGAAATTTTTTTTTAAAGATTTTATTTATTTATTTGACAGAGAGAGAGAGCGAGAGATCACAAGTAGGCAGAGAGGCAGGCAGAGAGAGGGGGAGGCAGGCTCACTGCTAAGCAGGGAGCCCGATGTGGGGCTCGATCCCAGGACCCTGAGATCATGACCTGAGCCGAAGGCAGAGGCTTAACCCACTGAGCCACCCAGGCGCCCCCCTTTCTGAAATGTTTCATTGCAATCTACTATACACAGAAATTTCAATGTAACCATATCATTTTTACTGTTATCAGACTACTGACACATTATAGCTTGTAAACTCTGTATCACTTTCCTGCTGCTGCCATGCATTCTACCACAGCCTTAGTGGCTTAAAACCACAAAGAGTTACTCTTTTACAGTTCCCAAATCCAGACATGTAGAATCAAGACAATGTCAAAATTATATCCCTTCTGAAGGCTTCAGGAGAAAATCCAGTTCCTGTATTTTCTGGCTTCTAGTGGTTATATAGGCTCTTACATGCTAGGCTCTTACATTTCTCCTATCTCTTGCTTCCATCATCACCTCTCTTATTACTCTTTCGAAACTCCTGTCTCCCTATTACTGAGACCTACCTGGGAAATCCAGAAAATCTCTCCATCTCAAGATCTTTCAATTAATTATATCTGCAAAGTTCCTCTTGACATATAACATTCAGAAGTTCCAGTGATTAAAATAAGATCATCCTTGGTAGGGCATTATTCAGCCTACTACATTTTGCAAACATTTAAACAATCTATTTATTCACAATAGCCAAGATTGGAAATAACCTAAACAGATCAATGCATGAATGAATGGATAAGGACAATGTGGTGTAGATATATTGTATACAATGGAGTATTATCCAACCATGAGAAAGAAGAAAATCCTGCCATTTGTAACAACATGAATTGACCTTGGGGACCATGTGCTTAGTGAAATAAGCCAGACAGGAAGACTAATACTACATGGAGTCACTTACATGTAGAATCTTAGTAAAAAAAGTCAAACACATAGAAACAGTAGAAAACTGGGTGTCAGGTTCTAGAGGTAGGGGGAATAGGAAGAGGTTGGTAAAAGGGCAAAAATTTTCAGCTATAAAATAAGTTCTGAGAATCTAATGTAAAACATGGTTTAATATAAAACACATTATCAATACATGATAACACTGTTATATAATATTTAACAAAACAATTTCTAATATCACCTTCTGAACTACTATAACAGTTAGAAATATTTTCAAGTACTTATAATAGTTTAGTATTGCTTTTTAATTTACAAGATCCCTTAGTATCCTTTTTTTTTTTTTTTTTTTCCCAGATTTTTTTGGTGGCCTATACTTAAATATTTACTTTTTTTTTTAAGGTAAGTTTTGGTTTTGGTGTTTTGTTTTGTTTTGTCAAGTTCTAAAATAAATGCTCTTAGGGGTGCCTGGGTGGCTCAGTGGGTTAAAGCCTCTGCCTTCGGTTTAGGTCATGGTCCCAGGGTCCTGGGATGGAGCCCTGCATCAGGCTCTCTGCTCTGCAGGGAGCCTGCTTCCTCTTGCCTCTCTGCCTACCTGTGATCTCTGTCTGTCAAATAAATAAATAAAATCTTTAAAAAAAATAAAAAATAAATAAAATAAATGCTCTTAGACAAAGGGTTAGTTAGTCTTTGGGAAATGTGTGTGTGTGTGTGTGTGTGTGTGTGTGTATGTGTGTGTGTACCAAATGTAAGTGTGGTATATACTTTGATTTACACAGATATTCTTTCAGTTTGGTTATGAAAACCTTAAACTTATCATCTAACTCTTAGATAAGCCTTTTGAATTTAAACCAAAATATTTTATTTTCTTCTCTGGTACTATAAATGAGACTATTAACTTCCAATCTGTTTTCTACATGCTTAAGATAATAGTCACTTAATTTAATATAAAGTTATTTCACTTGTTGCTTATTTTAATTTTCTTTTTTAAAAGAATTTAGTTATATTATACAGTAACATTGAGCCCATCTTAAGCACAGAATTTTAATGAGTTCTGTCAAATGCAATGGTAGCTGTGGTACCATCATGTGAATGATGCTATAGAACATTTCCACCACTCCCAAAAAGTATACTTTGTTCTTATCTAATCAATACCTCCCACAAAGCCATTTTATATTCCTTTCTTTCTAATATATAAAACCATAACTGATTTTCCTATATTGGGCTTGTGGCTTGCTAAATTCACTGTAGTTTCTGCAGTATGTTTTAAGATTCCATTGGATATACTATGAGCATCATTATATGTGACTAAAACAGTTCAATTTCTTTTTTCTTTTTCTTTTTACAATTCTAATGCTATTTAGCCTTTACATAATTCACTGGATAAGAACTGCACCAAAATGGAAGTGGCAAGAATGAACATCCTTGCTTTGTTCCTTATCCTAGGGGAAAATAATTGCCATTAAGTTTGATGTTAACTCTTGGGATTTTAAATAAATCTTTTCCAAGATTTTTAATTTGTTTTTTTATTCCTTGTTTGCTAAGGGTTTTATACTAAATGGGCATTGAAAGGATAGTTTTTAACTAAATATGACATTCTCTCATTAAAAGGGAAAGACACAATAGTAGAAATAATTGATAACTTTGGAAGCCCTAACTACTATTACTTACATCCCATTAGCCAAAACTAGTCATACAGCTAAACCTGATCTCTATGGGTTAGGAAGCATTCTCTGCCCACTAAGAGATACTGGAAATCACATGGCAAATGGCAGTTACACATCTTTCTTGCTGGTAGAACATCAAATAATTTGAAATAACAAGCAACCAATTTATTACAATAAAGTCTTCCCGTAGGTTCATCAAATGACAAGTAGATCATTTTCTCTTATTGATCAACAATTTTATCCCTGGATCATTATCATTCTCCATAGTACTTCTTCATAATTCTTGGTAATTTTTAGTATTTGACACATATTTCAAAATCCCTAGCTTTTCTGCTTCTCCTTTGTCTTCTCCTTCTTTTCCTCTTTCTCCTCCCCTGTCATTTCCTTCTCTTCATCCTTCCCAAGAATGATGTATTCATCCACTCTGCTTCATTGGCTCACTCCCATAATCATACCTGAGGACCTGCTATTAGCAGCAACTGAAATCCCTGTATGACCTCAATTTCAGGCATTGCTCTCTCCAACCACCATTTATCTTTTCTACTCATGTCCTTTAATGTCTCAACTACATCATTTATTCAACCTCACATATACATGCAGTCCTTTGATACCATCACCATCTCTTTCCTTCACCTTTTTACGTCCTTATTTAATTCTTACCTAGAATTTAGTTTGTGGTGATAAAGGGGCCTCCTAAATGTAGCCCACAACAAACAAAACTATATGTGGGGGGTCCTTACTGGGATGCTCATGAACTCCCTCTCCTAAAGCATACGATCTCTGGGTACAGAAAATGCTCCATGTTTTTCCTATTCCATTAAGTTCCTTCCATTCCACTGATACAGACACCTCCGAAAACCTAAATAATTTCACAGCTCCAAAGTCATTCTGAATATAGTGTATGAGTAGAGGGGGCTGCTGCTTTACATTACATGTTATTGGAAGTTAGCTTGAATCTTCTAATTCTTAAATTTGCCAATACTACTTGAGAAGCTAGTACCATAATATAACAGAATAAAAGAAATAAAAATAAAAAGGGAAAAAAAAAAGAAAGAAGCTAGAGAAAAAGACATTATGGCTGAAACATGCAAATGTTCAAGATTTCTTTTCATGTATGATTATAGTTTGAGTTTCAGTAACTTTAGTTATTTTTACCCTCTATTGTATTCTGACTACATCAAAACTTAGCTCTTTGCAATATTAAATATTAAGCTAGATAGAAGATTCAGGGAAATGTTGGGGTAACTTGATTATCATCACAAATGTTATCTACTTTTAATCCTTTCTTAGTTCTTTGTGAAATGTGTATAATTATAAATACTATTTCTATTTTGAAGGTTGGAATATTGATTTTATGGGTTTTGTGTAGCTTGACCCCCAAAAGGTAGTAAACAAGAGAATAGTGTGTGTGAATTTTAGATTTCTTAGATTTCAGTCTTAGAATATCTCTTTTTGGCAATGATACCCTTCTGGTAAGACATAAAGTAGAAAATATTGCTGATTTTAAGATAACTTGACTGAAGTTGATACATCACCTAAAGATTTAAAAATACATTGTTTATTAATGTTGATAGAAACAAAAATAGTTTCTATTAATCTGACTGAGTCTACTGCAGATAATTGCTAAGTATATTAAGGATATTATATTAGAATTATATAAGTAACTTATGTAATTGCGAATTATAATCTACTGATTGAATAAAGGCAGCATAAATACACAAATGTAGACATATATGTGCTCAAATATAATCATCCTGGGTTCTAGTTTATTTCAATTCTAATAAATTAGTCTGTATGATACACTGCATATATAAGGATTTGATGGGGAGTATATTAATTAATCAGCCTGGGCTGCCATAACAAATTGCTATAGACTGGATGACTTAAATAACAAATTTATTTTCTCACAGTTCTGGAAGACAGAAGTCAGACAAGTGGGTGCCAGCATGGTCAAGTTCTTACAAGACCATTTGGCTGGCTTGTAGATGCCCATCTTCTTACCAATGTTCTCACAGGGCAAGGAAAAGGCAAAGGGCAATCTTCCATTCTTATATGGTCATTAATCCAATCATGAGTGCCCAACTGTCATAACCTAATCTAATTATCAGCCAAAGGGCCCATCTCTACATACCATCACCTTAGGACTTGAACATATTAATTTATTGGGGGAGGTGGGAGGCTGAAACATTCATTTCATAATAAGGTGAATTATTTTTCTTAGTTGGCATTTATAGAACCCCAACAAAAATCCAACAAGAACAGAATATATTTTATATTTGCATGTGGTTAATTCACCAAGATAGACCAGCAGCAGGGACATTAAAAAAAAAAAAAAAAACCCAAAAGAACAAAACAAACAAACAAAAACCTCAATAAATTTAAGAGGATTTAAATAATTCAAAGTATATTCTTCAACCACAATAAAACTAAATGGTTAGAACACAGGGCAATTATTTTCAGCATCCAGGTATCTTCTCCCCCCACCAAGCAAGTCACCAAAAAACTGAACACTCCTAGGTTTTTAAGTTTCTAACTTATGATTAAAGATATTAATTGAAGTTAGAATTCCTTTTATTTTCCTGAATTTTTATACTTCTATTTAGCAGGGTCTTTCGTATATATTTCATTAGCTGCCAGCAATGGTACAAAATTCATATCTTCTCAAGTGATCAGAAACAGGAGAGGATGAATTTGTTTTTGGAAAGATGTTCCATTTCATTGATTATCAATTGTTTTGGGTACATTTCTTATCATTTTGACATTAGCTATTTCCATTTGATAGATTTTAGAATGTGCCTTTGGAGTGCTGTTTATCTGTTCTAGCAAGAATGAGTCTATATCTGCATGCTAGAAGATATCCCAGGTCCTAAGTTCTTCATTATCCAGGGTGTTGTTCTTGACAAAGAATCATTTTCTAAGAAAATATATGTCCAATAAATTTATCCAGAGGCATTTAAGGAAAAATATTTATGAATTTTAGGGGATTTTAAGGCAAAATGAAAGGAAAACATTCATAGAATTGATAAGCTAGTGGCAGTATTCATAGAATTGATAAACTAGTGGTATATGCAATATACTAAGATCTAGGTCATTCTGTATACATACACATTACAGAGAAAATTAAATACTTTTAGATGGAATACTTGATATGCATGTTAGTTTAGGGATGAAGGCATAGGAGAACAGAGGACATGTATAAAGGTGTATTTAAAGAGCATTTGTTTTCCCAAATTTTTTAAATAAGATAAATTATCATATGCTGTATTAACCCATTTTAATAGATAACTTACTTCAGTACAACAGTCTAGCCCTTATAGTCAATAGTAGCACTTCTGATGCTAATACAATCTACATAGTTTAAAATTCATGTTCTATGAATTACTATCTGTATGACCCTCTGTGAATTACGTGTCCCTTTCTTGATCTGTAAAATGTAGATCAGAGTAATTGCTTCATAAAATTCTTGTGAAAAATGTAATGAGTTAATATATAAAAATTGCTTAGAATAGTATTTGGCACATTTAGTAAATACTTAATACATATGGTGTGTTATTATTGAAACAACTGATTAATCAGAAGTGAGGAAATGGATAGTTTACAATAGTTGATTAAAGTAGATGACATGAATAACAACACAAATAAGAATCATGAGTGGTTGGTTAAAACAGTAAAGGAAAGAGTTTGCTATAGAGTATGACACCTTTGCATATCACAGGAATGGGTTGTGCTAGTTGAGGGAAAGGAAAATGACATGATTTTTTATCTGTATGAAAGAGCTGGCTCATGGGATTACATGGATGAGGACTTTGTTGATTATCGTCTAAACTTACATATATGGCCTTAATATGAGCTCTTGGTGTATTTTTTTTTTTTTTAAGGAATTCTACTTGGTGTATTTTTTAAAGAAAGCCTGAGATTTAGTCCAACCACAGCTGAGATCATTACCTATCCAGATCAATTTTCTTCTAACACAGGGTGTGTATGTATGTATGTGTGTGTGTGTGTGTGTGAGTGTGTATATACTTTTTAAACTTGAGTTCACGCAAAGTGAATAAATTACTGTTTGTGATTAAGGAAGTAGGAAGCTAAGTGACTATTGCTAAAGTACTCTCAAAAATCATGCATCTTTGCCTCATAAATGACTGGCTGAATTGGTTGTATTCACATACCAATCTGGACAAAATGTCTGACTTGACCAAACTTTAGGTAAACTTCTCTCCTTCCCCAGGACCAGAATTTTGGCCCATCTTTAAGCACGGGAAGCTATAACAGCTTCTACTTTTAAAAAACTCTCCTGAAAACCAGCTGACCTCAACAAAAGACATTTCCTGTTCAACTGTCCTATAAAGACACAGCCTTGTTCTAAAAAGAGAGAGAGAGAAAAGGAAAAAAACAAACAAAAAAGGCTTTTTCTACCTAATCTTTGAGATACTTGCAGATCTTATGGTTGGAACGTTTACTCTACTGTAATAGCCTCTTCATCTTACCTTATGGCAATGATCTTTTTGGCTAAAGTCTTTCATTACTTAACTCTGGATTTGTTTTATTTGATGTGCTACAAATAGAATTTGTTACCACCTTTCATATTTTTTATTTATAAATCTACTGACTGTATCCTTAAAGTACCAATTACCTGTTTTAGTAGATAAGTTACTTCTGCACAACAGTTTATTACTACCATGCTTATTATGTTCTGGTTTACTAGATACAAGTTAATTTTAGCAGTAATGTTGCTTTAGGTTTTAATACATTAAAATATTTTTTCCATTCTTCACACTATCACTGGCAAATGGTAAAATAGTACATCTGCATTTCAGACACATTGACGAGTCCCTACTTATTAAAAGTTGTATTTCATTAATATAACATGACACTTTGATTAAAATTAACTAAAGAAATATTTACATATGAGGATAAATATGTATTCTGAGAGCTAAAGTAAGGCTACACACACACACACACACACACACACACACACACACAGCATTTTCTAATCCCCAATTGTTTTAGATTAGGTCCTATAGGAAGCCAACTCAAACATAGAATTTAATGCAAAACCTGCAGAGACTGATGACTGAAGTCTTCTTCCAATGAGGCTCCCAGTATCTGAGACAACAATCCTTCATTAACTAATGAATTAAATGAGTATATGACAAGCATTACTAGCCTTGCATTCTTTAGATAGTTATGGGTAATTCTCATTTCTGCATCTTCTTCCTTTCAAGGATGTAGTATTGTTTTGGTTTCCTACCTTGGCATTCATGGGCAGTTTTAGAGGTTTCGGTTTTGTTTTCCTCACTATGATATTCCTTACCACATAGATCAAGAACTCAGCATGGGTGTTGTATCAACTACCAAGTATGTCTATCCCAATTATATATTCAAGGACCATAAAGTGACAAGATATGTCCCTCCCTGGACACATTAACTGTGAATTGAATGTTGGACAGGACTTCATTTATTATCTATTCCCCACATACCATCATTCTAACCTGGTGCCATGATAATATTAGATTTCTGAGTATTGTTGTCACCGTGTAACCTTTTTCAAATGGTCCTTGACATGATTAGGTATTCTCTTTCCCCAGCGTACACTTTAAGAATATGGCTATAGGTTCCTCCGGGGAAGGTCCAGATGAAGCATCTCATGCGTAATTATATTGATGTTGCAGGGTTGTATTTTTTTTTTTCCCCCTTGGGGATATGGCCTCTTGTTCAATCCAGGCATTCTGGATCCTAAAACTGGAAACTGGGCAAGGAATTGTGAATTTTTAGTAGAGTGCCCTCTTCTGTTTATCTAGCCTCAACTTCTTCTGATTAAATTCACTTGTGTAAATGCCTGAAAATTAGCTTTTTTTTTTTAAATTTTAAGTGTCTAACACTAAGCTTTTGACTACTGAAGCCTCTACTTCAAAGTCCTCCATTAAAAACACATTACCAGCTGCAGGACTAGATAATTAGCCAGGATGCCCCACCCACAGAGTTCTGTTTTTGTTTTTAAGAAAGCTCTGCTTGATCTAAATAACTAACCACTTTATCTTCCCTTCCAGTGCTTTAATTCCTGTTCTTACATTTTAAACTCCCTAATAAAGAGTGAAACTGTGAAACACTAGCAGCAACCCCACCCTCACCTCAAACCCAATAAAGGCAGAATCCCAGATCTCTTTACTTGCAACCTCACTATGTGGCTCTGAGCTTGTCAGGTACCCTCTAAGACTTAAGTAGTAAACTTTGTTTTTTCAAAGTTCACTGATGGCTGTTGCTGAGGTGCATCTTCAATCATAATGACCACAAGCACCAGCCAAGCCATAACATTGCCTCCAGTCAGGAAAATGCCTATGGAATAGCTATTGGAAGTAGTGTGGGCCCAGAGGAGTTCCTCAGGTATTTCTAGACCATTGTATCACTATCAGTGGGCTGAGACTGGCACAGAACCACATCGAGTAGTATCTTTGTTATAATTGCATGCACCTGGTTTCTAGTACTAAGCACTGCTACCTGGCTGCTCCTTTTGGAGGTTTTATCATCCCTATTTCTGCCAGTAGAGTTGTGTCATACTCTCTTCTCAACATTAATCTTTGCCAACAGAGGGGAGCCACCAGTGAGTTTCTTTGTGATACTGGTGTTTTCCTACTAGTACACTCCAAATGGCCCTCCTTAATTTGTACACCTTTCAGGCCTGTCTGTAGAAAAAGATGTCTGATGTATTTTCTGGTGTTATACAGAATGTCTTCTCCGACATGTATATCCTCTTGAATCTTTTGACACCTTTATCCACAGACTACCATGGTAATTCTGACAGTAGATTTCATTCAATTTGGTCCATTGCTTTTCACATGCATCTAGAAGTCATCTAATACTTACTATAACCTGGGGTTCCTTGCCACATTCCTAAATCTAGCATCTCAGGAAAATGACCTTACATCAATAACTTCTCCCTTATCTTTCTTGTATCTGCATCCATTGATCAAGTACCCTCAAAGTCTTGTTCCACGTGGATACTGAATTTATGAGATGTAAGTCAGTCCTGGAAGGACACACCTTGGATCAGATAACTCTTTTCAACCAAGGAAAATTCTGAAAGGGCTGACTGCTGAAGGTTATTTGCTGACAGCAGTCCCAGACGCTAAGGCAATAAATCTGTATCAGTGTTCAACACACAAAAGAAATATGCACTATTTACTCTACCAAACCTAAATAACATTTTAGATACTTTACTTCATTCCCAAGGAATTAACTAACCAATATTTGTTATGATGAATGTTACCTTCATTTGTGTTCCCATCTACTCTTTTAGATGATGCTAGAATTCTTAATATCAAACATTCCAATTTATTCTCATTTTACTGAAATTATTTGGTGTTTTTATTTTATAAACAACTATTGGAAAGTATTTAAATTGGTTTCCATTGCTTTCCTAGGAAAAATTAAAAGAATTGACCAAAGACCTTAATAGACACCTTACCAAAGAAGATACATAGTTGGCAAGAGTATGAAAAGATGCTCCACATATCATATGTCATCATGAAAATGGAAATTAGAATAATGATGAGATATCAATACATAACTATCTGAATCATCAAAATCCAGAATACTGACAACACCAACTGCTAATAAGGCTGTGAAGCAACAGGAACTCTCCTTCATTATTACTAGAAATACAAAATGTCACAGCCACTTTGGAAGACAGATTGGCAGCTTCTTACAAAATGATACTCTTACCATATGATATGGCTATGCAAGGCAATTGTGCTCCTTGGTATTTAACCAAAGCAGCTACAAACTTATGACCCTACAAAAATCTGAATGTGGATGTCTATAGCATTTTTATTACTAATTACTAAAACTTGGAGGCAACCAAGATGCTCTTTAGTAGGTGAATGGATGAACTGTGATTTACCCAGACAATGAACTATTATTCAGCACAGAAATGATATAAGCTCAAAAGCCATAAGACGTGAGAAAAATTAAATGCATATTACTTAGTGAACGAAGTCAATCTGTAAAGCCTATATACTCTAAGATTCCAACTAAATGGCATTCAGGAAAGTCAAAACTAGGGGGAGAGTAAAAAGATAAATGGTTCCTAAGGGTTGCAGAGGAAGAGAGCAAAGTAAGCGGAGCACAAAGAAATTTTAGGGCACTGAATACTCTGTATGATACTAATTAAACATATTTTATTGTTTTTAAATCCTATATCTTAAGAAACATGTATTTCTATACTTATTGCCTGCTGAAACATGTCATGTTATAAGTTCCAGAATTTTCTGTCTTGATGGCTGTTTCATAGTACAGTCCAAGTGGATTATCTGTGTTCTTTAAGGTTTTATAGAGATTTTCCATTCTTTCCATTCATATGCATCTTAGGTAATAATTTGCACTATGTTCGGTCTTCCTTATTATGGCTGTTATTTTATCACCACCTAATGAATTTAATTCCCCAGTCAAAATCTTCACCAACTGATTATGATTTTCCTACAGTAAATGACCACAAAGGTATGCCATAAACAGATACAGCGTTGCCATGATTTTCTAATTCCATTGCAGTTTCTATGAACACTAAAAACAGATTAAAAACATTTAGTCCCTCAGATCTGAGCTGTACATTGGATGTAAGCTAATCTAGTGGTAACATATTATAATAGATAGTTTTTGCCTATATAAATGGAACAGGAATGCAGACATAAGATGCCTGATGCTCTTTGCCCTGTCTGGCTTAAGTGAAACTGAAATTTGTTAAGCTAGCATGGTCTTTGGAATTTTTGTTATACAAACTTCATATGCATCATTTCATGGACAAGTACATTGTGACCTGGATTATAACATGGAACCCATTTGACATTTGACCCCCATTTATCCTCATCCTAGTAAGAAAGCCATAAAGATGATTTTGCATCCAACATTATCAATGTCAAATTGAATTGTGTTCACAGTTATCAAATATGTTTGAATATTTTCCTTTTCTTTGGGCACAGTTAACTGACTAGATGTCCATGTGTCCCTTGGGAGAAATGACTGGGAAATCATTACCATGTATACTTTCCAATGTGCCCTAGTTATTTATTCTCATAGGGATTCATCTTCTTCAATCAACAGTTTCCAGGACTGAAAATTCCAAACACAAACTGGAAAGGAAATTTGACTGCAGTCCTCAGCATCCTGATCATCTATCCAGGAATCCGTCTGGCTATAAAATTAAACAATTTCCTTATTGAAAGCCTATGTATCTTGTCCCTGGAAAGCTAGGTTTTAGTAATCTTCTCTATAGTTCTCCATGGATTAGGATTCCTGAATCTCAATCTTTTCAAGTGTTTCCACCATAATTTTAAAAGTTAAATATGTTATGTCTCTCTGACAATATAATATTTCAGAACCACACCATGTTCTTGGTCATCAGCAGCCCTATTTTATAATGGCGTCTCCTAACTTTAGCCCTGACCAAGAGAACAGTGACAATTGAGCTTAATGATGCTAATGAACTTCTTACCAATACATCCTTTACTATTCTGATACACAGAGAGTGAACTTTGAGCCCCCACCCCACCCCAAAATATAATCAACTTGTAAGTTTTCTGGTGTTGTGTAGTGTATCCACATTAGTACACCTACCTCTCAGATCCTTTTTATCACTCCCTTCACTTTTTCCAAGATTCTGAGAGTCCAACTGCCAATCTAGTAACCTATTTTCACTACTTCTCAGAGTGTTTACCAGAATATTAAATTCTAGGTTATTATAGAACACAAAATGTATCTCCAATTGAGTAATGTAAAAAATATGTTTTTGTCCTATGTTTTTTTTCCCTCTTTCTCTTTCAGGAACATTCAGTTTTATTTCTTTGTTTTTTTTGTTGTTATTGTTTGCTTTTTACTTTAGGAAAAATATTACTTTTTCCTTAATAAAAAGATATCTCCATACTTCATACATTTTCCTACCAAAAACACACCCTACTTTCCTTGCAGAGATGTTTCCCTTATTATTTCTAGTAGGTTTAATTACATACATTAATTAGAATTCCTGACCCTTAGAATTCTTAATTCCTACTGAAAACTAAGTAGTGAGCTATTGTGAATTGTGTTACACTAGCAGTCTGTGGATTGGAAAATTTATAAATGCATTTCACAATTTCTAGCACTGTATTTTTCCTCATAAATTTTTCAATGTGGCATAAAACATGTTTACTAATATACCAAAATATCTTCAGTCCTTGTTATAAAAAGAAGCCAAAAGTGAATAAATCTATTGTGCTGTCTAAATGGGGTATCTCTGGATCATGTGGGAGCCCCCAAAGATGGGGTGATGGTAGGGTGAAAGCTGGTGGTAGGAGGTGAAAGCATTCACCTGAGGCTGAAGAAAGAAGAAAGTTTATTGAATATACTGCAAGGGAGTGGCAGTTGGAGAGCAGAAGAGAGTTTGTCTGCCATAAGGCAACAAGTGGGCTATTTTTAAAGGGGGAAAATGAGGGAGTATGGCAAAATATGGATTCTCTCTTTTTTTGGTAGCTGTCTGGTGGAAAGTGGCCCAGTGGTCAGTTAGGGCATATGGATATTTTGAGGTACGTCACCTGGTTTGCATTCAGCCAGGGGGCCCCATGGCCCTTTCTGCATTCCATAGCTGAAACCTATTTGCCTAGGAGTGGCCTCTATACTTATTTTAGTAATTAATGCTTCAGTATATTATTTAATTTGGGAATGATCTAGATATTCAATGAATACCCATCAATTAATTTGTATCTGTATAACTTTAAGAAGTTATTTCTAAAAGATTTTGGAAACTGCTTTTAAGTAGGTATACCATGGTGTAATTATTGATATAAAGTTCTTATAAACTTTTATCTTATATTTACATCTATTTACTTGTTCTTAAAAATTATGTTTAGACTACTCATGAAAGTTTCATGAGACATTTGACAGTTAATCATCATCTTATCTTTCTTGCTGATAAATTCTGTAACAGAGACACTATGAGCTTATTTGACTTCAGTGACTCTAGGCAGAATAAACATTCTATGTCTGCATTATATTTAATACTGACAATTCTAAAGACAGGACATCTTAATTAAAATAAACTTAAACAATCCTTTCCCTACCCCATCCCCAAAATTATCCTAGATTCATGTGAACTTGAGAAACAATTGTATAAGTTTCTATGTTTCTGAAAGCATACTTAATTTATATAAATGCTTTATTTTCTTTAAGTTAATAGATCTCTTTACAGTATCCATTAAATTTTGGCAATACCATCCAGATGTGTTAAAAAATTATCACATTTATAATACAGATATGTAGATGGAAATAAACATACAGTCTAACAGAAATTGACCTTTTAGCTTTTGTTTTAAAATTTTAGTCATGATACAGGTAAGATAATGCAAAACTCACAAGTTTATAAAAGAACAGTTGGATCTAAATTGTGTTTCTGGTAGATGGAATAAGTTTACCTGTTCAAATGGCTTAAAATTTTTACTAGTACTTGTGCCTAATTTTAAAATAAACTCCCCACCCCCTTCCTTCTGATAAGAATTAACCCCCCTGAAGTTTCCATTACAAAGAGATAGCCCTTAGATCCTAGAGATGTCATTTAGAACATTTACATCTCAAAGGCATGGAAAAAGAATGTATGTTCCACCTTTTGTTTCCTGAATCCAGAATTTTTACAAAACCTACAAGCCTTTTGAGGCGAATAAGGGAGTTTTGGCAATTGATAAAAAGGGTATATGGCCTTTTTCTGTTCTCCGTACATCTGTAACACAAATTCTACAAGTTGTCCTCAATTAGTAGGACAGTTGTTCTTAATTCCTCAGATAATTGGATGGCAATCTGAAGGATAACGATGTAGGGACCCAACCATCAAACCACATTTTTTTTTTTCTATTCTTTGTATCAGGAAGGAGATTTTAACCAAGACAGAAATCAAAAGTTCCTATATTCTAGGTTTAGAGCTATTTGTCTTTGGAACATTTTTCTTCCCCTCTGGGTACAGAGGGGTTTGGGCAGGGGGAATGGTCTATAAAAAATTCTTATGAGGCTGAATATCACCTTCCAATTTGACCAACTTCTGACCATAGAGCTACTTAAAAAAAACAAAAAACACAACTTTCAAATGTTTTGTCACATTGAAAAAAATCTCTTCAGCCAGGATAACTATTTCTGATAGTACTGAATGACCTCATGGAGTCGAGAGGCATCCTCAAAGAGGGAGCGGATGATACTACCCTCCTAAGATCCAGATGCACTCCCAAAGCCAAATAAGTATTTAGACAATTTCCCTGAGAGCTGACAACAGTAGGTAGAGCCCCAGCCACAAACAGAATGTAACTCACATTTCTCTTTAGCTATATTTTTGGGCCCAGAATGTGACATCTGAGCTGCCTCCACACACCAGAACCAACAAGGAACTGCAGGCCCCAAGCAGGCAGAAACCCAAGCCAAATTCTCAGGAAACAAAATGAAACAAACAAAAAGGAAATAGCTGCCCCTGGGAGAGAAAAGATCAACAACCAAGGGATACCCCAAAAACAAAATCAGTCCTTTGGAAATGAAAGGACAACATGAAATTTTACCTTCCTTTCTCAGCTGAGCACCACAGAGATCCAGGAGAGCCGACCCTTGTAAAAATTCTTACCTTTTGCTGGTTTCTGCTGGTGTTCCAGGATCACATCGCACCTTCCAGGGGATGTGGGTTTAAAGTAAAGAGTGCACACCCAGTATCTACCAGAATGTGGTGAAGTTTTCCATTAATTTTGATGCCTTTTAAGCATTCAACTGGTGGCCCCCAATTCTATAGCTTTGGCATATGAGATTCCCATTAGCAATAGATTTAATATTGCTTTTACAAGATTTCTTTATAATGACAGATACTCTGATGGTTTTTAATACTCCAACTTATGCATACTTAGATTTTGGTTTTGACGGTCTAAATAGTCTAAATTTTGTCTTATTTTTTCCAAAGTTCCCCAATGGCTTATGTTGTCAACTAACTTTGAGGGCTCTCTGATCACCCCCTAAGCTGCTATTCATTACAGCTCCCAATATAACTATCCCAGAAACTTGTAGGAGCCCAAACCTTTCTGTGAAGAAAGTTTAATAAACCTCAGAACCTTTCCTAGACACCAGAATCTTTCTCAAAACTTTAGTAAACCCTAGAACATTTCAAGCATCAAAAAATTTTAAACAAATATATATTTTAAAATAAAGTTTGGACCAGAGAGCTGCACATAAGGAAATGAAGCCCAGATCCAAGAGTGACTTACCCATAGCCCTGATGACAGGAACAGTGAACTCAAAGAGTTCAGCAGGTGCCTTACCTGTGTGTCTTGTTGTCCCATAGACCCTGAGCAGTTAGCTTTGGATCACATTCCTTGTCACCCAAACTGTTAATAAATGACTGAAGAAAATAATTTAGGTGATATAAATGCTCCATAAAGCATCCGGTCTCTTTTCAGAAAATCACAAAATGGGGCTACTGATTTGCAAACTATCATTAAATCTTATTAATCTTATTTAATCTTATGAAACCATCCTCAGACTAATCCTGACCTTAAAAAAAAAAAAAAAGTCATTGTGTCTTCTAGAAAGCACATGTTGAAATTCTAAAATTTGCAAGACGAAATATTATTCAGAAGAGCTTAACAAAGGAGGATTGGGCAGAGGGAGAATCTGAACTCCAATGAAGCTGCAACAGAGGAGTCAGCTGATCCTGTAAGTTGCTCTGGAGCTGTCATTGCTTTTCATAATTTTTTTCATATCAAGCAAAAGATGCAGACCTCTGTGGTCCTGCATTCATTTGATGGAATCTCACCAAATGAAGGACATATTTTTAGATGAGGCAGAGGTTTTTGTTTTTGTTTTTTTTCTCTTCCTGCTGAAGAAAATTCCTAGAGACTCATCTGTGAACTACTAGAAACCAACACTGCCAAGCAGCTACAAGAATCTGTTTCTCATTCCTGAAACCATGTACTATAGCATCTATTCCTGCATTGATCAAATTGAGCTTTATCTTATAGGAGTTTCTAAAATTTACAAAAATGAATTTCATAAATATCTGCCTGGGAACAAGAGGAGAAAGAATTCACTCCTAGAACTTGATCTCCATATTTCAAGGAGAGGTCTATGTCCATTTGTTCTGCAATTATAAGTTGCTTATTTATAGAATTCTCAGTTTCCTTGGGTGTGTCATAATATTATTAAGGAAAGCCCAGATAAAAGGTTTATGGTAATATAAAGAATGTTGTGGTACAGACCAAATGTCAGGCATTATAAAATTAAACAGATGTAAATCTTGGGAAAAGACCCAAGTAGAATTGGGCACTAGTGCACTAGCTGAAGTTATAGGGCTGAGATGACTCACAGTTACAAAATCTTAACTCCATGAGTTAAGTTAGAAAAGGATTGACTAATAATTTATTTCATTTGATCAATATAATTGGTTGACAATATCAGTAAAGGTACATTCATGAAGACTTTGGCAATGTTAGAAGTAATGAAAAAATTGTAATACTACTACCCTCAAGGCAACCAGCCTACAAAATAAGCATCGATGAGCTTCACCTTTGGTTACACCATTGCATAGTATCATCTCACACTGAGTAAGATAGGTATAATGTATAGGAATTACAGAAAAGATGGTGTGTGACTACCAAGGGTAGATCATAAAAGGCATTGCACCATGGATCACTTGCTTTGGGAGAAGCCAGCTGCCACACAAGATGACACTCAAACAACAACATGAAGTTCACATGGCAAGGAAGTCCTCCCGCCAGCAGACATGGGACTATGCCAAATTAAAAGTGTATTCTCTTCCTTAGTCAAGTATCCAGATGACTTCAGCCAATCTCATTAGAGACACTGAGTTAAACCATCAAACCACTTAGCTACGCTGCTCTGATGGCTTTAAACCACAGAAACTGTGTGAGATATTAAGTGTTAAATGTTACTTTAAATGATACTTTTTTGGATTATTTGTTACCTAGCAGAATGTAACTAATACAGCTATTAAATAACAAATATCCTGCCTTATTTTCAAACTGTACCAACAATTATGTAATGGTGAATCTTGGCTGATGCCAAGTTTAGGCTTTCCAACTCCTAGACTACCTAACTTTCTGGGATGTTTTGAAACATGCAGATTGGTGTCCTCACTTTTCTAACTTAAGGAGAATGTAATCACCATATGGAGTAAAACTTAAATCCTGACCTATCATTCCTGACAAACTAAGTATAGAGTGTGGGACATAGCCACTCAAAGAGGGGGAAAAAATACCATGAATGACTGAGTTCTATCCCATTCCAACCTACATCTAAGTTTCAGTAAGGAGTAGTGGTTCCCAGACTCCAGAAGGAGTTCTGTGGTCTACCATGGCAAAACTATACACATTTCCCTATCGTGATGGTATTTCCTTCTGAAAATGCTAAACATTATTTTAGAAAAAGGCCTTCTCTGACCATAAGATTCAGTCACTAGAAACAACTTGGAGTCTCCTTAGGGCCTTCTCCTTTGGAAGGGATCACTGACCATGGGAATCAATCACTGGAAACAACTTGGAATCTCCTTAGGGCTTCAAGAGAGGCTCCATAGTAACAGAAACATTTTATCACCATCTTGCGAGGAGTTCAGGAAACATGATGGCACTAGAATTACAGCATTTGAATTACTTTGGTAGGTAGGACAGCAAAAAGCTACCAACCAAATGTGTAATTGAACAGTAATGTCCCAGAAAGTGCACAATAGTGATCTACCGGTTTTAAAGTCTCTGATATGTCTACATCAGCACACAAGATATAGTGGATGTTCCATATTTACTGAAGAGAGAAAGAATGAATGAATGAGTTTTTCTAAGGTCAGTGGAGGCTTAGGATGGATAGTCTTACCATAAAAGTGGGTTTCAATAGAATCATCTTAGATATCAAAAGCTTTTGACAGGGTGATTTTGAATCGGTTGAAGAAAAGTGGGATTGTAAAGTCAGAGATAGCTTAGATCAAATATCAGAAACTACTCCTGTTGGAAACCTTTACAGAGGCAAAAAAAATATGAATAAGAGTGTCCCAACTATTTTGTCACATGGGGGATATTAACTCAAATGACCTATGTACCAATTGCTCAAGTTTTTTCTCCTGGAAAATCCAGACAAATGAGGTCAAGGCGATATTATAGCTAAACATAATAATCCATATTCATATGAAATTGTTAAACCTGAGAGAAGGGAATTTTATTTTGTAAACAATGATACTAGTAATGGGTACTTAAAAGGTATTTATTATGAGCACTCGATGACAAATATTTTAAGGCTTTTCCATGGACATATATATAATACTTAACTGACAGAAAACATAGCTAGAAGGAATTTTGGTAGAAGTGTTAGAATTAGTAGGAGTGATATGAGTGAATGTAATATATTTATATAACATTTCTTAGTGTTCTGTGTAAACATACATTATTCTAAATTTTAAATGTTTATATAAGAAAACATGCTTAATATGTTAAGTAAGATTCACATGTATTTTCACACCTAATTATGAGTTCTGGTATGCAATTTAGAGGCTATTACTATTATTCTAATTTTACAGAGTACAAAATTGAAAAAAAAAAAACATTTCTCAAAGTCACAAAATTATATGAAAGATAGGATGCAAACTCTAAATTTTACTATCACAATATGTAGATTCTCCACACCCAATTTCAGCATATTGTAAAGTGTAACAGAACTTGGCAAAGGTGTGTTTTGGTTAGGTTAGAGTTTCCATAGATGAAAGATTAACTTTGGCTTTCGAATTTATTGCACCAGATAACATTTTACCTTTAACATAATAAGGGCTTTTATAAAGCAATGGCTCAGGCTGACCATTATGTCTAGGCATTCTTCTTATTATTGAAAACAAACCAAAAAAAAAAAAAAAATTAAGAAAAATGTTTTTTCAGGGTGCCTACATGGCTCAGCCAGTTAAACATCTAACTCTTAGTTTCGGCTTAGGTCCTGAGCTTAGGTTCCTAAAATCTAACCCTGCGTTTGGCTTAGCACTCAGCATAGAATCTGTTTGTCCCACTCCCTAACCCTCTTTTCCCCCCTACCCTTCCATTTAATTAAATAACCTTTAGAAACAGAAGAAAAGGGGCACCTGGGTGGCTCAGTGGGTTACAGCTTCTGTCTTGGCTCAGGTCATGATCTCAGGGTCCTAGGATCAAGCCCTGCATCAGGCTCCCTGCCAAGCTTCCCCCCCCACCCTGCCTGCCTCTCTGCCTACTTGTGACTTGTCTGTCAAATAAATAAATAAAATCTTAAAAAAAAAGAAGAAATTTTTTTAAGTTCTTATATAAAAAGACTTAATGAAGTAAATAAATCTGTGTGTGTGTGTGTGTGTGTGTGTGTGTGTGTGTGTGTGTGTATTAGTGCTGTGATAAGGTAGACTAAGGGAGCAATGGCAGCATAGCAAAGGATACTAGCTGTACCTCGTTGTTTCAGCAAAATTCTTACTGGGAGAGCACATAAAGATGAGACTGAGAAGTTCAAATCATAAAAGGCTAAGAATTATACAATAAGTGATGATAAACAGACAAATGGAAAAGACTACAAACGATTTGCTATTAAGAATGAAACTCAAGGAAGAAAATATCAACAAATGACTAAATAAATATACTAATCCAGGCCCCTCGAAGGCATAATAAGTACTTAACATGCAATCTAATTTTTCGCTAGGTGATGGGTAGAAAATAATGAGTACTGAAAGCCTTCCAAAGCAGTGTCTACCATTCCTGATTACCAAATCTTTTCAAGAGATGGCCGAGGCATCTACAATGCTTCAGCTCTGCATTATCTAGAATGCTTCAGCTCTGCATGTACAGAAGCAGTAGACAGAAAAACTCTTGTTTTAAGTGGCAAGTGAGGAAGAATGGATGGCTGCTCACTGCCTCCTCACATGTGATCTCAAAGTGGGCATTTCTTCTCTGGGCACTTGGAACAATTTCCAATGGTTTGGCAAAGCCCCATACACAAAACATGCCACACCAACACATGAAATTTGAGACATTCAATCTTTTTCACTGCAGTGTCTCAAACAAACACATCCTGTTAGACAATAGAATCTCCATAAAACATCAGTGAATATTGAATGAATAAGATGAAGGTCAGCTAGTAAGCAGTCATGAAAAATTTGCTTAATTTGGTTATTTTTCAACTGAGTAGGTAAGACCTAGAGCAAAAAGAAAATCATCCTGTACAAGCAAGTTAAACTGTAAAGAACAACATATCAAGCATTACAGTTTCATGTTCAGAGGAAGTTAATATCAGCAGTGGCATTTAGAAAATGTCTGACGTGCTTAAATATTGAGAGCTTATACAGCTCTAAATAATGAAAAAAATAGGAGCTGCATTTCTTTTAGTTTAAAATGGATCCAGATAAAATTAAGGGAAAAGTGGAATTTCCTAATAAAATTCCCAATTGTTGTGAAAACAAGGTCATTCCCCTTCCATAGTATCAAAAGCTTCATATAAATGAAGTTGATAAGTAGTTTATCAGATAGGATAGAGTATGTTGTAGTAACTCATGTACAAAAGTCCAAAAGCTTAGTTGTATTAAAAAAATTATTTTTTAGTAACTTAAAGTCTATTAGTTTAGTAACTTAAAGTCTAAAGTCTAACAGCTTTATCAGCAGTGAGCCAGTGAGCCAGGTTGATGAAGGCTCCACCACACTGCAAAAAACTAAATTGATGATAATATATGACCTTCTCAATTAAAGTAGCAGGGGAAGGGTGGTAGAAAAAAATTAAGTATCAGCAATTAAATTCTTCTTCTCAGAAGTGACATACCTTATTACTACTTACTTTTCATTGTTCATAGTCAGTCATGTGATGATATATAAGTGGCCAAGGAAGGGGAAAGAAGAATAAGTATTGATGATCACTTTTAATGTCTGGAGTTGACAGGTAGATAAATGGATATTGGAAAATCAACCTGAAGGCATCTCAATTTGAAGTGAGAAATTCTGTCGCTTAACTATGAATTCTTTAATCTCTTTGTACAATAAAGAAAAATTGGGAAGACTGACAAAATCAAGACATAAAATCTACCTAGTTATAGTCAATATTCTCCCCCCTGTGATAGGCAGAAAGCTTCCTTGGTTCTAAGACTTATCACAACTTTATCTCAAATTAATTATCCACCCTTGACAAAATTATCCATAGGCAAAATTCTTTTGTCATAGCCAAGATTCACAGTGTCTACTTTAGTGAAAAGTAAGGGTTCATGATTTCCCTCAAGTTCTCAAGTATGCAAATTCTTATATATTCATTAAAAATGATAAAGATAAAGGGAATTAAGAGTACAATTATTTTGATGAGCACCAAGAAATGTGTAGAATTTATTATTCATACTGTACACCTGTAACTAATAACACTATTTAATTACACTTCAGTTTTTATAAAGGACATATAGTTGGAACAAGTTTAACAATTCTAGGATAAAGAATTCCTGTGATTAATAGAAACCAATCCTTTTTTAATTAATCACAATGTTTGACAGTATTAGTATTTATATCAGATAACTATTCTGAAGACGGTCAGCTTTTTATTTCTTATTCTTGTGAGTGTGAGTTGCTTTTAGCCACTGTTCAGTGACTGCCCTAATTAACCATACAATTCTTAATGAAATGCTTTAGAGAACATAAAGAATCTGACAATTTTCTAAAATTGGTATTATTACGAGAAAGGAGTTGAACAAATGTTTTGAAAATTCAGTAATATACCAGTACTTAAAATTCATTCTTATATTTGCATTTGGTGACAACTAGGAATTAAATACCAGTGAAAAGGTCCTATTTAACATTCCTCTAAGGGGTCAACAAGGATCACCTGCTATTTTCTTATAGGGACAATGAAAAAAGTCAAATGAGTGCCTTTAGAGATCTGGAAGAAAATCCATTAAAAAAAAAAAAAAAAAAATTGGGGCCCCTTGCTCAGCAGGGAGCCTATTCCCTTCTTTCTCTCTCTCTCTGCCTGCCCCTCCGTCAACTTGTGATCTCTCTCTGTCAAATAAATAAAAAAAATCTTAAAAAATTAAAAAAAAAAAAAAAAGACATTCAGGAGCACCTGGGTGGCTCAGCCATTAAGCCTCTGCCTTCAGCTCAGGCCATGATCCCAGGGTCCTGGAATCAAGCCCCACATTGGGTTCCAGCCCTGCATTGAGCTCCCTGCTCAGTGGGAAGCCTGCTTCTCCCTCTTCCACAAACCCTGCTTGTGTTCCCTCTCTTGCCGTGCCTCTCTGTCAAATAAATTAAAAAAATCTTAAAATTAAATAACAGTAATAATAATAATAAAGACATTCATTGAAGGAAAAGTAGCAGAAGAAATCCTCCTTGAGGCTAATTTGT
Source organism: Enhydra lutris kenyoni (assembly GCF_002288905.1). NCBI lineage: Eukaryota > Metazoa > Chordata > Mammalia > Carnivora > Mustelidae > Enhydra > Enhydra lutris. Next base: position 13,716,737 of record NW_019154099.1, on the reverse strand, counting down.
CTTGAGTAGTATGTGAGTCATTTAAGCAGTCTGGAAATTCAATGGCTGAATGCTTCACTGGCTCTGCCACCCAGTGGGCAGGGCAGAGCGCATAACTCAGGCAACAATCTACTGGCTGTTAGTGCTATACCTACACATGTGTCTTATACTTTCCTACTGTTAAGTGATTAACCCCATGTACTAGGCTTATTCAGCAGGACTCAAGTGGTTAAACTAATTAAATTGATGATGCCCTACATTAACTTCTACATGAATTCCAGCTGCATTACTCCTTAAGAGGGTCAAGATTCCCATCTGATTTCAGGGGCAAAAGAATGCCTGCTGAACTTCATAAGGAGAGAACAAATGTTGCCTATAGCTCAAAGCTTCCTCTAAAGCTATTTTTACTCATTATTTCAGAATATTGTTTATTAAAGTAATGATAATACCATAACACAAAATGAGTTATTGACTCAAGTCCTTACAATAACTCTTATGGAGCTTATCTACCCAAAGGGGTAACTACCGACTTAGCAATTTTATGATGAATAACCTAGGCCTAGATGTATTCATTCAATAATTCATGTAATTAATTTAATTATTCACTCATTCATTCATACTCATTACATTACCTGCAGGTATTAGTCATATTTAGGAAGAAGGTAAGTAGAATATGAAAAATTGGAACAAATGGAAAAACACTTTATCATTAAAGAAAACCCAAATGTTCCATGGTAAAATTTTAAAACAAAATATTAGAATAAAATGAAAATTTAAAAAACCTGAGAGTAGTCTAAAACATTATTAAGCAATTATTTAAAAAGTGAAAGAGGGGTGCCTGGGTGGCTCAGTGGGTTAAGCCTCTGCCTTTGGTTCAGGTCATGATATCAGGGTCCTGGGATGGAGCCCTACATTGGGCTCTCTGCCCAGCGGGGAGCCCTCTTCTTCCTCTCTCTCCACCTGCTTCTCTGCCTACTTGTGATCTCAGTCTGTCAAATAAATAAATAAAATCTTAAAAAATAAAAAGTGAAAGAAACTTCAACAAATTGTTGTGATTTGGTTCAGCACACATCAACGGGATAACCAAAGTTGTACCAAACATTTTATAGATATAGCGACTTCTACTTCTAAGTAAGCAATTTTGTTTGGGGCAGCAATGTATCCAGTGAAAGAAACAAATGAAGTAGTTCCAAGAATTCAAATTAGCACACACATTAACCACAGTATTTACTCTCGAGAATGTGTAAGTGTCGATGAGGATTGAACTGTAATTTAAAATGAGCATCCAAATTCATTGGTCCAGAAACCTATCCACAAGAATAATGCATCTACCTTTCCAGTACTGTATTAAGTGAAAGGACATGAGGCAAGGGCATTCTTAAACAACAAATTCTGAAGACAGACCAAAGTGTTATGCATATGAAGCAGGCTGTGAGGTCAACGTGCAGAAAATATCACAACATAAGTTAATGCTAACAAATGATACCCTGAAAACTCCTTTTGAAAGTAGCCTTGACAACTAGAGCATCTACAGGCATTACCTCCCACCTGAAACGTCACTTGGTGCTACAGAAGGGGTCTATGATGAAGGAACACATTTGACAGGTAATACAAGATAAATGTGGATTGTAAAAAAAAAGAAAGCCATATTTATCTGTGTTAATATGTAACTGGATTTCTAGGTTTTTTTTTTTTTTAATTTAGAAAGCAGTAACAAAATTTATTTAGATAATATGATTTTTTTTCTGTAATTTTCTATCAAAATATATTACTGAGAAACTTACAGGTCAGAATGCTAAGGAAAAGCTGTGTCTTCATTTAGAATTGCCTAAGAAATTTATTGTTTTAGGTTTGTGTTCTGAGTTTTCCCATTTTCTTTGACTTCCCGTTTCCTCTCCTTTTCTAGCCATTACATGCTCCCCATTGTTCCGCCTCATGTTACTACTTTTACTTTGTCATTTAATTAAATTTTTCCCCAATTCTCAGTGCCTTTCTCTGTAATGAGTGCTTTTACCTTTCTAAATTTTAATACTTCAGCATTATATATCATATTCAGTATGAATTATTCAGCTATCATGCAAAAGGGATAAAATATTAAAATTATCTCACCTCCTTTATGAATCAACTAACAAGATCATCTACTTTATATTATTTTTAACATTTTATAGCAATAACCTAGATCTTATTCCCATTTTACAGAGAAGTTAACCTAACTTAGAAGTAACTCAGAGAGGTCGCTCACTTGTTTAAATCTCAGTAACAAAACCTGAACAAAACTTTTCAATTGATAAATAGTAACATCTGGGTTTATTCTAGGAGGTCTTTGGTCTAGACCTTCTTTCAATTGAACTGATATTTTCCTGAGTACTTCCCAGTTTAGATTACTTTTTCTAACCTCACAGATGTCTTTGCTAACATTTTTCCTGTATGATAGCACTGTTCCCACAAAGGAAAATTAGAGAAATGAAGTGAACTTTTAAAAGCCTTGATCAGGGGCACCTGGGTGGCTCAGTGGGTTAAAGCCTCTGCCTTTGGCTCAGATCATGATCCCGGGGTCCTGCGATCGAGCCCCACATAGGGCTCTCTGCTCAGCAAGGAGCCTGCTTCCCTTTCTCTCTGCCTGCTTCTCTGACTACTTGTGATCTCTGTCTGTCAAATAAATAAATAAAATCTTAAAAAAAAATAAAAATTAAAAAAAAATAAAAGCCTTGATCATGATTTTGACTGTAACAGAAGTCCTATCAAGTAATTCCTATTAATCCTATTAATAAAAGTTTCCTAACCAAAAGCAAGTGCCAACACACAAAGTATTTTGCCAATATTTTTATTTTCAATTATAGATAATAGGACACAGAATCATCTTGGAAAAGTGAGTATGGAAGAAAAACGAAATTTAAAAGTATTGTCACTTTCAGTTTTACTGTCCAGGGTCAGGACCCAATGATTGAAAACTCACTGGGAAGAATTCACTATCAGGAAGTTTACTGTTACATTATCATTCCCATAACCTGAGGAAAATAATTCTGTCTACATACTGTCACTGCTAGTAATAAGTAACTGTGTAACAAATGAGTATTAATGTCCAAAAACACATGCAAACTGTGGGCACAGAGGAAGGATTTGCACCTGGGGTAAACTAAGAGAAGGCAAAACATTCACAATCATGTTAATCCAAGGGCCCGAGACAAACAGGAAAATCTACTTTGTATATACCAGCCAGGAATAAAAAATCAAGCTCAAGTAAGTGGGATTAAAGCGAAGGGAATATGAAAGGCTGAGAACAGAAAAAGGAGCTCCTGAAACATAGCCACAGGATCACTTATGAGCTTACAATCTCAATTGTAGACAAGGGTAAAACTAATGTATAACAAGCCAACTTGGACAGATGTTCAGAAGACAGCACTGATTAAAGGGTACTTGTTTAGCTGAAAAGTTAATTCACTTTGATAGATGAGTACTTCACTGCAAATGAAAATTTCATTTTACTTTATATTAACACCTTCCATAGATAATTTGAAACTAACTAAATCTGATGTTATTTTTTTCTGGAATATTTTCAACAATTCAGAAGGCAATTTTAATTTTAAATGCTCTTCTCCTTGAAGAGGAAAGAGGAAATTAATAAATATACTTTTTCTGTATTTCAGAACAATTAAGCAGTGCTATCTACTCTTTAAATCTTGTGTTCTAGTTCTTTAGGAAACACATACAATACAAACACAATCAAATACAAATACATAATCTAACATATGTTGCAATTCCCTGAATAATACAATGCCCATATTATCCAGCATTTCCTTTGCCTTTTGTTAAGTTAAATTCTGACCTGCAAGTATGAAGTGGGTCAGGCCATAATCTTACCATAAATTAGAATCTGAAATACATTAACAAAGTTATCACCCTTACAGAAATAGTTTACATTTTCTGGCATTGCAAAGAATAGTTATGGTTATGAACAGATAGAAGCACCAATGAATAGGTAGTTTTTAATGAGTCAGATAAAATGTGAAATAAACATGTAATAAAAATCTGTAACTATATAATTTCTGACACAGAGTTGTGTTAATACTAAACTCAAAGTCAATGTTAAGAAAATTAATTTTGGTGAAAATATAAATATGCAATTGTAGTCTTAGCTAAAGTTGTGTTTTTAGTTGTTGCCTAATATTTTCCCCAATAAACTAATAACAGGCCAATCAACAGCACATTTATCAATGATGATACTCCTCAATTATGCAAACCTCAAAAGCAAGAGGAATTCAGGGAGAAGCTAAATAGTTGTGCGATTTACTTATAGTATATCACATACCATAAGTACTCCAACAGTCTTCCTTTCCCTCTCCCTCTTCTTACCACACCCAGAAGAAGTGGTAGAGCATTACCCATCCTGCACTGAATTTAGGTGTGCTGGTCGCTGTGCTGCACCAATCAGCTCTCCCTTCTGGACAAAGGACTGATCTCCTCAGCTGCTGGAATTTCTTCCAGGCAGTGGGCCTCGCCCATCAGCCATCTGTCAGTTATTGCCTCAGCAGAAGACAACTGTCATTGCTTATTCCCTTCAGCTGCTCTTTCTCCTTACCATCTCCAGTGCCATAAACAGTGCCTGACTTGTAGTGGCCACTCAATAATTGCTCATTGAATAAAGAGATATATGTTCATTTTTATTCTACACAAGTGAAATATTCTTTAGATAAATTTCCTCCAGTTATATCATTCTGAAACATGATTGTAGTTGACGAATTGGTAGAATTGTCTCCATGGGTGTTTTCAACTGAAAGGAGAGCTATCATCCTACTTTTTATTGTGTGCCTTACATCGCTGTGTTCTGTCCCCCACAAATAGCAAACATATCTTTATTAATGTGTAAAAAAGGCACCTGGGTGGCTCAGTCATTAAGCATCTGCCTTCAGCCTAGGTCATGATACCAGGGTCCTGGAATGGAGCCCCAAATTGGGCTCCCTGCTGAGTGGGAAGCCTGCTTCTCCCTCTCCCACTCCCCCTGCTTGTGTCCCCTCTCTCTGTCAAATAAATAAATAAAATCTTTAAAAAAACATGTAGGAAAAAGTTACCTTCTGGCCACAGAGTTGAAAGCTTCCCTGTATCACATTCACAACTAATACCTCAAAATTTATTTAAGTTTAAGCTAATTTATACCAAGCTTGCTCAAGTGATTTTGTATCAGTTTGCAATCCTTGAGGTTCATTGACACAGGTGCAGAGGATAAATTCCAAACTTAATGAACTAACACTTTTTGAGCACCTACAATATGACAAGTATGTTTGTTTCTTTAAAAATATATTTCTCCTAATTTCTGCAATAATCTTGCAATGCTGAATATTTATCCCATTTACAGAGGAGGATGAGGATGCTTTGTGAAGGTAAACAAACTCCCATTTCCAAATACAACTCTCTCAACTTAAAGAGTATTTAATCTTGCTAAATACCTCACTAAATTATGCAAACTTAGATGTTTAAAACTCCATTCAGACAAATTTAACTATTGGAATCCCTATCAAGTCAACCTTACCAATGTGTACACCAAGCCATTCATTTATGCAAATATATTTATTTTGCAAATTCAAATTCCATTGAAATGCCCAAAAGAACCTGAGTTAATTGTTAATCTGGTTTTTCCCAATTTACTGTTTTCTGTCAGATATAAATTCCATAAAATTTCAGCATTATTTCTACAGTTATATTTACTTTAGTCACATTGTTTTCTATACTTTAATATAGAGATATGCAGGTCAACCTTGCAGTTGAAAAAAAGTATTACACATCTTAGAGTATTTGCACTCCCAGAAATGTCCAAATTCTGTATAATACTTATGATACTTTATAAAATTCTTACATTTTCGTTTTCCTTCCACATTTCAGATCTAAGCATTATTCAGTTTTTTCTCCCCCAAAGTTTTTCAGTTATTCTATTTCTAACAAATTAAGCATGTGATTTATTTTTTCTTCTTGATAATTCTAACCTCTCCAACTTCTCTTTTAAAATAATTCTGCTATGTTAATTGGTGTTGGCAAAACTTCCAGTTTGATATCAGCTACAAATTTCATTAACATACTGTTTTCTCCATCTTCCAGATCATTAATTAAGTTGTTAAATAAGATCAGCCTTCACACTGATCCCTGTGGCACTCCATTAAATACACTGACATTTTGTTTGTTATACTTCAGTCAGTTTTATATCCACAAGGCTTTGCTTTTATCCAAGTCAATTTGAATTTTTTATCACTACTCCATGACACTCTATGAAATATTTTATTTGCTATTTCTAAGTAGATATATTCCATATCCTTGACATTATTGCCTTCTCTCCAATTATTCTGTGGTAAAGATAGTCTGAAATTATTTTAAAATTGTGGATTTTTAAATTATGATTGCTTTAACATCAAAATCCCCGGATATTCTTTTCTCTTGCTATCTTTGTGATTGTTTTTTGGGTAATGTAAGTTTTTTATTTAATTGTGACTTTTCTGAGATCCCCCATTTTCTTTCAAAAATAAGGTTTCTTTCTAATTCTATATCCCTTTTCAAAAAAAAATTGATTATTTCCTTCTTACAGAAATATTCATGATATCCATCCAGACTCATAGAAGCAAGTTTCATCACAACACCCTTTTGTGTTGAATTTATTGTTTCCCATAATTTCTTTAACCTTTATTTTTCATATCAAATATCTGCTAATTTACCAACAAACTGGTAAGTTGTCTTTTATTATTGATCTTAACAATTTATATTTATTTAAAATAAATTTTAGGTAGATTTAACCATTTCAGTTAAGACTTGGTTGAATTTCTCTTTCATCTTATCCTATGCAGAGAGAGACTATTTAGAAATTGAACTTAGAATTGCCTAATAAAATGGCATTCTATCATTTCCCAAATTTTAAATCTATTTGTATATCTTGAATCTTAGTTATGGTATATGCTTCTACCTTTTAGAAGAAATTAGATAAATTTATTCATTCAATTATTATAATGTATTTTCTTTTATTTGATATTGTATCCCTCATAGAAGCATCTATTATTAAATCAAAAGTAAGAAATGAGTTAATTCATAGTAAACCCTGTAATTTTTTGTCACCATTATACCTGTTTTGTTTTGTTTTGTTTTTTCTAGTTTAAAGACATGTTCCTTGACAATAGTTTTGGCAATGATTTTTTAGATTTGATTCCAAAAGCAAAGGCAACTAAAGCAAAAATAAACAAGTGAACTACATCAAGTTAAAAAGCTTCTGTACAACAAAGGAAATCATCAATAAAATAAAAAGGCAACCTACTGAGTGGAAGAAAATATTTGTAAATCATATATCCAATGAGTAAATTAATATCCAAAATATATTTTAAAAACTCATACAACTGAATAGTAATATATATACATATATATATGATAAAAAATGGGCAGAAGATCCGAATAGATTTCTCCAAAGAAGACCTACAGATGGCAAACAGATGTATGAATAGATGCTCAAAATCACTAATCATCAGAGAACTGCAAATCAAGACCACAATGAGATATCTCCTCACACCTGTGAGAATGGCTAAAATCAATAAGACAAGAAGTAACAAGTGTTGGTGAGAATGTGGAGAAAAGGGAACCTTTATGTACTACTAGTGGGAATGTAAATTGGTACAGCCACTATGGAAAACCATATGGAATTTCCTCAAAAAATTAAAACTAGACTACCTTATGATCCAGCAATTCCATTTTTCGATATTGAGCTGAAGAAATTAGAAACACTAACTGGAAAAGATATATATGCACCCTCATATTCATTGCAGCATCATATACAATAGCCAAGATATGGAAACAACCTAAAATCCCATTGATGGATAAGTAGATAAAGAAACTGACAAACACACATGCATACACACACACACACATGCGCACGCTCACACACACACACACACACACACACAAATACAAGGACTACTACTCATCCATAAAAAGAATGGACGTTTGCCATTTGCAACAACATGGATGGATATTTGAGAGCATTTTGCTAAGTGAAATAAGTCATTGAGAGTAAGATAAATACCATATGATTTCACTTATGTGTGGAATAATACAAAAATTAATAAATCAAAATACAACACAACAAGCAAAAAAACCTGAGCGCATGGATAGAGAGAATAGATTGGTGGCTGCCAGAGGAGAGGGACATAGGGTATGTGAAACAGAAGAAGGGAATCAAAAGATTGGAAGTTATATCAAACTGGGAGTTATAAAATACATAAATCATGAAGATTTAATGCATAGTATGGTAACTATAGTTAATAATAGTCTATTGCATATTTAAAAGTTACTAAGAAAGTAAATGTTAAAAGTTTTCATCACAAGAAAAAAATGTATAACTATGTATGCTGACAGATGGAAACTAGAATTACTGTGGTGATCTTTTCCCAGTGTACAGAAATACCAAATTATTATGTTGTAACCTGAAACTAATATAATGTTATATTTTCATTATACCTCATTAAAAATAAATAAATGCTTGTGGATTACAATATTTTGTGGATTACAACAGTTTGTCATGCCCTAATACATAATCTGCTATGCTTCAAAAAGTGTTCTGGGCACTGAGGATTCCACAATGAATGAGATACAAGTTGCCCTTGACAGGACAGAATAATGTTGATAACTTACCAGAGAAGAATATGAACCAAATAATAATATGGAGTAAACCTTGGTTCTTATAGAACAAATCCCAGAAGAAAAGCAAAGCAGCTTGACTAGCAGAAACGTTCAGAGGCTCCAAAGTTCATGGTATAAGATGTCAGTAGGATGAAGAAAATAGGAAAATCAGCATTCCTGTTGATTAGAATTATGAGTTTCTTCTCCTTCAACTTTCATCCTGCAATTTCCCCAGCTTTCTTCAGGGATAGACATATTTTCTGGAACACCTTCAGCTTGATTTCTCTAGGGGAAGCAAAAAGTGGGTGTGAGGCATAAAATTTTAAAACTGGAAAAAAAAAAATCACCCCAAGAAAAGGAAAACCAAGCTTCCCCTTTTAGCTTGGCTTACAAAATGACTGCAACTCAGACTAATACTTGCAACATTGGAAACACTGGAAACACTGGAAAGTTTATTCCTGGGAAAAACTCAGCTGCCCCAGGGAAGACCTCTAGATACTGATATATATAAAATCAATAGGGGACATTAGGGGGAATCTTTCAATAGTAAAGAGAGACCAAAATAAATAACAGTAGAACTCTGATGAACACAAATAGAAGAAAATAGGAGAAACAAACTAATAAAATCCATTTTATATTTCAGAAATGCAAGAAAATATTCATTTACAAATAACTGTGAGCTATTATAAATACAGAACAAGAAAGGGCTCTTAAAATATAAAAACAGAATAGTAAGAATTTAAAAATATCAAATTATCAAATATGATGGACAAAACTCAAAATGTCCTAGAATTTAAAATAAAACATAACAGTGAGCAAAAAAAGGTAAATAAAAGAGAGAAAAACAAAGAGACAATTAGGAATCACATCTAAGAATCAAATAACAATCATAGGAAAGAGGAAAAGGAAAAAAGAAACTACTGTATTAAAACAAACAAAAAATTTTCCAGTACAGGACACGTCTCTTAGTTAAAAGTTTCCACTGAGTAGCAATCTCAATGTACAATAATGATAATGATAATAATAGCAATTCCAAGTTATCAGTATGAAATTTCTAAACTTGAGGGATTTAGCAAATATCTTAAAGCTTTTAAAGAAAAACATATCAAAATTTGTCACAAACAAATTGTTGAAAATCGGATTTGGCTTGAGTTTTCCAAACACAAAGATGAATGTTAGCACAATGAAAAGAAAAATTTTTGAAATATAATCATAAGTAAGACATTTTCTACATAAAATATTTCCACCTTTATTAGTTTCCTAGTGTTGCATAAGAAATCTCTACAAATTAAGTTGTTTAAAACAATGCAAACATATTCTTTCACAATTTAAGGAGGCCAGCAAACTGCAGTCAAGCTGTCAAGGACACACTCCCTCCTATGGCTCTAGGGTAGAATCCTTGACTCTCCTAATCCTTAGTGGCTGCAGGCATTCCTGGCTTGTCACTGCATGGCTCCAGTCTCTGCTCCCATCTTCACATGGCCTTCTCCCGCAAGTATCTGAGATTTAAGTCTCCATATGCCATCCTCTTACAAGGACATTTGTCATTGAATTTAGGGGCCATATTAAGTCCCAAACGATCTCATCTATAAATCCTTAGTTACATCTGCAAAGACAATTTTTCTAAAAAATAAATAAGGAAAAATAAAACATTCACTAGTTATGGGAATTAGGACAAAGATGTATCTTTTGGGGGCCACTGTTCCTATTCCATTATATCTATCAAACCATTAATAAGGTGCATATATAAAACAAATTCTTTTTATTCAAGAAAGTGCTAGAAAATTGACTTCCCTTACCCTCTTTCTTGGAATCTAATTGAAACTGTGTTGTACCAAACAATGAATTAATCCCAACAAAGTACTGTAAGCTACCTAATAAACAAGAATTGCAAGAGAGGAGAGTGTGGGTTGAAATTCCCAAAATAAAACAACAGTCTAGGGGAGCCTGGTGGCTCAATCCGTTAAGCATTCAACTCTTGATTTCAGCTCAAGTCATGATCTCGGGGTTCTGATATCCAGCCCGGCCTCAGCTCCACACTTAGCTCGGAGTCAGCTTGAGATTCTCTTCTTCACTCTCTGCCCCTTTCCCTGCTTATGTTCTCATTCTCTCTCTCTCTCAAATACATACATACATAAAAATCTTTAAAAAGGCAGACAATTTCATGACATTAGCAGTGCATAGGGCCAGAGTACAAATTGAACTAAAATATAACAGAAAGAGGGGAGGTGAAAGAAAAAATGTGGAAATTACACATTTGAACATTTTGAAACTATTGATAGGTGTATGGTAGATCTGGTGAAATAGCTAAAATAAAAATGTGAATTTTATTAATAAAAAAAGGGCATGAAAAGAAAATTTTAACTCCAGAAAAAATAAATATGTAATAAAGAAAATGTTATATGATATGTTTTAGGTTAGAAAGAACTGAAGATACCCTAGAAAGATACATATTGAGCACTGATTTAACTAACAACCATGATCAAACTTTTACTCAATTTTTACTATGGACCTGTAGCTTCACCTGAGACCACAGAACACTTAATAAAATTGTACAACCTTACAGAGTTCTTAATTAGTTCTATTTCAAGAAACCTATTTTACTGATTATCCCTCTTGTGCATAACATCAAGACATTCACATCAGTTGTGGGTGGTAGCAGGTACACTATGTGTGGTATAATCTGAGAGAAATCTGTTAGTAAGAATTTTAGAGTCCTTGTTACCTTGACAACAACAGGTATGCCCAGCTACTCAGCATGTGTTTCCACAGGATCCCAGGCAATTCCTCAGGTATTAATGATAGTTTGCTTGTTAAACTTGAAATACTGGCTCTTATGTGAAACTGATTATATTCGCCTATACTCTAATATAGTCTATGTTTGCAAGTAGAGGTGTTTTTATCTTAATTATCTTTCCCTTTAATTTCTCACATATTTTAAATTACCTGCTTTGAATAGAGGCAGCATGACTTCTGAGAAGACACATCTAAAATATCTCATATGGCTTGTCAACTTTCAGAAGTGTGTTTGTATGTATATGTGTGTTGTGTGCTTATTTATTTCAGCAACTGATAAAACAGATATTTATATATGGTAAATAAAATTTTATAAATAAATTTGATGGCATCAAAACAAAACCCAATGGTTAATGTCTTTATTTATTTTTAAAGGTTTTATTTATTTATTTGACAAACAGAGATCACAAGCAGGCAGAGAGGCAGGCAGAGAGAGAGAGAAAGGGAGGAAAGCAGGCTCACGACCAAGCAGAGAGCCTGATGCCGGGCTTGATCACAGAACACTGGGATCATGACCTGAGCCGAATGCAGAGGCATTAATCCACTGAGCCACCTAGGTGCCCCGGTTAATGACTTTAAATGAGGGTTTTATTATCGCAGTTCTGCAGATGCTAATTCTCTGTGTGTCTTAGACATTAACAGGTAAAGCAAAGATCTGGAAACACACACACACACACACACACACACACACACAATGACAAGATTGTCAAGATTCTATAACCTCAGTCTGTGTCCAAATCACAACAAATAATTTTTAAAAAAGTGGAAATCAAGCTTCAATATCAGATATATGAGAAAGCTTGGCTCTCTGAAACATGTAATTTCATTACAAATTGCAATATAAAATTTTCTCTCTATTTTGTAAAGTATATTTCTGAAAATCCCTGCTATAGCATAATCATCATGAATAAATTAAACAATTATCAGAAAAAAAATTTGAGGGGTCACAATCTATGAATAAATAAAAACATGTTATTTTCTGTTATTACTTTGTATGGCACAACAGTACACATTATTATTTTAAACAGTTGATTAATAAAAATGTGCACTGTGCATAAACATGGTCACTGTCCAATAGCTATATCTTAGTGTTCAGGTAACCCTTCATCAGAGTTTCACCAGACAGTTTTTTGGTGCTTTATCATGTTTCTGTCATGATAGCCTAGACATTGCTATGTTAGCAAACAGCCCAAAATATAATTGGTTAATGCAACCAAGTTTATTTTTATGTTACATGTCCATCATAATTTGGCAAGGGGATCTCTGCTCATGTTTATCACTCAGTGACTCAGGTGGATAGTGACCCCATCTGCACATGTGATCATGATCACAGAGGCCAGGAAAAACCATCACAACAAAGCAAACTTGGGCTCTGAAAAGTTCTGCCTGGAACTGAGAGATGATGCTTCACATGCTTTGTGGGCCAAAGCAAGTCACATAGCTAAGAGTAAGTTCAAGGGGCATTGGTGTGTAATCCTCCCACAAAGGGGGAACTGACTCTTTGTGAACAAGAATTCAGTTTACCACATCTAGAAAACATACATTCTAATTGCTGTTTTCTCTGATTCTTGTCCTTTCTCAATTTATGTGTTCATTTGATGAATATTTATTGGCACTCTCTATGTACTAGGGAATGTAATTAGCTGGGGTAATATAGAAATAAAAAATGAAAATTATGTTAGGGGAGAGAAACAAATGCATAAGCAAATATAAAATAATTTGTCTTTTTATGATCAAGGCAATTGTTGTATATTTCAGAAAAACGTGAGTACACAGAAATATAGTATAACAGAAGATAGTATTACTGTCTTCATCTTCTAAGAAAGCTTGTGTCCATGAAAATACATTACATTGTGATTTACAACAGCAACAACAAAACCCAAAATTGTTTGAAACAATAAAAGAGACATAGTACCCGATATACAAAGAATGGCCAGGGGGGACATGCTAATGTGCCATGCATATTTGAGTCAAGAGTTCAATAAGACCTCTGAGAATCCAGCTTCTTTTTCTCTTCTACTCTGCCATCTGGGTTCCCTGATTCACCCTATGGTTATAGTTTCTGATAGTGAACAAACAGCTGTAGTAACACCCACTGTACGTCTGGATGTACACCATTTGACCAGGAAAGTAGTAATCATATAACCCTAGAGTTTTCCAGCATATATCTCTTACAATTCTATCAGATTGAGTTAGGTCATGTACCCTTTACAGATTTAATAAGTATTCCTGATGAAATTACATCAGCATGACTAGCTTAGACCTAGATCATAGGAAGAATTTCATTCTCCTAAACCACATAGGCTATATGAAAAAAGGATAGATCTCCAATGAAAATTGAAATAGTTACCAAGAAAAGGGCAGTAATCACTATGGCCAATATACCACAGCAATTTTTGCCTCTGATTTTTATCATGTTATTTTTTTAAAGATCTCTAAATGTATTCCCTATATCTAAGACATATATTTGATTTCTACTAAAAAGCTTCAATCAAAAAGACTTTTAGGGGTTCATGAGTGTCTCAGTTGTTTAAGCGTCTGCCTTTAGTTCACATGATCCTAGGGTCCTGGGATCGAGTCCCATGTTGGGTTCCCTGCTCAGTAGGGAAACTGCTTCTCCCTCTCCTGTCTCCCCTGCTTGCTCTCTCACTCATGCTCTCCTTTCAAATAAATAAAAAAATAAATCTATCTTTAAAACTCAAAACAAAAACAAAAAAACAAAAAAAAGGAGGATTCCTTATTAATACTAACTTTACCACAGATTTAACATTTTCAAATAATTACTGAATTTAGTTTGGAAAGTGGGTTAACCAATTATATTCTATTGCACCATAGATAATAATCATAGTTTTAAGTATATAGCCTTCAGTCTAAAAGAAGGGAAATGCATTTGTTTGGTAATGGAAATATAAAATTAAAATATAAATAATTTTACTTCTACTATGGCTGCATAAGCTAACAGGCTGAGCTCCCCACTAATGAGAAAGATAAGCTCCGGGGGTGGAAGAATACTTGAAGAGCAGGCAAGGTAAAAAAAAAAAAAAAAAAAAAGAAAGAAAGAAAGAAAGAAAACAAACAAACAAACAACCCACAGGCATTTATTTTGTCAGCAAGTGGAGAACTGAAAGAAGGGATCAGCCTAGAGGAAGTTTCCCATTTTTTATGGCTTTGGCTGAGGGAAATCTATGGTCACAGGATGTCATGCAGTGACTAGATTTCTAATAGAAAACTGTAGTGTTTCTAGCCTGAAGAAATAGAAAACAGAGAATGGGGAAGTGTGACTATTGAAATATGAGGTAGGACACTGGAAAGTAGGGAGACACATAAGAACATCAAATTCTGGGGCGCCTGGATGGCTCAGTGGGTTTAAGCCTCTGCCTTCAGCTCAGGTCATGATCTCAGGGTCCTGGGATCAAGCCCCGCATCAGGCTCTCTGCTCAGCAGGGAGCCTGCTTCCCACTCTCTCTCTGCCTGCCTCTCTGCCTGCCTCTCTGGCTACTTGTGATCTCTGTCTGTCAAATAAATAAATAAAATCTTTAAAAAAAAAAAAAAAAGAATACCAAATTCTAATCAAGACCAAAGTTTCCAGCTGAATCCTAACTCTATGAGTTGGTCCAGTTCAAAACAACTTGCAGCTAAGGAAAACAAAAGCAAAACAATAACGGTAATTGATATTTGACCTGCCAACCACCATGAAGACACAGGTATGTAATTTTATTCCAACCAAGTTAACTATTCTGTAAAACAAACTAACAAAATTTTTACATTGTTGTTTACATAATTGGCATTGTCTACAATAGCCAAAATATGGAAATAACTTCTGTATAGTATCCATTGATGGATCAATGGTATGTGTATACACCACATTTTCTTTATTCATTCATGCATTTAGCTAGCTAAATAGTTAATGGAGTATTACTCAGCCATAAAGAAGAATAAAATTTTACCACGCGCAACAACAGGAACAAACCTTGAGGGCATTATGCTAAGAAAAATTAATCAGACAAAGAAAGACAAATACTGTAGAATCTCATGGATGGAGTCTAAAATGAATACCCCAGCAACAAACAAAACAAAACAAAATAATGACCTCACAGGTACAGAGAAGAGATTGATGGTTGTCAAGGTAAGGGGGATGGGGTGGGCAATGTGGGTGAAGGAAGTCAATAGGTATAAACTTCCAGTTATCAAATAAACAGATTATGGGATGCAATGTACAACATAATGACTGTCTAATAGTTATAGTTAATAATTTAGTTAATAATACTGTATTGCATGTTTGAAAATTGCTAAGGAAGTAAACCTTAGAAGTTCTAATCACAAGAAAAAAAAATGGTAACAATGTATGGAATGGGTGTTAACTAGACTTATTATGGAGATCATTTCTCAATATATACAAATCATTATGCTGTATACCTGAAGGTAATATAATGTTATATGGCATTGAAAAAATACTACTTGAAGATACTAAGAAAATAATTCTTCAGAGGACTGTATCAGAATCAAGGGTCTAACATACAAATCAATGATATTCAGTCTTCAGACCAAAATTATGCAACACACACACACATAAACACACAAAAAGCAAATAGTGAAATGTGCTCTAGGGAAATGGCAAAGGTTGTTCCCAAGATGACATAGATATTGAAATGATCAGAAAATGAGTACAAAGCAACTATTAGAATTCAGAAAGGTAGAAAGGTAAGGAAAGCATGCATAATGGATGAAAAGATAGGAAACCCCAACAGAGAAAAAGATTCCATATAATAGAACCAAATGGGAAATTTAAACATTGTTAGCTGTCTGTTAATATGCTTTGTCCAAATTCCTATTAATTTATTTAAATAAGATTAATCAAAGTTATGGTTGCCAGATGGGAGAGGTAGGGGATTGGAAAAAAACAGTGAAGGGGAGTGGGAAATACAGGCTTCCAGTTATGGAAAGAACAGTCATGGGAATAACAGGAAAGCACAGGGAGTATAGTCAATGGTATCGTAATAACATTGTGTGGTGACAGGGGATAGCTATACTTGTGGTTAGCATCACATAATGGATAGAGATGTTGAATCACTAGGTTGCACACCTGAAGATAATATAAAATTGTGTGTCAACAATACTCCAAAAAAAGTTACTTAACTGAGAAATAAACAATCCATGGGGAGGGGGGAGAATAAACTTAATAGATAAAATGAATTTTAAAGACATTAATACCATGAAAAATATATTGTATAGGCTTACTGAGTTTTCAGCAAATGTATATTAAATACTTAATTAAAAACTTTCACTAGACCTAGCTATCTATTCATTTCATCAGTAATTACATTTAGTGATCCATTTAATGTTTGGTCATTTTACACAAATATCTGGAAAACTTTGGCACAAAAAGTATATATTTCTTAAATGATTTCTACTATTTCTAGTCAATGTTTTCTTAAAGAGGAATTTTCTTTCAAAAAGAGCAACTCTCAACTACCTTCTAAATGGGATTAAAATCATATATATTTTTAGAACATTTTTTTCTCTTTTTTTTTATTAATTTTGTTTTTTATAAACATATAATATATTTTTATCCCCAGGGGTACAGGTCTGTGAATCGCCAGGTTTATATACTTCACAGCACTCACCATAGCACATACCCTCCCCAATGTCCATAACCCCACCCCCCCAACCCACCTCCCCCCATCAACCCTCAGTTTGTTTAGAACATTTTTTAAACTTAGTATTCTTTAATTGGTTATTGCTACTGAATCTCTAAGAGCATCTGCAACCACATCAGAGTTTTTAGGAAGCAGAGATGTATATTGTTATCAAATCCTTGTCATTAAGTTGCTCAGCTAGTCTCAGAAAACATTTCTATTGTTTTCTGACTGGGTTTCCCTGTCTTTTAAGCATAATGTGATCATTTCTAACTCCACCTTCTTAACATGGTTATTATGATGAGGAAATAAAATAATGCCTGTAACAACTGTTTGGAAATAGAAGCACTATATAAATAGGAATTCTGAGTACCCATTGACTTGTAGCAGGTTATTTTAACTAACATAATTCTAAAAGAAGAACACTTTATATCATATTCCTTACTAGCTGTCATCTTAAATGTTGTAAAAAGAGTAAAGAGGAATGCCTTATGATGCTCAGCAAATACTGAAGTGTTACAACTGCTCCCTAGATACACAGAAAAAATGTATATGCTTCAGTAAAGAGAAACACAAGTAAGTCTTCCCAGAAAACTCACTATGTTAAGAGTCCAGGCAAATCCAAACGCAGGAAAATCCAGGACATAAGAAACATCTCAAGAAGTTATAAAAAATAAACAAGCAGAAAACTTCAACAAGCAAATGTGAAAGACAACAGCTAACATAGAAAATTTAAAAGAAAAGTGAAGAAAAAGTTGGAACAAATCAACTGAAAATAAGCTCCAGATGAAATAATAATCAATAAGCACACACAATATGCTGGACCAGTCAATCTTGCCACAAGTACACTGGAGAAAATGACCTTGAAGCTTCCAGTTTTAATCTTCTTCTCACCCTGACTCCAAACTTTTTTTTTTTTTCCTTTTCCTTTGGCTAAATAGAAATCTTACTTCATCAAAGGATCACAGCAAGCTTTTATTTAAGAAAGCAGAGCAATAATAACCAACATAAATTTGAATCTCTCTTCTCCAAGTCTTTCCACTAATGTTGGAGAATATACCATATGAAGCCTCTGGTGGGGGGATGAGGGAGGAGGAAACCCACACAACTGGGAAAGAATTGATATCCCTTTTATAACTTTCCAAAATATTGTTGACTGATTATACACCACCACTGCACAGAAAATTGACATTAGGATAAAGAACTCAAAACAATATTATTTCACATGTTTTTCACAATTATTAAAATTAAAAGCATATAAATAGAAGTTAATTTTGTCAATTCAATTTTGAGTAGAATATTAATACTATGAATGTTTTTAATCTTCTTTTGTCATTTTTATTAAGAATACTTGGGAAGACACCTAAATGTATATATAAATATTTTATATTTCTGTTCCACAACAGAAAGAGGAATGAGTTTTGTCTGAGAAACAAAACTCCTAATGAAAATCTTCATTACTTTTCTTCTCTCTTGTCTCAAAATATCAATAAAAATTTCACATAATATGGGGTGGCTGGGTGACTCAATGGGTTAAGCCTCTGCCTTCAGCTCAGGTCACAAACTCAGGGTCCTTGGATCAAGCCTACATCGGGCTCTCTGCTCAGCAAGAAACCTGCCTCCCCCTCTCCCTCTGCCTGTCTCTCTATTTGTGATCTCTCTCTCTCTGTCAAATAAATAAATAAAATCTTTTTAAAAATTACACATAATATACTTGATATTTTATATAGTGTGAGATCATTTTATATCATAGATTGTAGCTTTATTCGAGCCATTCTTTTATATGACCAGAAAAACTATTGATTCAGCAATAATATTTAGAATTGCAAAAAGTACTATCACCAATTATCTATAAATTCAAAAACTCTGTTATGTATAGAATTTATTATATTATCTAAATTAGTTTTTACATATTAGTGATTTTTTAAAGTATTTTCTACACACAAATAAAATAGAGATAAAATATATATAAAATTTCAAATTAAAGATAAAAGTGAAATCCAAATAAAATTAAATAGGTGGCTAAATAGCTACATGTCTAAATGGGACTAAAAGGGGAAAAAAGCTTTTAAAGATAAATATATGGTTGCTTGTCATTTTAAAAAATCGGTTAGTGAACAGTTCAAATAGGGAATAACTTAGCATTGATAAAACTTAAATTTTCCCTTTATATACACACATGGCAGGATGCTCCAAGATTATATAGAAAAGACAACTGCTGCTTCTTTGCTTATAATTTTCTAAGATTTTCTTGGTTGCTCCCAATTCTACACTTTTTTTTTTTATCATTAATCATTCACCTTCTTACCCTGTGTTAACATTTACAGTTATTCCTCTCTTAGAACTTTTGATTTCTTCATATTAGTACTCAAAACCTTATTTAAAAACAATAAGATATTTTATAGAGCTGTGTATTTTCACACTGCTGTCTGCACATGGAATTTATTTGTCATTCAAGTAAATAATTGTTAAGAAAATTTCTAATATTAAAAAACATTATTTTAAATCCCTCATGTTTTCTATATTAATTAGAATTATCTAGATTGGTAAACCTCTCTCTAAAGTTTTGTGTGCTATACACACTGTATCATGAATTTAACAAGGAGAGCACGAAGAATTACTGCTTACATTAGCATCAAAAATTTCCTCATACAACCTCTCAGCCATTCACTAAAATAATTATTAAGAAACATATCCTCATAATCTCAAATGTCCCTCATCCTACACTCTTCTAAAGATACCTCGCAGAAGAGTATAAAGTGATATTTACATAGTTTATGTATGTGATAAGGAACTAGAATTATTATAACCTGGAAATTGTATTCCCAAACAATACCCTGGGCAGAAAACAAAAAGATGAATATCCTGAAAGGAATACATTCTAGGGGTTATAGTTTTATCAATACCCCATTACTCAGCATGGCAGAGATATATGTCAGGGTAGAAAACAAACCTGCATTTCAATTATACCAGTATTGGATGCATGTTACTAAGCACTGAGAAGGGGACTATCAGCTAGGTGTTTGAATTTGTCTTTCAGAAGTGTATCCGAGGATGATATTCTATTAGCACACTAATCTGTTAGCACAATAATGGATAGCCAAGTATTTTTTTTCTGTTGAGAATCCCTGACTATACATTGTTCTTTCTTCAAGATAAGAAAAGTATGAAAGAGAAAGAATATATAAAATCGCAGCACTGGGCTTATGAAAAAGTAAGGCTGAGAGGGGATAAAAAGAAGAAATGGAATATATTAAAGACTAAGGACTATAGAAGAGAGAAAGCATATAACAGAGAAAATTATATTAATATTTCTAATTTTATCAGGATGTAACAGATCATTCTGTAACCTTAGAAGTCCCATATTTCAGGGAAGACTGGGTGGTTCAGTCATTAAGCAAGCCCCCCATCTGACTCCCTGCTCAGTGGAAACCTGCTTCTCCCTCTCACACTCCCCCTGCTTGTTTTTCCTCTCTCGCTGTCTCTCTTCCTGTTAAATAAATAAATAAAGTCTTTAAAAAAGAAAAAAAAAAAGAATTTCCATATTTCAAAAGCATTGGCTTCTTCTACTAAATCTTCACTATTTGCTAAGAGATTTAGTCCTAGACTAAGCATATGACAAATTTCTTCTTTTTGTAACACATAATTTACTTTTTTCTTTTTATAGATTTCCAAAACTAAAAAAGTAAAACTATCAGCCACTTGTCACTTTAAAAGTCAAAATTCACTTTATTTAATGCAAAGGGTAAAAGCTACAATAAGAATTCAATATATCAATCATGTAAGTCAGGGAGAAGATTATAGATCACCTATTCTCATATGTCAAGCAACCATCTTCAAAATTACAGAAAAAAAAACAACAACAACACAGGTATCATAAAATAATGCATTTGGGGTAATTGCCACATATTTTGGTAATTTCTTGCAATATATTTTCCATATACTTCTAAATATTTCTAGAAATATAAAGCTGTCACTCACATATGTCCAATAATAATTAGTCATTGGTCAGTCTGATTAGAGGTTACAACTGATCATTCAATATACACACAGAGACACCTGCAGGAAATATGTCTAGTCCTGGCTATGAAATCTGGATTGCTTCATAAGAGCAGATGGATGTGACTGGGAGTTAAAATTTTACTTATCATCAACAAACAGAAGATGAAGAGAAATCTCTTTAGCTTGTCTAAACTACTGAGTGCCTACCACACAATATTCTATGACTGAGAAATACAGTTTTTATTATTTTATTACATATATCTATTTGACTATTTTCTTGGCTAACTAAGGAAAAGTAGGTTCATGCACAAGCTCTTTTTATGCATATTTCAGTGAGGTATACATTTACAAAACTATCTCTGAGCTTACTATGGCAACAAATTTTTTAAAAAATTAAAAGGGTATAAGAAAATAGAAGACTAAGATGATGGTAATTTTCATCATATAAAGAAGAATTATAATTTTTTAGTAACATTATTAACATTTTAAATCTTTATTGAGGAGGAGGTTTTAGTGTAAAATCAAATCAGCAATATATAGACAAACATAAGCTTTCCTGGTATCAGAGGAAGTAGAAATAAAATAATGATAAAATAACAGAAATGAATACCAAAAGACAAAGTTCCAAGTTAGCAATAATTGCCATTTCTGGAAAACACACTGAAGCAAAAAAAAAAAAAAAAAAATGGATAAAGCTAGTCATCATCATGGTCATCATCATTGGCAGTGGCAGCGAGGTCATCATCAACAACCTTATTCTGTAAAAATCCCTAGTCTGAACACAAAATTTTCCATGCAGGAGGCAATTATTAACAAGAAGCTGATGCCAAAATATCCTCAATGATTTTGAATATAAATATAAATTTTATTAGTAATTATATATATATTTTAAGACTCTGAATCCCAATTTATTATATTATATATATTATATACTGTCATATTATATATATTATAAAATATGAATACATTTTACATTTTAAAATAGAAACTTTAAAACTCTATAAACTCTATTTTATAGACATAAAATTCTAATTACTTACAAAGAAGCAAGCCCCAGATGGACTCCTAACATTCTATATATATGATTTAATATATGTATGTATATATACACATATAACATTTGTAAATACATATGTATATTTGTGTGTATACACACATATATATATACACTGCAGTATATTATCTACACGACTCAGATGATAAACATTTAAGATACCAATTAGTTCCCATTTCATTCAAATTTGTTTTAATTCATAAAGACAAAATATTCATAGTTACAGGAGGATTTAAAATATATCACAGTTGGTTTACAGGATATTGAATCAAGAGAAGGAGTTAAGATGGCAGAGTAGCAGGAGGACCTTATGCTTGCTTTGTCCTTTGAACACAGTTAGGTAATTACCAAATCATTCTGAACACCCAGGAAATTGATCTGAGGACTGAGAGATCAAATTGCATAAATAAGAGTGAGAAAAGAGGCCACACTGTGGAAAGTAGGAGGTGTGGTGATGTGATTTAGGGGACAAAAGAATCATGGGTGTGTCAGAGGGCAGGAAGCCCTGGTCATGGAAACAGAAGAGAGAAAGAGAAAGTGAGAGAGAGAGAGGAATATAAAGCTGAATGCAGGGGACTGCACAAGAAACACACTTTGCCAAAGCCATCAGCTGGAAAAAAAGGAGATGCTGGTTATTGCAAATTTTTACAAGCAGAGGAGATAAAAGTCTGTAGTTTTAGAAGTCTGCACCATTGCCAGGATCAAGTCTGATGAGCATAGCAGTGCTCCCATGGAGAAGGAGTGGACAGTGTGCTCTGGGTCTTAACAGGAGAGACATTTACCCTTCTTACAGTGCATTTAGGAGAGGTAGCACTGCCTCTCAGGGGACAAAAGAGCCAGTAGGCACCATTCAGCTGTCCCATTAATTAGCAGATGAGCAGAGATGCCTGTTGAGGGCAGCTAACCTGGAAGCCAGTTTTTTGTAGTGCTTTACAATAAATTCAAAGTCCCTGCACATTCAAACAGTTGTTTTCTGGTACAAACTGGTACCAGCCACAGAGCTGTGGGACCCTCCCCAGAGGATCAGCATGGGTCTGCACTGTACCATCTTCCTAAAATTTGGAGTTGTGGAACCCAGATGCATGCCTGAGATAAAACACAAGAGCACTATACCATTGCTGGGTGGGCAGACAGCATGGATGCAGGCTGAAGACAGGGATTTGACAGAAGGCTGGGACACAAGCTCTTCTATGAGTTTCCTGAACAGCAGCAGGCACAAACTCCCCTGTCCAGGAAGAGAGCAGGCCATCACGATTTTTCACCCCTCCCATCAGCATGGATGGACTTTGGTAAACAGCACAGTGCGCACATTAGAGGCTCAAACCACTTACACCAAGTTCTGGTCCTTGCACTCCATAGGTGGCTTTTTTAGTAGGGCATGTGTAATTGAGAATCATAGCAGCAGAAGGCCCCTCCCATAGAAGACCAGCACAACACCCCCCACCCCCAACTATGAGGTCCACTGATCATACAGTGCTGCAGAGCTTTAGCTCTAGCGGAAATAGGACCAGGCATAGGCTTTCCTGATACACAAAAAACAAAGACCTAGACAAAATGCCAAGATGAAAGAATTCACCCCAAAAGAAAGGACAAAAAGAGGTCATGACCAGGAAGTTAAAATAGATATAAGCAATATGTCTAAACTAGAATCTAAAACAACAATCATAAGGATAGAGCTGGGCTTGAGAAAAGCATTGAAGAAACCAAAGAGACCCTAACTGCTGAGACAAAAGACCTAGAAACTATGCAGGCCAAAATAAAAAATGCTATAACTGAGAGGCAAAACTGACTGAATGTAATGACTACAAGGACAGAAGAAGTAGAGGAATGAATGAGTGACATAGAAGATAAAGTTATGGAAAATAATGAAGTTAAAAAGAATAGGAAAAGAAAATTATTGGATCATGAATGTAGACTTAGAGAACTCAGCGACTCCATAAAGCCTAATAACATTTGTATCAGAATGAAAAGAAGAGGGGTACTGGGTGCCTTAGTCATAAGTGGCTGCTGTTGGCTCAGGTTATGAGCCCAGGGACCTGGGATCAAGCCCTGCATCAGCCTCCCTGCCCAGCAGGAAGCCTGCTTCTCCCTCTCCCACTTCCCCTGCTTATGTTCCCTCTCTCACTGTGTCTCTCTCAGTCAAATAAATAAAATTTAAGAAAAAATAAAGAAGACAATGAATAGAACGGAAAAGGGGCAGAACATTTATTTGAGAAACTTATAGCTGAAAACTTCCCTAATATAGGAAATAAACAGACATCCAAATGCAGGAGGCACAGAGAACTGTCATCAAAATCAACAAAAGCCAGTCAAAACCAAGATATGTCATAGTAAATTTGCAAAGTACAGTGATAAGGAAATAATCCTGAAAGGAGCAACAGACAAGAAATCCCTAACATATGAGGGAAGACAAATCAGGTTAAGCAGATCTCTTCACAAAAACTTGGCAGGCCCAAAGTAAATGGCATGATATATTCAGTGTGCTGAATGGGTAAAATATGTAGCCGAGAATACTTTATCCAGCAAAGCTGTCATTCAAAATAGAAGGAGAGATAAAAAATTTCCCAAACAAAAACTGAAGGAGGTTTGACCACTAAGTCAGCACTGCAAGAAATATTAAAGTGGACCCTTTGAGTGGGAAAGAAAGATGAAAAGCAACAAAGACTAGAAAGAAACAGAGAAAATCTCCAGAAAACAAAGACTTTACAGGCAGTACAATGGCAGTAAATTCATCTCTTTCAATAATCACTCTGAATGTAAATGACTAAATGCCCCAATCAAAAGACACAGGTTAGCAGAATGGATAAAAACAAGACATATCAATATGTTGCTTAAAGAAACTATTTTAGACCTATGTCACCTCCAGATTGAAAGTGAGGGAATGGAGAACCATCTATCATACTAATGAATATCAAAAGAAAGCCATTCATATATCAAAGATTTTAAACCAAAGACTCTAAGAAGAGATGAAGACATGCACTATATCATAATAAAGGGGTCTATCCAACAAGAAGATCTAACAATTATAAATATTTATGTCCCCAACTTGGGAAGACCCAAATATAGAAATCAATTAATAGCAAACATAAGGACATTCATTAATAATACAATAATAGTAGGAGACTTTAACACCCCACTCACAGCAATAGAGAGATTATCAAAGTAGAAAATTAACAAAGAAACAATGACTTTGAATGATAACACTGGACCATATGTACTTAACAGGTATATTCTGAACATTTCATCCTAAAATAGCACAATATACGTTCTTTTTGAATGCACCTGGAAAAGGTCACATACTGGGTCACAAACCAGGCCTCAATAGGTACCAAAAGATTGAGATCAGACTATGTGTATCTTCAAACCACAATGCTATCAAACTTGAAGTCAACCACAGGACAAAATTTGGAAAGAACACATGGAGGTTAAAGAACATCCTACAAAAGAATAAATGAGTTAGTTAGGAAATTAAAGAAATTAGAAACTACAGGGAAGCAAATGAAAATGAAGGCACAATTGTCCAGAAACAACAGCAAAGGCAGTCATAAGGTAGGAATGTAGTGCAAGATGGGCCTACCTTAAGAAGCAAGAAAAGTCTCAAATACACAAGGGAGCTAGAAAAGGGAGAGTAAATGAAGCATAAAACCAGCAGAAGAAGGGAACTAATAAAATTAGAGCAGAAATAAGTGATACAGAAAAAAATAGGATAGATCAATGAAACTAAGCATTTATTATTCTTTGAAAGAATTAATAAAATTGGTAAACCCCTAGCTGAATTTATCAAAAAGAGAAGAGAA
This sequence comes from Enhydra lutris kenyoni, assembly GCF_002288905.1. Taxonomy (NCBI): domain Eukaryota; kingdom Metazoa; phylum Chordata; class Mammalia; order Carnivora; family Mustelidae; genus Enhydra; species Enhydra lutris. The sequence goes on along the minus strand of NW_019154099.1, from coordinate 13,690,830 downwards.
AGGACCCAAATAAATAAAATCATGAATGAAAAAGGAGAGATCACAACCGACACCACAAAAACACAAACAATTATAAGAGAATATCACGAAAAATCATATGCCAAAGAAATGGGTAATATGAAAGAAATGGATGAATTCCTGAAAACATATAAACTACCAAAACTGAAACAGGAAGAAATAGAAAATTTGAATGGATCCATAATCACCAAAGAAACTGAATCAGTATCAAAAATCTCCCAACAGGGACATCTGGTTGGTTCAATGAGTTAAGTCTCTGCCTTCGGCTCAGGTCATGATCTCAGGGTCCTGGAATCAAGCCCCCATTGAGGTCTCTGCTCAGCAGGGGGCCTGCTTTGCTTTCTCTCTCTTCCTGCCTCTCTGCCTACTTATGATTTCTCTCTGTCAAATAAATAAATAAAATCTTCAAAAAAAAAAAATTCCCAACAAACAAAAGTCCAGAGCTAGATGGCTTCCCATGGGAATTCTACCAGACATTTAAAGAAGAATTAATATCTATTTCTCTCAAACTGTTCCAAAAAATAGAATTGAAGGAAAACTTCCAAGCTCATTCTACAAAGCCAGCATTAATTGTTTCCAAAACCAAAGACCCTGTTAAAAAGGAGAAATACAGGCCAATATCCCTTATGAACATGGATGCAAAAATTCTGAATAAGATACTAGCAAATGGAATCTAAAAGTACATTAAAAGAGTTATTCACCATGATCAAATGGAATTTATTCTCTGGTTCAATATTTGCAAATCAATCAACACAATACACCACATTAATAAAAGAAAGGATAAGAACCATATGATCCTCTCAACAGATGCAGAAAAAGCATTTGAAAAAATACAGCTTCCATTCTTGATTAAAAAAAAAAAAAAAAAGCCCGTAACAAAGTAGGGATACAGAGGACAATCCTCAACATCATAAGACTGCATATAAAAGATCCACAGCTAATATCATCCTCAGTGGGGGAAAAACTGACAGCTTTCCCTCTATGGTCAGAAACAAAACAGGGATATCCACTCTCATAATTGTTATTTAACATAGTACTGAAAGTTCTAGCCTCAGCAATAAGACAACAAAAAGAAATAAAAGGCATCTAAACCAGCAAGGAAGAAGTCAAACTTTCACTATTTACACACGATATGGTAGAACTGATACATGAATTCAGCAAAGCTACAGGATATAAAATCAATGCAGGGAAATCTGTAGCATTTCTGTACACTAATAATGAAGTAGAAGAAAGAGAAATTAAGAAATCAATCTCATTTACAATTGCACCCAAAACCGTAAGATACTTAGGAATAAAACTAACCAAAGAGGTAAAAGATAGGTACTTTGAAAACTATAAAATATTTATGAAAGAAACTCAAGATGACAAAAAGAATTGGAAAAACATTCCATGCCCTTGGATTGGAAGAACAAATATTGTTAAAATGTCTATACTACCCAAATCAATCTACACATTTAATGTAATCCATATCAAAATACCACCAGTATTATTCACAGAGCTAGAACAAAGAATCCTAAAATTTATAGGGAGACACAAAGGACCCTGAATAGTCAAAGCAATCCTGAAAGAGGAAAACAAGCTGGGGAGGCATCATGATTCTAGACTTCAAGCTAAACTACAAGCTTGTAGTCAACAAGATATTATGGTACTGACACAAAAACAGACACATAGATCTATGGGACAGAATAGAAAATGGAGAAATGGACCCACAACTGTATAGTCAACTAATCTTTGACAAAGCAGGAAAGAATAACCAATGGAAAAAAGACAGTCTCTTCAGCAATGGTGTTAAGAAACTCTTCAACCAACATTCAGAAGAATGAAATTGGACCACGTTTTTACACCACACATAAAAATAAATTCAAAATAGATGAAAGACCTAAATGTGAGACAAGAAACCATCAAAATCCTAGAGGAGAACACAAGTAGCAACCTCTTTGACATGGCCTTAGTAACTTCTTACTAGACACATTTCCAGAGGCAAGGGAAACAAAAGCAAAAATGAACTACTGGGACTTCATCAAGACAAAACTTCTGCACAGAAGAGGAACAATCAACTAAACTAAATGACTACATACTGAATGGGAGAAAAGTTGCAAATACCCACATGATATATGGAATTAAATGTATGTATGCATATCTTGTATATCCTATATATGCATGTACTTACATACAGATTTTGTGTATGTTAAAATAAAAAGGAAAATGTCTCTTTTTAAGTATCCACTGAATAAATTTCTTGATGTGCATATACTTTATTTTTTTGCTCAGTTGGGTGTCAGCTTCTCCCTCTGCCTTCCCCCCTCCCTACCACTTGTGCTCAATCTCTCTCAAATAAATAAAATCTTTTTTAAAAAAAGATACAAAAATACTGATTCAAAGGGGTACATGCATCCTGATGTTTATAGCAGCATTATCAACAATAGCCAAAGAGCCCAAATGTCCATCAACTGATGAATGGATAAAGAAGATACACAATACTACTCATCCATCAAAAAGAATGAAATCTTTCCATTTGCAATGATGTGGTTGGAGCTAGAGTGTATTATGCTAAGTAAAACAAGGAAGTCAGAGGAAAACAAATACTATATGATTTCAATCATATGTGGAATTTAAGAATGAAAACAGATGAACATAGAGGCAAGGAAAAAAAAGAGGGAAGCAAACCATAAGAGACTCTCAACTACAGAGAACAAACTGAGAGTTGATGGAGGGGAGGTGGACAGTTATGGGCTCAATGGATGATAGATATTAAGGAGGGAACTTGTGTTGAGCGCTGGGTGTTATATAGATAAGTGATGAATCACTAAACTCTACTCTGAAACCAGTATTACACCATATGTCTTTCTTTAAAGATTTTATTCATTTATGTGAGAAAGCAAGTGAGAGAGAGCAAGCCAGAGAGCATGAGCAGGGAGAGGGGTAGACTCCCCACTGAATGGGGGACTGACATGGGGCTCTATCCCAAGACCCTGGGATCAGGACCTGAGCCAAAAGCAGATGCTTAAACCAACTGAGCTTCCCAGGTGCCCCTACTCTGTATGTTAAGTAACTCAAATTTAAATAAAAATTTGAAACAAAAAATAGAATAAAATATAGAAATAAAAATAAATAAGAGATATTTAATCAGCAGCTAAGTTTAACATGTGTCTTTTACTTAAAATTAATAAATAACAAATATTTACTGAAAGCTGAAAACATCCCAAGTATTGTAATCACTGTGGATTTTCTTATCCAATGATATCTTAAAAATAACCTAAGGAATTAGGCACTATGTCATCTATTGATAGTTTCTTAAAATGCTTCAATAGTGGAAAATAAAACAGAAGAAATATTATTAACTAAAAAATAGTAAGCATAGGGGCGCCTGGGTGGCTCAGTGGGTTAAAGCCTCTGCCTTCGGCTCCGGTCATGATCGAAAAAAAAAATTTTTTTTTTTTTTTGGTGGAAGCTGCATTTTATTTGAAAATCCACCCATTTTTGCTAACATACATTTTAATATTGTAAACAAAAATAGAATCTGCAGAGACAATGCAACAAGTATGCTTAAACTCATGTATAGAATTGCTTTCCTACAAGAACTGTCCTTCTTAAGGCCCCTCTCAACCAAAACGTTGAGATGTATTTACACAAAGCACCGATCAACAGTGCAGTTTAATTCTTCCTTAACTAAACTCTTGGCTAGACATTAACTTTAAAGATACTATTTCCTCTTATTTAAAAGGTACATGATCATAACATGGCATGAGCCAAATAAAAGGTTTCAAGGATTTTGTCCCCTCCCCTCCCCCCTTAACACCTCCTAGAGTTTTACTGAAAAGAAGGAAAGTCTTGAAGTGAAAGCAATTTCGCATCAGGCTCTCTGCTCCGCGGGGAGCCTGCTTCCTCCTCTCTCTCTGCCTGCTTCTCTGCCTACTTGTGATCTCTGTCTGTCAAATAAATAAATAAAATCCTAAAAAAAAATAGTAAGCATATAATATCCCAATTGTGTAAATATAATGAAAGCTAGTACAAAAAAGTAAAGGAACTAAAAACACCAAGTTTTATTTATCAACAAAAAGATGGTGAATTTAGCACAGAGCATGACCTTGTCTGTATCCCATATAGTTTAATATTTTATATTGTTTTTATCATTTTATATTATTCATATTTGTTACAATTTTCATTATTCTTTTTAACTGACATTTCTTAAAGGCAGCTTTAAAGTTACAAAGTACTTTATTTCTCATTTAAATGCTTATTCAAATATCAACTGAATAAAATGACTTGGAGATGCTATTTTATTATTTCTACCATATGAAATATGTTATTTTAAAATTATGAGATGGTCTTTCAAAATATATTCAATAGATACTAAAAAGTAGACAGTTTCCTTTTTTTGTAACATACACAAATATGTGTGGTGTATATATGCACATACATGATATATAATATATGCATACACACTTTCAATTGCATATATCAGGTAGGTATTTGCAACCTTTACGAAAATTTGAGTAGTAAAAGTAATGGAAAGCAAAAATTCAGCATATTTTACTAATCTGTTAACTGTCTTCAAGAAGACAAAAATATATTTTAGCTATGTACTTTTCATGCACTTTCTAAAGATTTTAATAAAAAATAAATTGATCTTGAAAGAATATCATAAGGTAAAAGATATAAAAAGATACAAAAGATACATGCATTTCAATGGGATATTATTGGTTTCATTTACAATGTTGAATAAACAAATCACCTTAACAATTAAATTTTCCAGATAAGATATTGAATATTCTTGAAGGATAGAATAATATTTATAATATGAAATTATTTTTACATAACATTTGAAGAAATAATTTGAAATGAAGGTGTTATTCTAGCTGGTGGGTAAATCAATGTGTATATATACCATTCAGTCATATATTCATTTATATTTATATGTACATAAATACAAATACGTGTGCATATATACATGTATACACACATGCACATATAAAAACATACATATTTTTTCCTACAACAGTACTTTAACAGTGACAGTAAAACAATTTATATTTTTTAATAAGTGAGTCAACATTATGTTAACACAGGTAAGAAAAAGTTTTTTCATTCATTAAGCATGGGTATCAATGGTTATAACCCCTTTGAAAAGAAAGCACATTAATGATATAACAAACACATGTTCTTGTCTCAATAAATAAATTTGTCAAACTTAAAAAACAACAGCAACTTTGTGTATGTGTCAATCATTTTAACATGAGGATGCATGCTAATATAGATTTCAAGTGGCTTAAGGAAGACAACAATAAGTCATTTGAAAATTAAAATATTCAGATTTTGGCAGTTTCACATGACTAGAGTTTTTTGGTACTCATTTATCTTATAAAAAAATTATGCAAGTATTTATTAATTCCTTATTCTGTAAAAGTGGACAACTTTCTGATAATTTTTCTTGGAGACACATATTCAGATTTCTCAGTACTTACTATATTTTATGATAGAAACCAAGAAAATTTTAAATGTTTTCTTTCCTAAACTTTCAGCTACTGCATGATGTTGTGAAACTACTACTTCCAATGAATCAGTTATTTTAATCACAATAAAACATTCAGCATATCTAAGTAACAGATTTATGGAATAAAAAAATTTAAATTGATATGAATAATAGCACAGTACTGTACCAGACATCTAAAAATGTTTTATTCTTCTAGGCAAATTACATTCAGAAAGAAGGAAATCAGACCTATAATACATATTAGCAAACAAGATTCACAATATCTATTGAAGTTTTTTCCTTTAAAATCTGGATCTACTCTATCATTTTCTTTAGAATTCAACAATCATAACATCCCCTGCATATTTTTATCTCTTCTATTTTTCCTACTGCATTTATCTCTTATTTTTCTTGAAAAACATTAAAGTTGATCATTGTATGTTTGTTTTGATTTGATTTACTCTGATGTTTCAATTCAACTGGAAAATATGTTAAAACATTAATAATACTGAGGAAAATAGTACTTATATTTAGATTCTGACCCTCAATTGAAAGTTCCATATTAAATTATGAGTTTCATGAAAATCTAGCAAAATGACAAATTTTCTTGATTCTTAAAGGAAAATAAAAGGCAAAGGGCCTACACTTAATCACTGTTTATCAAATATTTTATTCAGCTGATATAAATAAATTTTATATTTTATTTTGTATGTAGCTCATTCAATAAATAAAATCTAAACAATTACTCTTTCACAGTCAGTTTAAGAGCAAAGCTCTTAACTGTATGAGTAAACAATAACAAAATAGACTCACAAACAAAAATACCAGAATTACTATATTTATGAAGATTATAATGGATATGTATATAAAATCACAGTAAATTTCTCTCAGAGAAATTGTAATAGTTACAGATAAAGAATGCTGAATACATTATTGGTCAGTTCTATATAATTTACCATTAATATATTTAATGATAGTAATTCTATTATGTCAAATAGTCATTTGAGTTTACTAAAATCTGAAAATGAAAGAAAAACAGTTTACATTTTCATGGATATAAGGATAAGAATCCTATGTGGCCCATTTGAATGTGCTCCATCTCTCATTTACCTTTTTGGCTAAATTAATTTTTAAATAATGTATTTTTTCCCTAAAATCCATGGGAATTCTGCAGACTTCATATAAATCAGATTTTTAGTGGTTAAAAGTTAAAGGCTGCTTCTGAAGCTTGTGATGATGTGATCTTTAAGTCATTCATCCATGATAAAGGGATAGAAAGGGAGCCTAGGAGCATTTTTGTGTTCATTCTGCAAAGGTTGTGTTCAAAGACAAATTGAAGTTATTCAGAGTCTCAGTATGAATGCTCTAAGCTTCAGTTAAAAGGTTATTCTGAGTTCTCAACTTAAAACTGAGGTCAATTAATATCAAAAATGACACTAATTTTCAGAATATAAAATATGTTTTTAAAATAGAATGTTACCCAACACAAAATAAAGCCAGAAATTATCTTCTATAGATACCAAGCATTGAAATCATTATTCTTTTTTAATACACCTATCTTTATTTTGAATATTTTTTTTGTTCAGATAACTTGTTCAAATATCACATCTGAATAATCAGCTTAATAGTTCAACCTATCCAAAGGCCATTTAAAAACGTATATTAGGGGCGCCTGGGTGGCTCAGTGGGTTAAGCCTCTGCCTTCGGCTCAGGTCATGATCTCAGGGTCCTGGGATCGAGCCCCGCATCGGGCTCTCTGCTCAGCGGGGAGCCTGTTTCCTCCTCTCTCTGCCTGCCTGTCTGCCTACTTGTGATCTCTGTCAAGTAAATGAATGAAATCTTTAAAAAAAAAAAAAAAAGTATATTACCCAAGCTTATATCTAATGGAAAAACAGTGCAACTTGTGCCAGGAATAAGCAAATATGAAACTGGCTTCATGAAGCCAATTTCAAGTTATGCGAAGATGATGGCCATTGGAAAATAAAAGACCATGGTTTTATGCAGGTTTCTCAACTTGAAATATTTGTGACCTTAAGCAAGTAATTTAAAAGTTTTGTGAAACATAATTTCTCCCATTAGAATAAACTATAATAAATAAAATTATGTAATGGATGTGATACTGGATTCCTCAAATACCATCCTTAAAATCTGTTGAATGAGCAAAATAATTTATTGGACCTATTTCAGTGTGGTGAGTTCCATTTTGACAGAAATTTAGAAGCATCTCTATGTGGGAAATTAGAAGATGATCTTTCTAAAGAATTTTAGAACCTGGAGTTGGTACTTTTAAGGAGGACCTTACAAGGAAGGGGACTAGATGAAGTTGGTCACAATTTATGACAATAATTTTATATTGGTGCTCATAGCATGGCAAGCATCTTGAAGAGAAAGAGGTTAATCTTGGTAAGTATTTTTTTTTTAATTTGTTTGCAGTCTTCTTTCACAAGCACATATTTATTGAAGCAGGCAGCCAAGTTAATTTTTAATTTTGTAACACAGGGACAAAGAGAACACCTAGTCTTAAGTAATATTGTTTTTTATATTTTATTGGTTTGAGGGATAATTAAATGATTTCACATATACCAAGCAACTGTCATAATGACTGGTCCATAAGAGATAGTTACTAAATATTACTTTCCTCTCTTAAACCCCAACACAATACTGACCTATAGTGTTTAGAATCTTGAGTTTGAATTTACTATCAACCACCCATGTATCAACCATTACATTTTACACACACACACACACACACACATAATTATTAATTATTTTTCTGATTTGACTTTCTCACCTGGGAAATGCAGATTATAATTCTCTAATTATCTTAAGGCAGTAAAAATCTAGTTCACACAGAAACACACATTAACCCTGATAAAGAAACCCAGTGTTATTATTTGTCAGGAAAGGAATATCACCTTATATAATGCCATAAGTAATTTCACTATGTTATGAGAAAATTATTACAGTCCTCCACTAGTTTTTCTCCTGCGTAAAAAATATATACAGAGCTCTTTCCTATCTTTGAAGAGCCTGATATAGTTACTATCGAGGCCATTCTTTCTGGTCATCCCCATACCTGCTAGCTAGATGCTATGCCTCTGACACTGGTTTCCTGCACTTAAACCCTTCAAGCTCTAGATTTGTGGTATTATCTTTTTAGATTATGTTTCACAAGTTTAAGGAGACTTTTTCTTATGTGTTCCTTTGTTTGCTATGTTGCTGTCCTAGTCTGCCTGGCTTTCAAACTGCTAATATTAGTACTTCCTTTTAATATCACTCTTCGGTTTATATTTTGTTTTACATAACAATTGACAAATACATGTGCTGTATTCTTACAGTATCAGTTATTCTGAGCAAAACTCTTTGCTATCATTGTTTTTGATGCCTGCCATTCAGCTCAACCAGACTTCTGGTCTTCTTTCACATAGTTTATTCAATACTGCCACATTCAAGGGATCTTTACCTCTACCTAAATACCAAGGAGAATCCTCAATATGACAAAAACAGTTTCACCAAGGAAACTGTGTTCGGGTGTTATTTAGAAAATTATATCAGCAACCACTCTACCAGAAGAAACTTACACAAAATATAAAACTGTGAATTCATATTTCCAAATTTAACATATACTTTTTTTATATACTTGTCCTGCTCTTGTATATCTATGTCTACATAGTACAATTAGACTAGAAGAAATATAATGCACTGAAGACTCACTGGTTTATTTGTAAAATTTCTTCCCTTCATTCAGGTTTCTCTTTATTCAAGAAACTCTGTTGAGTGGTTACTATTAGAGAAAACTTTATGTAAACGCTTCAAATATGATCTTTGAAATGCCTCCATTTGCTGGCTGTGTGACCTTGAGCAAGTTGCATTTCTTTGGTTTCTCAGTTTCCTCATTAGTAATAGTGAATTGATACTAATACATTTGTAGAGTTGTAAAAAAGGACTAAAGGATTTAATATAAATAAAGTGCCTTGGGCAATACCTGGCTTATTATGAGCCAGTCATAAGTTTATGCTATTATTACTGTCATTATTTCAGTGAGGAACCCCGCTCCTGTCTGAAAACCCATCTGTGATTTTCAAGCCCAAACACAGACAGTTAGAAAGGCTTTGCCTTGCAGACCTTAAGGGGAAAGCTGTTCTCCCCACACCAGACTCAATGAACAGCCACTGCACTTCAGTCTCTGAAGGGAGTTGGAGTCAGGACTCAGGGACTCCTGGCCAGTCATGCTCTTTCCCTCACTCCTAGCTCTGGTGCCATCATTTCCTAGGTCTGTCGTTCTCTCTCTCTCTCCCTGAGGTCTTGTGCAGAGGTCTTTTTAAAGTACCTTTCCTCAAGTACTTCTTGTGGACAGAGAAAGAGGAAAACTTGAAGGTGCTTTTCTACTCTCACTCAATACCCAGAACTTTTAAACTCTTAACCTCTCTGCTCTCCTCCCCCTGACTTAGATTCCATAAAATGACCAACCTTTTTCTTCAAGACTCCCTTTATCCATGAGATGACTGCCACATCTGAGATGGCACACCTTACCTTCCACTGTTTTCCATTCTGTGCAGAAAAATTAAACAAGGGAGACTCAGTGCTTTCTCAGGTTTTAGACTTGCTTATACCATCACCCTCATGATTAAAAGTTTATCTCTTTTAATTTTAGCTTTTTGCTTTAATCAGCTCCTCTGCACCTGGCAGCTCAGCTCTCTATTCCAGTTCTGTTGAGCTCCTGACATATGGGTGATTCCCTTTATTTAAATGTTAGCAATTCTGTTCTGAAACTCATAAGTGTTTGATTGCTGTAAGATCCATCCCAAAGCAAATGGCAGTATAGTTCACTTCTTTAGATCTTAACCAACTAAAGTAGTTAAAAAATACTGGAGCACCAGGAATCTCAAAAACAGAAAATCCAATGTAGTATTATAAAACTGTTGATAATTGTAGACAGACTCAAGAATTTGTATTCTAAACATCATTTACAACAAGAATAGAAAATGTTCTTCAATAAGTCGTCAACTTAAAATAAGCTCATACTTCATTTAAGAAAATACAAACAATAAAATAAAATGTTAGCCCCAGTTTTAAAAACAAATTGATGGACGTTTCTAGAAAAATAAGAATTTTTAAAAATTACCTATTGAGCAGTAACACACAGTAATTAACACTATGGTTCTAGAGTGTAACTGTCAAGGTTCAAATATCTTTCTGGCACTTTGAGACTTCAGCAAAGTCACATCTTCCTCTTCTCTTATGATTATTTCAACCTGGAATAGCCTTTATCTAGGGTACAGCTTTAAATGTTACTCAACTCAGTGACATACAGATCTTTGTCTCATGCAGAAACTTTGTTTCCAGTTTTTTACTCCTGAAAAACATGGACAGTAGTAAGTCCTACTGTGGTTGTAATGACTGAATGAACTAACATATAAAGTGCGTAGAATATCTTCTATGATGTATTCACCATTACACAAATATCAGTTGTTACTAAAATTATTTTATAATAAGTATTATTATTGTCAAATAGTCATTTAAAAAATTTAAATGTTTTTCTACTATTATAGAAGTATTGGGCAAATCAGTGAGATGGGCACTGTTTTAAAATAACCAAATAACTATACATATATGACAGAATAAAAATAGTATCAATTTACTAATGGAAGGGGAAGTTGACAGCTACTCTGAAGATCTGAAAGGTGGAGTATTCGATCTGCATGTCACTGAGTTGAGTAAGATTCACAGCTGTAGCCTAGACAAAGGCTATTTCAGGCTGAAATAATCATAAGAGAAGAGAAGATGTGACCGGAGTATAAGTTTCTCAAGGGATGGGATGAGAGGCAGGCTGGGAAGCAGTCTTTAGTTATATCAGTTATAATGCTGCAGGTTATACTAAGAACTTTGTATTTTATTTTGAAATCACTAAAGACAGGCATTTTTTTTCCCCAACTGGGTAGTGTCATGATAATTTCTTATTCTAAAACAAAACTATTACGTCACAATGAAGAATGGACTGAGGACACATTTGGAAGAAAGGAAAACTGTTGGAAAGATGTAATTGCCGTGTTAAAGGCTAAGAATATGTCTTAGAACAGTGATGTTCAGGGACGCCTGGGTGGCTCGTGGGTTAAAGCCTCTGCCTTCGGCTCAGGTCATGATCTCAGAGTCCTGGGATCGAGCCCCACATCGGGCTCTCTGCTCAGCAGGGAGCCTGCTTCCTCCTCTCTCTCTGCCTGCCTCTCTGCCTACTTGTAATCTCTGTCTGTCAAATAAATAAATAAAATCTTAAAAAAAAATAAAAAAAAAAGAACAGTGATGTACAGAACAAAATGAAAGAAGGTGCTTGACGAATCTTTTACATTAAGACACAAAGGGCTGGCAATGTATTGAACATGGTGGAGAAAGGGAGAAGAGGAGGCAGGAGTACAGAATAATTGATATTTCTCATCGGCTTTCTAGGAGGATAATGGTAACTCTAAGAGAAATCGAAGAAACATGAACATTTAAAATTCTTAATTTACTTACTTTTCTAGTACTTTTAATAATGGCTTTCAATTTTAGTGTATACTATTTAACTTTCATAACAGCCCTAAAGTTTTTATTAGAATATTCCAAGCACCCTTCCTAAACATCAGCATGAATGTCTGCACCCGGTTTTCTATAATCCCAATAGCCTGCATATTCCTATTAATATAAAAAGTTCTAATATTTAAAATGCATAATAATTGACTAAATATCCAAAACATTATGAAAAATGTCTGACTATAAACCCTACTTGAAGACTGTTTTCCAAGAGCAACAATTCTACCATTCCAGAAGCTACACAATCATCCCGAAATACCCACCACTTGTATACAAACAGGCTTGGTAATAAACCTAAACTATACAAAGAAAAGGTTTCTGGTTAGGCGTTAAATTTTCTTCAGCATGCACTGGCAGAACAACTACATATAACCAAATCAACTTTATAGACACAACAGTGGCACTTCAGAAAAAGTAAATCCTGATGGTCTCAATAAAAGCAACAGTGAACAGAGAAGCAGTGATTTCAGCAAATGGTCCTGTTGAATACAAATGGGTAATCTGTGCTAAGTCTGCATCCCTTTTACCAAACGCAATAACAATTGTTCTCTCATAATGAATACGAGATAATGAATCTCACTTGCAACTTCATTCTCCAGTACAATGAGTTTGCCAACTGGCAGGGCAATAAGCAATACTGCTTAAGGTAATAAATGTAATAAGTGCAATGTTCTCAGATTTATATTTATCAAATCCTAAATCAAAAATACAATGTAATTTAGGGTTAAGTATTTTTTAAAGTGTATATGTTCATTTTTAAATTAGATCTATGAAATCATATGCCATTATGTAAATTCATGTATTAAACTTGAATATGAGGATCCATAACAAAGTAGTATCATGCCAGTTAATTTTTTTTTTTTTTTTTTTTTTAAGAGAAGAGGGGCTGAGAGGTGGAGAAGCCGGGAGAATCCCAAACAGGATCCTCACACAGGGCTCAATCCCACAACACTGAGATCATGACCTGAGCCAAAATCAAGAGTCAGATATTTAACTGACTGAACCACCCAGGTGCCCCAAGGCTTGCTGACTTTGTATGAGTTTCTAAGATATCAGTCTTCTGACTGATGAGTTTATACTTCTGCACCACAGACAGCTAGAGCTATGATTTCCCCCTTTTCAACTTCCTCTATCACAAGCAAAATCTTTCTGGAATTAGATTCTTTAAAACTATAATAGAAATGGGAATAATTTAAATGCACATGTACTCTTGTTTCTGCTTTAAGTCTAAGTAAGTTTTTAAAAAAAAGAGGATATCAAAATACACTGTGTCATTATTCTGTGAAAAAAAAAATACTTTTGCTTACATTAGTCTCATCACTGTTTCTCCCGGTTCTCAGGCCTTTGTACTGGAAGCACACCATTGGCTCTTCTGTGCCTCTACCTTGGCACAGATGACAGATTATGGGATTCTCAGTCTCCATAATCATGTGAGCCAATCCCTCATAATAAATCTCTTTCTGTATGTCTGAATGTTCTATCAGTTCTGTTTCTCTGGAGAACCCTGATTAACACACAGATGCATCTCAGAAATAAAACTGTCCCTGCATACAAGTATTTTAAAAAATGTAAACACTGTATCATTCACATTGATGCTTAAAACCCAAAACCTTAGTAGTTGCTCAATATAATCATTCAAATGGCACATTATATCAAAGTATTTACTGCTGGCAACATAAATCCTAAAGAAAGTATATAGTCATACAGAACTCTTTGAAACAATCTTGTTCAAAGAGTTTACAAATTTCTTCACAGGTCAGGAATTTGTAAACCTGGAATTGTTCAAATGAGCAAGTTCCACTCACATTTGCATGCATACATCCATCAAACATTGGTGTAGATATTTTAGTCAATCAATGGGCCAAAAAGCAAGGGAGAGGAGAAGTGGCAGAGGGAGGAATTTGATATATTTATTTGCAGACTAATGCATCTGTGGTATCTTTTTTTCAGATGATAATACTAAAGAAATATAATTCTACATTTATACATCAAAAATTTTATAGCATTTGAAACTATTTTTGGCAAATAGAAGACATAATAAATATTTGATAATTAAATAAACATATAAATACATAAGTAAATAAATAACTGTAGATATGTGACCTTTCCCTAACCACTGATTTAATAAAAATTGCTTTCCTAAGAGTAGAGCACTTACTTGCATATCCATAATTAAAATATACAACAAAACTCTGACAACATGCAACCATGGACAAAATACTTACTTGGGTATTACTATAAAAAACATTGCTATTCTTATTTTTATTATAGGCAGAATGGTATATTACATTACCTATTTCTCACGTCAAAAGACATACTAAAAATAATCACCACTTGATCATTTTGTGTTGTATACAAATATGCAATCATTATGTTGTATACCTGAAACTAATATAATGTTATATGTCAAGTATACCTTAATAAAAAAAGAGAAAATGGGGCACTTGAGTGGTTCAGTCAGTTAAGCATCCAACTTTTGCTCTCAGCTCAAGTCTCAATGTCATGGTCATGAGTTCAAGCCCTGTGTTGGGCTGCACATTGGGTGTGGAGCCCACTTAAAAGAGAGAGAGAAAGGAATATTTGAAAAATGCATCTATATAAAAATAATGTGAAATCTCATGAAATAGCCCTACTTTTTAATCAATTAGAATATTATCCTAGAATGTATTTCCAAAGAACCAAGTTAAATTGATAAACCTAAATAAATTAGGTACATGTAATAACTCTCTTAACCATGTTTCTTAGACTGGGACCAGAGAAAAAATTTAGGTGTGAATAAAAGAGAGTAGGACACCACAGGGCAGAGAGAACAAAACAAAGAAGGAGGGATAACCAATGCAAGGGTCAGTTGACCAATTCTACAGTCCACTGGTTACTCAGTAATTTGAGGAAAAAATATGAAAATAATCCCAGGTATTTGTCTCTCCATACAAGCTGAACATGGATGGGCAGGGAAATTCCTAATATGAGTCAGGCCATTGTGTTGGCAGAGAAACGTGGAGGTAAGAAGTGAGAAGCCCATGGCATGGGTCTGAGAAGAGGTCATAGCTTCCTTCTTCCTTCAAAATGTTTCATCTATAGAATTCTCACTCCTAAAAATCTTAAGAAATCACATACTATTTCATAATTTTCACCTACTGCTGTCTAATTAGGCAAAGATAAATTGGAAAGATATAAGGCAACCAACAAAGAATCTGCCCTATGAATCTTTGGCAAGTAAACATCAAAACTTTGTGTGAAAGCTTCCACAAGGAGGAACTTTTTCACGTCATAAGGAAGTGCATGCTATTCAGAAATAATCCTAGTTGTTCCTTATACTATGTTTGGAATGTGTCTCACTAATTTTCAATGACTACTTCTTATTACAATCAGAATACATACAATGAATATAAGTCTCCTTCATATTTGAACTGTTGGAATATAACTATTATTTTACATTTTAAGTTTATTTTGTAAAGTTAGATACACTCATTTCTTCCAATCATCCCTATGCTATAGTCTCTAGATCTCTATCAAAAGCTGTTCTCTGTATCTTGTTCTTCATCAGGTCCTTATTAAACTGTAACATCCAAATATTATAATATAGCTATCATATGGATTCTCTCATGGTCTTGGGTTTATCTCCTGAAATCAGTAACTCTCTTCATGCAGTACTTTTTGGGGTGTAATTTTTTACCCACAGCTAATAGACATTGAAACTTACAGTATATTAAATTTCTTGTTATCTTTTAAAGTATATAAACAAAAACCACCATCCACAACCGTCCTCATAGTTTACATTGTATTTTTGCCTCAAAGGTCTTCACGCATTCTCTTTCTCATATCCCTCACACTGCAGAAGTAAGCTATTTATGCCCTTGTCCAAGAAGTTGATAAATCAGTCAAACAGGTCAGGACTGTGGCTCATCTCCAGAGACAGACTTCAGATTAAAATCAATTAATCTTTGACCATTCTACTGCTATGAATATTCCCATCACAGATTATTCAGCCCAAATGACTCCTTTCTCAAATGGGCATAATGAATTAATTGATTGTACTAAGTCAAATACATTTTATAAAACAAATATAACATACATAATGCCATCACTCAACAAGATTATACACTTGATCTTAGCCAAAAGGCTGAGAAGCAATGCAATGCAACAAGACTATAGTTAGTTTTGTCTGGATTAGTATTACTTGACACTATCTTTTCTAAATCTTCAAAAGCCTATACACTTTAAATATAGGAATATTTTCCTAATCCAGTCTTCTCTTTGATCTATTTTCTAGGATGAAAATATTCTCTCACCTCTTATCGCTACCTCTCCTTTTCAATTAAAACTGAACTGCAAATGAATAGCAACTTGTTCCCCACTGGAAAAGACATAAAAAATGGCCCATTTTTCTAACTCCGATGCTAAACAATTTTAATTAAAACTCTGTAAACAGGGAGAGGAAGCAAGATGGCAGAGGAGTAGGAAACTGAAATAGTATTAGGTCCCAGGAGTTCAGCTAGATAGTTATCAAACCATTCTGAAAACCTACAAACTGAACAAGAGATAGAAGAAAAGAAGAGCAGCAATTCTAGGGACAGAAAATTGACTACTTTCTGGAAGGTAGGACGTGTGGAGCAGTGAATCTGAAGCAAGGGGAAGACAGACCGCAGGGGGAGGGGCACAAAAACAGAACTTTTAGAAGTCTGCTCCACTGAAGGACCTCACTCCAGAGGCTAAGCAGAGGTGGAGCTCTTGTGGAGACAGTGTGGTCTCAGGACCTGTGAGGTCACAGAAAGACCAGAGGTGTTAAAGTGTGGTAGAGCCAGCTACAGGGACAGAGCCAAGGTGGGGCTCTCAGCTCAGGGTTACCTTAAACCATGATCCAAGGCACAGTCGGGCCACTGCTCTTCAGGCAGGGAACCAACAAGCAGCAGATCCGAAGAGACTCACCTTCCTCCTCTGGGAGGAGTGGCATGGGAGCACATGGCAATAATCTGGTGGGTTTGGAGACTCCAAATGGGGCTGTGCATCAGAGATAGAAACACTCAGTCACAGGCTGGGTGAGCACAGAGCGCCACTGAAGACCGGGGAGACAGGAGAGATTGACTGCTTTTCTCTGAGACTGCATTGAGGAATGGGGGCCCAAGCTCTCAGCTATCTCCGGGCGGGAGATTGGGAGACTGCCATTTTCATTCCTGTCCTCCAGAACTCTATGGAAAGAGTTCAGGGAACAAAAGCTCCAGAGAGCAAACCCGAGCAGATTACCTAGCCTGGCCCCTGGCAAAGGTGGTGAAATTCTGCCTCAGGCAAAGACATGTGAGAATCACTGCAAAAAGCCTCTTCCCCAGAAGATCAGCATGAATATCCAGCCAAGAGCAAGTTCACTAATCAACGAGAACTGCAGAACTCCAGAGCTAGGGGAAATCAACACATAGAATTCATGGGGTTTTTTCCCCATGATCATTTAGTCTTGCAAAGTTAAATTTTTAAAAATTTTATTATTTTCTTATTCTATTTTTTTAACTTTTCCTCTTTCCTCTTTTAACACTTTTTAAGTATTTTATCTTATCAATAACTTTTTAAAAAAATCTTTTGAAATTTTCATTGTTATAGTCATATTTTATCCCTTCATTGTACTTAACCTTATTTTTTTTGTACACATATAGTTTTTTTTCCTTTAAAATTTTGGGATGTAATTTCTTCTAATAGATCAAAGTAAACCCTAAATGTAGTTCCAGCTATATTCTCACTTCACCGTTTTTTTTTTTCCAACCTACTTATCTTATCAATTTCTTTTTTAGGATTTTTTAAAAATTTTCATCTTTATACTCCTATTCCATTCCTTCATCCTGTTTACCCTTAGTTTTTTTTTTGTGTGTGTGTATATATATATATATATAATATTTTTCTTTAAAATTTTGGGAGGCAATTTCCTCTAAGAGACTGGAATACACCCAAAATCAAGTGGGTGGCTCTGTTCTATTCACTAGTCTAATATACATATATACACACATATACATACACAAACACACACACACACATATATATATAATTTTATATATATATATATATATAATTTTTTTTAAGTTTTTTTATTTCCCCCACCTTTCTTCTCCCCCCAGTTTCGGGTCTCTTCTGATTTGGTTAGCGTAAGTTTTTCTGTGGTCTTTACCATCCTTTTAGTATTTTACCCTCTCATTCATATATTCTTATCTGGATAAAAATGAAAAGGCAAAAAAAACACAACACAAACAACAACAACAACAAAATAAAGCAAGAGGCAGTACTGACAGCTAGGGACCTAATCAATACAGACGTTGGTATTATGTCAGAACTAGAGTTCAGAATGACAATTATCAAGGTGCTAGCTGGGCTTGAAAAAAGCACGGAAGATTTTAGAGAATCCTTTCTGGAG
The DNA here is from genome assembly GCF_002288905.1 of Enhydra lutris kenyoni. Classification (NCBI taxonomy): domain Eukaryota; kingdom Metazoa; phylum Chordata; class Mammalia; order Carnivora; family Mustelidae; genus Enhydra; species Enhydra lutris. Next base: position 13,672,378 of record NW_019154099.1, on the reverse strand, counting down.
AAATAAAAGAACTAAAATCTAACCAAGTTGAAATAAAAAAAAAAGCTATTAATGAGCTGCAATAAAAAATGGAGACTCTCACTGCTAGCATAAATGAAACAGAAGAGAGAATTAGTGATATAGAGGACCAAATGATGGAGAATAAAGAAGCTGAACAACAAAAAAAAAGACAACTACTGTACCACGAGGGGAGAATTCCAGAAATAAGTCATACCATAAGATGAAACAATATTAGAATAATTGGGATCCCAGAAGAAGAAGAAAGAGAGAGAGGGGCAGACAGTATATTGGAGCAGATTATAATAGAGAATTTCCCTAATATGGCAAAGGAAACAAGCATCAAAATCCAGGAGGCACAGAGAATCCCCCTCAAAATCAATAAAAATAGGTCCATGTCATCTAATAGTAATCCTTACAAGTCTTAGTGACAAAGAAAATCCTGAAAGCAATTGGGACAAGAGGTCTGTAACATACAATGGTAGAAATATTAAATTGACAGCAGACTTATCCATGGAGACCTGGCAGGCCAGAAATGACTGTCATGATATATTCAGAGCACTAACGAGAAAAATATGCAACCAAGAATACTATATCCACCTTGGATGTCATTGAAAATAGAAGGAGAGGTAAAAAAGCTTCCAGGACAAACAAAAATTAAAATAATTTACAAACACCATACCACCCCTATAGGAAATGTTTAAAAGTGTCCTCTAAGCAAAGAGAAAGCCTAGAAGTAATAGACCAGAAAGGAAAGAGACAATATACAGTATCAGACACCTTACAGGAATACAATGGCATGAAATTCATATCTTTCAATAGTTACCCTGAATCTAAATGGGCTAAACACCTCAATCAAAAGTCATAGGCTAAAGAGTGGATTTAAATAAAAAAAAAATGAGACCCATCCAATGCTGTCTATAAGAAACTCATTTTAGACCCAAAGACACCTCCAGATTTAAAGTGAGGGGGTGGAAAACAATTTACCATGCTAATGAACAACAAAAGAAAGCTGCAGGGACAATCCTTATATCAGATAAATTAGATTTTAAGCAAAATCTATAATAAGGGATGAAGAAGGACACTATATCATACTTAAAGGGTCTGTCCAAGAAGAAGATCTAACAATTTTAAATATCTATGCCCCTAATGTGGAAGCAGCCAATTTTATAAACCAATTAATAACAAAATCAAAGAAACATATTGACAATAATACAGTAATATAGGGGATGTTAACAACTCCCTCACTGAAATGGACAGATCATCTAAGCAAAAGATTAACAAGGAAATAAAGGTTTTAAATGACACACTGGGCCAGATGTATATCACAGATATATTCAGAACACTCCATCCCAAAACAACAGAATACACATTCTTCTCTAGTGCACATGGAACATTCTCCAGAATAGATCACATCCTGGGTCACAAGTCAGGTCTCAACCAGTATCAAAAGATTGGGATCATTCCCAACATATTTTCATACCACAATGCTCTGAAGCTAGAACTCAATCGTGAAAGGAAAGTTGGAAAGATACATGGAGGCTAAAGGGCATCCTACTAAAGAATGAATGGGTCAACCAGAAATGAAAGAACAATTGAAAAAAAAAATCATGGAAACAACTGAAAATGAAAACACAACTCTTTTAAAATGTTTGAGACACAGCAAAGGTGGTCATGAGAGGAAAGTATATAGCGATACAAGCCTTTCTCAAGAAAAAAGAAAGGTCTCAAGTACACAACCTAACCCTAAGCCTAAAGGAGCTGGAGAAAGAATAGCAAAGAAAGCCTAAACCCAGCAGGAGAAGAGAAATCCTAAAGATCAGAGCAGAAATCGATGAAATAGAAACCAAAACAAACAAACAAACAATAGAATAAGTCAATGAAAGTAGGAGCTGGTTCTCTGAAAGAATTAATAAGATTGATAACCCCCTGGCCAGACTTATCAAAAAAGGAAAAGACCAATATTAATAAAATCATGAATGAAGGAGGAGAGATCACAACCAACACCAAAGAAATACAAACAATTATAAGAACATATTATGAGCAACTATACACCAGCAAATTTGACAACCTGGAAAAATGGATGCATTCCTAGAGATGTATAAACTACCAAAACTGAACTAGGAAGAAATAGAAAATCTGAACAGACCCATAACCAGTAAGGAGATTGAAGCAGTCATCAAAAATCTCCCAACAAACAAGAGCCCAGGGCCAGATGGCTTCCTAGGGGAATTCTACCAAACATTTAAAGAAGAATTAATACTTATTCTCCTGAAACTGTTCCAGAAAATAGAAATGGAAGGAAAACTTCCCAACTTCATTTTATGAAGCCAACATTACCTTGATCCCAAAACCAGACAAAGACCACATCAAAAAGAAGAATTACAGACCAATACCCTTGATAAACACAGATGCGAAAATTCTCACCAAAATATTAGCCAATAGGATCCAACAGTACATTAAAAGGATTATTCACCACAACCAAGTGGGATTTATTCCTGTGCTGCAAGGATGGTTCAACATCTGAAAATCAATCAATGTGATACAATATATTAATAAAAGAAAGAACAAGAACCATATGATACTCAATAAATGCTGAAAAGGCATTTGACAAAGTACAGTGTCCTTTCTTGATCAAAACTCCTCAAAGTGTAGGGATAGAGGGTACATACATCAATACCATCAAAGCCATCTATGAAAAACCCACAGTGAATATCATTCTCACTGGGGAAAAACTGAGAGCTTTTCTGCTAAGGTCAGGAACATGGCAGGGATGTCCACTATAACCACTGCAATTCAACACAGTACTAGAAAACCTAGCATCAGCAATCAGACAACAAAAAGAAATAAAAGGCAGCCAAATCAGCAAAGAAGAAGGTAAACTCTCCCTCTTTGCATATAATATGATACTTTGTGTGGAAAACCCAAAAGATTCCCCTCCAAAACTGCCAGAACTCATAAAAGAATTTAGTAAAATGTCAGGATATAAAATCAATGCACAGAAATCAGCTGCATTTCTATATATGAACAGCAATACAGAAGAAAGAGAAATTAAGGAGTCAATCCCATTTACAGTTGTGCCTGAAACCATTAGGAATAAACCTAACCAAAGAGGCAAAGAACCTGTACTCAGAGAACTATAAAGTACTCATGAAAGAAATTGAGGAAGACACAAAGAAATGGAAAAATATTCCATGCTCATGGATTGGAAGAACAAACATTGTGAAAATGTCTATGCTACCTAAAGCAATCTACACATTTAATGCAATCCCTATCAAAATCCCATCCATTTTTTCCAAAGAAATGGAACAAATAATTCTAAAATTTATATGGAACCAGAAAAGACCTCATATAGCCAGAGGAATATTGAAAAAGAAAGCCAAAGTTGGTGGCATCACAATTCCAGACTTCGAGCTCTATCACAAATCTGTCATCATCAAGACAGTATGGTACTGGCACAAAAACAGACACATAGATCAATGGAACGAGATCAATGGAACATAGATCAATGGAATAGAGAGCCCAGAAATGGACACTCAACGCTATGGTCAACTGATCTTTGACAAAGCAGGAAAGAATGTCCAATGGAAAAAAGGAAAAACAAAATACAAAAACAAAAACAAAAAACAGTCTCTTCAACAATGGTGTTGGGAAAATTAGACAGCCACATGCAGAAAAATGAAACTGGACCATTTCCTTACACCACACACAAAAATAGACTCAGAATGGATGAAAGACCTCAATGTGGGACTGGAATCCATCCAAATCCTTGAGGAGAAATCAGGCAGCAACCTCTTTGACCTCAGCCACAGCAACTTCTTCCTAGAAACATCGCCAATGGCAAGGAAAGCAAGGGGAAAATGAACTATTAGGACTTCATCAAGATCAAAAGCTTTTGCACAGCAAAGGAAACAGTTAACAAAACCAAAAGATAACTGACAGAATGGGAGAAGATATTTACATATGACATATCAGATAAAGGGCTAGTATCCAAAATCTATAAAGAACTTATCAATCTCAACACCCAAAGAACAAATAATCCAATCAAGAAATGGGAAGAAGACATGAACAGATATTTCTGCAAAAAAGACATCCAAATGGCCAACAAACACATGAAAAAGTTCTCAATATCACTCAGTATCAGGGAAATACAAATCAAAACTACAATGAGATACCACTTCACACCAGTCAGAATGGCTATAATTAACAAGTCAGGAAACGACAGATGTTGGCAAGGATGCGGAGAAAGGGGAACCCTCCTACACTGTTGGTGGGAATGCAAGCTGGTGTAGCCACTCTGGAAAATAGCATGGAGATTCCTCAAAATTTGAAAATAGAGCTACCCAATGACCCAGGAATTGCACTACTAGGTATTTACCCTAACAATACAACTGTAGTGATCCAAAGTGATACAACTGTAGTGATACAAATGTAGTGATCCACATCTGAATGTTTATAGCAGCAATGTCCACAATAGCCAAACTATGGAAAGAATCTAGATGTCCATCAACAGATGAATGGATAAAGAAGATGTGGTGTGTACACACACACACACACACACACACACACACACACACAATGGAATACTATGAAGCCATCAAAATAAATGAAATCTTGCCATTTGCAACAACGTGGATGGAACTAGAGAGTATTATGCTGAGTGAAATAAGTCAATCAGAGAAAGACAATTATCATATGATCTCTCTGATATGAGGAATTTGAGAGGCAAGTTGAGGGATTTTGGGGGTAGGGAAGGAAAAAAAATGAAATAAGATGGGATCAGGAGGGAGACAAACCATAAGAGACTCTTAATCTCACAAAACAAAGTGAGGGTTGTTGTGGGGTGGGGGGGGCGTATGGACAGGGTGGTTGGGTTATGAACACTGGGGAGGGTATGGGCTATGGTGAGTGCTGTGAAATGTGTAAGCCTGATAATTCACAGACCTGTATCCTGGGGCAAATAATACATTATATGTTAATAAAAATAATTTAAAAAAATCTCTGTAACAATAATTCAGAGATCACAAATGGCTTTTTAAGTTTTACTCTTTTCTTAGCTACCTCAAACTTGTTCCATTGTCCCCAATGATTATTCCTTACATTCATCATTATGCACTTTTCATCTCTAATTTCTTCTTCTCATTTATACTTCAAAATTGATCTGTCATGATTGCTCATTCTAATTTAACCTCTTTCCTCCTTATGTTCTTCCCTATATTTATTTTGGTGACACAACACATTTATATTACTTAAATGAAGCAATGGAATTATCAAGCCAAGCTTTCCCTGTTTCCCCCATATATATTCTATTAAATTGTATGGAAGCAGATGTTATTTTTGTTATATTCTTATCTGTAAAGACCAATATTATCCTATACAATATTATCTTATCCTTATTCTAAAAAAAGAGAATTATTTTTTAAAAACATTATTATATTAATAACACAAATTATTTCTTTCAGAAGCATTATAGAAATGAATTTTCACTTTCATAATTGATGTGTCTTATTTAGATTTATTATTTCTCATATTCTATGATTTTCCTTAGAATCTTCATTTAGTTGCAACTAAAGACCTACAAATAATCTCTTTTTACTCTGCTTTATATAAAGGGCAAAAGTTATATAATCACATCAGTTAATTAAATATTCAAGGTAATTTAACAAATGTGATAGTATATGCAAAATTATAACAAATGTGGTACTAATGAGAGTCATATTACCATGATTAATTCCATAATTAATTCCAAAAGAATTAATAACTATTATGACATTAGTTTAAAGTTTCATTTTTACATAATATGAAGATTGAAATTAGAAATTTTACTACTTTTTATGTCAAAATGTATAGTTAGCTAAAAATCAGTATTCTTTCTTTTTTAGTTCATCTTAGCATTATTAATAATTTAAATCATTTTTATTTATGTGAATTAAAATGGAATACCTAATCTGTTAACATTCACAGTTAATGTATGTGTAAATTACAAAGCATTTTCTATTTTTCCTCTAATTTATTTTGAGCTATAATTATGGTGTTCTACTTTCTTTGTAGAGCTTCTCATTTCCTTTATATATTTTTGTATAGTAATTTTGAAGAAAGGAAGGTTTAGAGACAAAGTAAGAATATTCATTCCTTTATTCATCAATTTATTCAGCAAATATTTATTGAATTCATATTCTCTGAGCTTGTAACTAAGAAGCTATAAAATACTTTGAAAAAAAGTGTCTCCTTTTCAGTGAGCTGACAGTCTCAGTTAAAAAACATATATAGTGAAAGAAAAATTGTGGTAAATTATCATTTGGGTGACACAACTTTCAAACTTGCTGGCAACAGTCCTGTTTTATACCAGTTCTTCTACTGTCCATCTGATTAGCACCCCTTCTACACTCATAAATGTACTTTTTTATAGGATGAATTATACATTTCACCTAGTTAAACAATGTCCAATACCTCAATCAAAAAGACTGTACCTGGTAGGCACTCATACATTAAATAAAAGTTAGTTCACAGTTCAGGTTTCAGGGCAGTTGCACTTATGTAGCTGACATTTTCCCCCTTCTCACTAGAGGTACGTTTAGATAGAACAATCTTGGAATATTCAATTAGAGTCATATATTACCACTGATAAATTGGTTTAGAATTCTAAGTACTTCTATGTAGCTGAGGGAAATCATCAAAACACTTCAGAATCTAAAAGAAATCCATAACTTAGTTTGTATTAAATTGCACTCTTACAAGATAGAGCTTTCAAAATAGTGTAAGATGGAGCATATGCAGATGTCATGTTTCCTTTTCTTCTCTAAATTTGCACTGGTCCTTCCTTACACTATTAGGGATCTGATAATCAGGATTTGGGTAGGAAACACAAGCTCGTCTTCTCCTTGCTTTTATTCTAGGACTGTTTACTTATGTCTAGCTTTGGGGGCAAAAATGAGTCAAATGCACCCAAATATGCATACAAATTATGTTTTTATATAGTGTGAGTCCATCAACACAGGTTTATATTTGCTTTATGTAGTTGTTTTTTTAATTAGATAGCAAAAGAAAAATACATTTATATTTTCTTTTGTATTTATCTCTGTAGTTATCTTTCCTAGTATCATTTCTTATGTGGTTTCAACTTATTGCCTTGACTTCTTTCTTTTCAGTTGAAAGAGACTTTTTATTACTAAAGTAAACTAGTGGTATCTCAGTTTTGCTTAATGTGTGAATAGTATTAATGTCTTCATTTTTTTAAAGGCTATTTTTCTGGGTATTGAATTATTGGTTAACCATCTTTTCTTTCAGAACTTTGAATAGGTCATTCCGCCGACCTATGCTCTCTGTCATTTCTGATGAGAAATCAGCTGTTTATGTAACTGAAGATCACTTGTATATGATGCACCATTTTTTGTTTGCTCCTTTCTAGGTTCTCTCTTTGCCTCTGGCTTTCGACAATTTGATTATGACTCATCTCAGCAAGGGTCTCTTTGATTTTTATCCAACTTGGAGTTAATTAAGCTTTTAATCAATTTGGGGGAGTTTTAGTCATTATTTCTTCAAATACTCTTTCTGATTCTTTCTCACTTCTCCTTCTGGTATTTCTATTATATGTATGTTAGTATGCTTAATAGTGTCCCACAGGTCTCTGAAGGTCATTTATTTTTCTTCACTTTATTATTTCTGTTACTTAGAAAGCATAATCCCAATTGATCTTTTTTTTTTTTAAGATTTTATTTATTTATTTGACAGAGAGAGATCACAAGTAGACAGAGAGGCAAGCAGAGAGAGGGAGGGAAGCAGGCTCCCTGCCAAGCAGAGAGCCCGATGCGGGACTCGATCCCAGGACCCTGAGATCATGACCTGAGCCGAAGGCAGCGGCTTAACCCACTGAGCCACCCAGGAGCCCCCCAATTGATCTATCTTTGAGTTTGTTAATTAATTTTACTACTGCTCAAATCTGGAGTTGAACACTTCTAGAGGATTTGCCATTTCATTATTATAATTTCTAACTCAAGAATTCTTTTCTTTTAAAAAACCTATACCTGTATTGATATTCTCTATTTGGTGGGTCATCAATGTCAAATTTTCCTTTAATTTTTGGACATAATATTCTTTACAGTTTGTACATATTTATGAGGGTGGATTAGACTTTACATAGTATAAAAAGACTATAATTTGCAGAGTAGGTATAATATCTGGGCTTCCTCGGTGACAGTTTCTGCAGACACATTTTTCCTGTTTATTTGCCATACTTCAGTGCTTACTTGTGTGTTTCATAATGTATTGTTGAAAAATGGACATTTAAATAATATAAAGTGACAATTCTATAAATCAGAACCAACCATCCCAGGGTTGCTTTTGTATTGCTATTTGTTTTTATTATTGTTGTTGCTTCTGTTGTTCTGTTTAGCAACTTTCCTGAACTAATTCTGTAAAGTCTATACTCTGATTAACTTTCAGAGTTCTGAAAAAGTTGATTTTTTTTTCAATTTTTTCCAGGGCTTTCACTGCTTTCATAGATGAGTAAATTTTCAGATATCCTTACTCAGGTATCTTGAAGTATTCTCTCACCATACATTTTTAATTCAGCAGAAAACCCCTAGATGACCTAAGTAATTGAAGAACATGTAAAAGTCATTCACTGAAACACATCAGTTCAGGTGGCTGGAAAAATAATTGGAATTTGAATTCTACTTTGAGGCTTACCACTTTGCCTTTATGAGGAAACAATCTTGTATTAGCATTGTTATTTTTAACTCTACCAATTATAGCTTCCTCCTCCTCTAAAAACAGCAGTTAGTGTTTCTTTATTTACTTAGCTTTTTATTCAGTAAGGTCAGAGTAGTTCAATTCTCATCTCTTGAACCTAAATCCTAGAGGATCAAATTAATTCTGTTTGTCAATAGGTCATCAAATAACATATCTAACCATAATTAAAGCAAGCAAGTACTTTTTATAGCTTTACTGTAATATAAAAAATAAATTTTCTCCTGAATTTTCTCCCATATTCTGGGTTCTCACAAAATATGAGTATCATGGTGGTCTTCATTTGGTAATGGGAGCCTAGTTCATATTCCGAAGGCAAATTTCTCTTCAAGTGTGCTTTGGAAGATGTTTTGACCAGAAATGAGATATGATCAATATTACATCTATGACCAAGATTATTGAGGATTTGCCCTAGAAAGGGAGGGGGAGGTAGTCCACTCGTACCCAAGGAGTTCTATGAAGGCCAAAACTCCTGTGTGTGATATTTAAAGACTGACCCTAGGCACTAATAAGGTTATGCTTGGCAAGTCTGATGGTAGCAAGCTGCCTTCCCCATGCCAGACTTGATGTATAGCCAGTGCACTGCAGTTTATGGAGAGAGTTAGTGAAGAACTCATTCTTCTGCCTTTGGAGGAGCCATTCTCATACACATATCTTCATTCCTATCTCAAGCACCATCATTTAGAGGCCTCCTTATGAAGGCCTTAGCTGAAGCATTGTTCTCTAATTTGACTCAGTACTTTTCCATTCCTGGCCTTTCTCCATCTCACATAGCTCATGGATCCATAAAAGGATAGAAGCCCTTTCTTTAGGGCTCCTTGGCACAGAGATGAATAGCCTCATCTCTACTACATCTACCCAAATCCCACCTGGTGCCATTCTGTGGAGGAAAATGAAACCTTGAGGAACAGAGACTGTTTTTTGTTTTTCATTGTTGTTATTTTTTTCCTCCTGCGTATACAGTCATGATAAGAGAATAAAGTCTCCATTGTAACTTTAAGTTTATACTGTTGTTTTAATTGACCACCTAAACACCTGCTTATCAAATCTAGCCCTGCTTCCTGAAATAGAATTAGTGAGGATTGGGATTTTAGGTTCTATTTTATCTTTCAATGAGTCTAACATTTATTACAGTTATCCATGAAACAACTAGCTTAATTTCAGGTTATTCTCAGTTAAAAGTCATTTTATGGTTTGCGACAAAAATTCCATAGTCCACAGAAACCCAGTTTATTTTTCTCTCTTCCTTCGTAAAGAAGAAATATCTGTCATAAGAATCTGGTCAACTTTTTAGGCTGCTAACATGTATAAAAGTTTTCTAAGTCATTCATTATCAGAGACAGAATAATGGAAACTCTTGAGAATTCACATCATTCATAATATTGGCCCCAAATTGTTGCCCTTTTCTCCTCTTTTTTCTGCCTCTGTGACCCAAATTATCTAGAAGATGTTAATAATATTATCGAACCACTACTCAAATTATTTCCCTTTAATTATTACAACTAATAACTAATAATTGATGGTATCATCAAACAATTCTCAAGGTTCCTTTATCATATAGCTTTGATTTGTTTTTCTGATATCTGAATGATGGAGCCACTGCTCTGGTATCTCCAGTGGATTATTTTTCAGTGGACTATACAGGGTAGTCATCTGAAATCATCCCACAAAAATCTGCCATTGATATCACTTTATCTTTTATAAAGGTATATTACAATTATTTAAGTATCCATAGGCCAGGATGGATTAAGTTTTTGGTTATTTTGTAGCATTACATATTTTTTGGTTATTTTGTAGTATTTTAGAACTTATCTTTGAAATAATTTCATGTTATACAGCAATCACCTTGCTCTCCATATGAAAAATCATTGACTCCCCCTAATGACTCATAGGGTAATATCATGTGATTTCAGCACTTTAAATTTTACTTTCCAATAGTTAGTACTAATAATGTCATAACTTTTGCACCACATATTCAACAGTTCTATAGTCATGGTGAAAGTATCTTCCTGGATAAGACATAAGAGTATGGCTTAATTTTTGAGAAAGACATTTACTTCAACTTATATCAAAAATGCCATAAGACTTGTTATCAGATACACTCTATGTATTATATAAATTCTCTCAAACTTACTTGTTTTCCCAGGCACCTGGTTACCACCTCTCTCACTGCAGCAATATGACAGAAACCTCATTTAGCAAGAATGGCTGTCACTAATTCCACTGATATGGCTCTTGTTATGGTCTTCATAATACGCATTGTGCCTGAGGCTGACCCAAATGAACCCAAGAAATTTTAACTCTTCCCATTTTATATTTAGATGTAGCATCATACTAGAATTTATCAGTACTGGCTTCCCCAGCAACTTCCCAAAAGGGACTACAATCTGTAAGTGCGCAAGAACTGGTTTTCCATGAAACCAATTATGATCAATGGGAAAGAGTAAATAAGAGTGTACTGGCAAAATAATTCCTTTCCTTTTCTTGCTCCAGTAGATAATTCTGAGATGTAACTTTCCTATACAATCGGTCTAGAGGCATCTCATATGATCAACCAATGGGGTCATATCTTCTCATGTCTCATGAAACAGCGACTACTTTGGCAATGTACATGATATAATTCTGTACTTTATGTGCCACTTGGCTTTTCTACAATTCTTACTGCATTGGAATTGCATCTCCTTAAGCATTAGCCTTATGTCTTACATCAGGCTTTATTTCTAGTGAACCTAGCTAAAACAATAGATATCAATAGTAGTTCTATTAATTAGATGATGATAATGGTCACTTGCAATAATTTTTAGCCCTTGATGGCATAATTTATTAAGCTATGGCTAAACTGATTGAAGTGCAAAGAGATTGCAGAAAGATCGTTCAAGTAGCTGTGGGATTTAATGAGTATGTAGATAATATTATCATATGGTATCATATGGTATAGGATGGCTTTTACATGGTTTTTAATATAAGAAAATGATATTTAATCAATATGAAGCATGCTCTAAACAAACAAATGGAACCTCTACAGCAACTTCAAAGTTAGTCTTCTTCCTAACAGAGACAGAAAACACTATCCTGACAATCTCCTTCAGCATCTGATTATCTGCATAGCAAATCTATAAGGTGCACTTCACGCACAATCTTTATATATTTTATTAATAGATCTTTTCTTTAGAAAAGGACTCCGGATGGGAAGTATTGCTTGGATAAGTCTGAGAAGCTCCTGAAATTCCAGAATTAGCAAAAGCACCTTTTTCATCTTTTTCAGAGAAAAACAGACATACTGACATGGAGTCAGTTTCTTTCAAAATGATGATTGTCTCCCTAAGACGTAACTCCTCCATCACCCTCACTGTCTTTAGATCTATGATTAGATTTAGGTCTCAGTATCACCAAATAAGAAAGTACAAGCCCTGCTCTATCTTTATCTGGGTCCACAAGAATATCCATTCCAATCTCAAAGTCTCATTGTTTCCCAAAAATATCCTGAATTTCACATGATAAATTTTGTGCGGATGCTAATTCAATTGACATTGTAAGTCTGCAAACAGTACAATTGTACTTAGCGTCCAATGTCCAATGGACCTATAGTAAATAAAAGATGCTTTTAAGGCCACCTTAGAAGATCTCTAGTTTCATATGACACCTGAGATGAGAAACTAAAAACCTGAGCTTGTCTTCATTATGTAAAAATTCCAGGGCATTCAGAGGAAGCCATCCCATCTCATAATCCTTGTAATTATCATTATTTCCGTAACAGTTGAGTGAGCAGCAAGTTGGTCCCCCAAGGCATCTGCATTATAAGCACTTAATCACAGTCAACCACAGGTGATAATTTGATTAATGGTGATTCCTCTGCATGCTGAAGATTGCTAGCATTCCATTTCCACTGGCATGATGTTTAAATCCATTTCAAAATTCCTTATTGAATGCTTATTTTCTGAGCTTACTCCTAAAATTAGTTAATTTATTGGTCCTGTCAGAAAATAATTCAGACCAGTGTTTGTAACCTAGAAAAATGTATAGAAAGAAATTTTAAACATGTTAAACCAGTGTTAGAAGACTGAAAAGGCAAAACAAAACAGTGAAGTTATACAGAAATAGAAATGGCACTAACTACCACACTTACTGCTGAGGATAGAAAGGTGAGGTGTTGAAAATGATAGTACTAATCAGTGCAAAAGAAGTATCCCTATAGAGCTTAGATTCAGATCTCCAAGAAACCTGTTGATGCCAGGGCATTACTGGTAATTCAAGGTTTTGGAAAAAGGGATCCAGATATCTGAATAAAAAAATCTTTCCCAACTATTATTAGAGGCTTAGAAACTTCAAAAAGGACTCTAATAGAGCTGGAACTTATTTCATGAAGAAGGAAATACTAGTCTACTAAGACATTAATGAAAAATGCATAGAAGATCATTACAACTCTTCTCCCAAGTGATGAAGAGTAATCCTCCCAGTGAGCAGAATAATATGCAATACACTTGGTTATCTATTCCATACAAAGGGGGAATTTCCCTCCAGTGGGATATTCACAGATTCCTGGGAAACGGCAAATGTTGGGGCAAGTTTTCTGGGTCCTGAAGTAAAAAGACTTGAAGGAGTTCAGGGGATTATGTATGTATATGGTCCATCAGGACCCAAATAATTAGAACATTTGTGGCTCATGTTACTTTTTACTGGAAATGATACATCAAAAGGATGCCTCTCAACAACTAAGTGGCTAGATGAATATCACCCAGTTTATCTCTGGTCAATCTCAATGCTTTGTAATCCCATCAAGAGGAAATCTGTAATAATAGGAATGAAGGCTATGCACATACCCAAATACTTGACTACTTCTCCATAGATTCTCTACCTATGCAGCTGCTACGTGAAACTTTCCAGAAGCCACTGCCATTGCTTGGATATACCAGCTGATGATCTTGTGGAAAGGCAATTATACTTAATATTTTCCATCTGAATGAATGTACATATTCCATATATGAATGTGCTTTCATATCTAAGTTGCCTTAGCCAACACAATCATCTGAAGACTTACAAAGAACTTTTCTGTACATTTGTCATCCTCCGTAATACTGTTTGAGGGAAAGAATCTATTCTATTGCCAAGAGCTTAACACAACTGGATAATGACCCTGAGAAGTATAAATTTTGCCATATGCCACCCCACTTATCAGAAGCTATCCTGACAAAATTTACGAGTGATCCGTTCAATATTCGGTTTAGATTCTGGTTCAATGTCACTAATATGCAAGACTGGAGCAATGTCCTCCAGGATGTGATAAATGATACAGTTGTCTCTACTAACTAGAGTACATGGGTTCAGGAAGCAATAAGTAAAAGCAAGAGAGGAACCTCTCATCATCTCTTTCAGTGACCCCTTTGAAAACAAAAGGTTCTAGTCCAAACTATCCTAGTCTCTTTCTGATTAGAAACTCTGGTTCTAAGAGGAGATTATTTCCTTCAGTGGAAATGGTAAAGTTTTATTAAATATGAAACTATGACTGTCATCTGTCCACTTTGGTCTGTTCAGGCCAGTAAAAAAAACCAAAGCGTATAAAAGAGTTACTCTACTTAGGTAATGATCCTAATTTCCAGGAGACATTAGTGTTATTACCACAGGAGGTTTGATGGGGACAAAGAGGAATAGAACTCAGAAATTTCACAGAGCTGATTCTTAGTATTTACTTGCATAGTGATACCTATCAAGAAATGATTGCAACAATCACAATCCAATAAATACAAGATTTTTAAAGACTTTAAGTGCTTACCATGGATGAAAGAAATTTAGTGTGGTTGGTCAATAAGAAAATGGATGAATATTCATTAAAGTCTCGGAACAACTTCAACAGTAACTAGTTTTATCAAACTTTGTACCCTATGCATTTGAGGACATACTGTGTTCCACAATCTTGAAGAAGATTTAGAATGATCAAAATAGTCACTCTCACCTTACAGAAAAAAGTGATGGATTTTTCACACACACACACACACACACACACACACACACACACACACACACATGCACGTGTGCGCACCTCAACCTGTAACATGGGGGATGGATATAATGGTAGAGTATGAGTGGATATGAATGGTACAAGGGAAAGAATGTGTTAAATACATTTTAGGAGGTTCTCAGTTTCACCTAGAGTTATGTTTCTTGAGCCCTAAACTCCTTATAATCACTCCTCCTTGGAAGCTCATATCTCTTCTATCAGTAGTACCAGCTTTCCTACACTGCGTCAAGGTAAGTGGTAAAATTAAATTGTCTTAATTTTATATAGTATCACTAACAATTAAATATGGAGATATACATTTATTAATTCAAGTATTTAGATTGAGCATGTTAGATAATTTTAGTGGACTTACATTTATTATAAGAAATGTTAATAAAAGTATAAATTAATGCATAGTCTAATGATAGAGATTTTATATGTGTATATATATATATATATATATATATATATAACAATTTTAATCTATATTGAATTGTCTATTGAATTAGCATTCACCACACTAAACAAAATAATCCTTAAGCTCCACAATTAGTATTTAGCTACTTAATTTCATTTAGGTCATTAATTTTATAAGAAAAATAAAATTCTTGGTTTTTTTTTTCCCTTGCCAAATTATCAAAAACAATCTTGCTCTTATACAGGTCACAACTGAATATGAGAATTTACTTACAACTGGAAATATACTGCACCATAATGATAATCTATATTAAGAGAATGATTAATCTATCACTTAGCATTTATGAGAAATTATTGTTCCTGCAGTATAATGTCAAAAATTCAGGCAATTCTACCAAAGTTTTAATTATTTCAATATATGTTTACAATAAAATTTCACATTTGTACAAGTATCTCTCCATGATGATGAATTTAAGCTTCAGATGAATACAAAATTTATCTCATGGGCATTTGGCTTTGGGTCCAAATGTTTATTTGGTATACCTCTACTTTACCATATCCTAGCAAACTGTTTTATCCTTTAAAAGGATTGCTGATTTTAGGCCCTATAAATTATAGAATATTAAGCAATTAGTTGCTATAACTACACTTATTTCTGTCTCAAAATTATAGCAATGGATCCCAGGGAGCTTCCATCTTTTTCCTACAATGGTTTCTGTAAGTGTTAAGATAATACATATAAACATAAAACAATCTTTAATGCAAAAGAACAACTCTGATACCTCACTTCTTGTGGGTCTAACACTGTTAACATACACTGACACTGACTTTGCAATGATTCTTTTTTTTTTAAGATTTTATTTATTTATTTGACAGAGATCACAAGTAGGCAGAGAGTCAGGTAGAGAGAGAGAAGGAAGCAGGCTTCCCACCGAGCAGAGAGCCTGATGTGGGATTTGATCCCAGGACCCTGAGATCATGACCAGAGCCAAAGGCAGAGGCTTAACCCACTGAGCCACCCAGGTGCCCCTTGCAATGATTCCTATAACTAAAAAAGCTTTTGCTAAACTCAGGTGTCAATGTGATAGTCTACATAAATAGAATTCTAGATCTTCACCGATCCCTCTCAGGGTTCTTAAATCTTGGACTTAAATCCATCAACCTTAACAAAAAGTAATTCTTTAAACTCTAATTCCAAATTTAAAGCAAAGCAGATAAAAATCAGAAAGCAAATAACACAATTTGAAAAAGAACACCCTCAGTTGGCCATGACATGCCCCTCAGCAAGAACCAGACATAGGAGCCTGGGAGAACTCAAACTTAGTATATCATTGATTGATTTAACCAGCAATAAACTTTCCACACTGAGGGGAACATTCACTCAATGCAGTGTCACAGATACATTGGAAGAGTGTATCTAAATTTATCTTGCACTGTGGCTCTTAACACATTTTTAGTTCATCCAAATTACATGCATTTGTTATCTTACATGCAAGATATCTGCCCTTATGCGGATATAATTTTACATTTTTTTCCAAATATATGCACTCAAAATGCCCACTAAGATATTCATTTTCAACATGAAAAAATATTTTAAAAAATCCATTTTACATAGTACAACATAAAGTTAGGAGACAGGGTAAAAAAGGAGGAGGTACTAGGCATTCCCAGAATATAAAATGTCCTTCTTTGACCACCTGCAGAATGACAATGAAACAACAGCAATAACAAAATAGTACCCTATAGTCAGAAGCATGTTTTCAATCTTTTTTTTTTTGTTGGTTGTCTGCCTATGAAATAGAATATTTCTCATTCTTTATAAAGTTTTAACATATTGATATCTCAAAGTATAATTTGCAATTTGAACAACTAGATTTCTCTATTTTTATTTTTATTTTTTTTTAATATCGGAGATCTAGACTCATAATTTCACTAAAATTCATTTTAGTGTTTCATTTACTAAAATACTCTTAAAAAAGAAATAAAATGCTCTTTTATCTTGAAAGCACAGGTACTTACCAATAGTAGCTAGCTTATTCTGTTTTTCTATGATAAAACTACTACTTCTCTCATAATAATATACATAATAACTCATTTTGAGTGTTATTCATGGGTCTATTCTAATTCTTAAAACTAATTTAATACTCATTTAGAGATGAACTATATAGGGGAGGAGTCAAGATGGCGGAGAAGTAGCAGGCTGAGACTACTTCAGGTAGCGGGAGATCAGCTAGATAGCTTATCTAAAGATTGCAAACACCTACAAATCCAATGGGAGAGCGAAGAGAAGAAGAACAGCAACTCTAGAAACAGAAAATCAACCACTTTCTGAAAGGTAGGACTGGCGGAGAAGTGAATCCAAAGCGACGGGAAGATAGACCGCGGGGGGAGGGGCCGGCTCCCAGCAAGCGGTGGAGCAACAGAGCACAAAATCAGGAATTTTAAAAGTCTGTTTCACTGAGGGACATCGCTCCAGAGGCTTAACCCGGGTGAAGCCCACACAGGGTCAGCGTGGCCTCAGGTCCCGCAGGGTCACAGAAGGATCGGGGGTGTCTGAGTGTCGCAGAGCTTACAGGTATTAGAAAGGGGAAGCCGGCTACAGAGACAGAGCCGATGAGTGACTCTCAGCTCGGGGATACCTTGAACCGGTCGCAGGCTCGGTCAGCTCGGAGCGCGGCCAGAGGCCAGGGTGACGGGAGTAATTGGGCACTGTTCTCTGAGGGCGCACTGAGGAGTGGGGCCCCGGGCTCTCGGGTCCTCCGGGCCGGAGACCGGGAGACTGCTATCTTCATTCCCGCCCTCCTGAACTCTACGGAAAGTGCTCAGGGAACAAAAGCTCCCGAAAGCAAACACCGGCAGATTACTCAGACTGGCCCCGGGTAAGGGAGGTGCAATTCCGCCTGGGGCAAAGACACTTGAGAATCACTACAACAGGCCCCTCCCCCAGAAGATCAACAAGAAACCCAGCCAGGACCAAGTTCACCTACGAAGGAGTATAGTTTCAATACCAAGGAGAACAGCGGAATTCCAGAGGAGGAGAAAGCAAAGCACGGAACACATGGCTTTCTCCCCATGATTCTTTAGCCTTGCAGTTAACTTAATTTTTTTTTCTTTTTCAATTCTTTTTTCTTCTTCTGCTAAATTTTTTTAACTTTTACCCTTTTCTTTTTTAACATCTTTTAACTAGTTTATCTAATATATATATATTTTTTTCTTTTTATATTTTTTCTTTTTGATTTTCTTTTTTTAATTTTTTTTTTCTTTCTGAATCTCTTTTTATCCCCTTTCTCCCCTCTCATGATTGGGGATCTCTTCTGATTTGGCTAAAGCATAATTTCCTGGGGTTGTTGCCACCCCTTTAGTATTTTACTTGCTCCTTCATCTACTCTTACCTGGACAAAATGACAAGGCGGAAAAATGCACCACAAAAAAAGAACAAGAGGCAGTACCAAAGGCTAGGGACCTAATCAATACAGACATTGGTAATATGTCAGATACAGAGTTCAGAATGATGATTCTCAAGGTTCTAGCCAGACTCGAAAAAGGCATGGAAGATATTAGAGAAACCCTCTTGGGAGATATAAAAGCCCTTTCTGGAGAAATAAAAGAACTAAAATCTAACCAAGTTGAAATCAAAAAAGCTATTAATGAGGTGCAAACAAAAATGGAGGCTCTGACTGCTAGGATAAATGAGGCAGAAGAAAGAATTAGCGATATAGAAGACCAAATGACAGAGAATAAAGAAGCTGAGA